>NC_058414.1:18381017-18636739 GCF_002201575.2 Neomonachus schauinslandi | reverse complement strand
TTAAGCGTCTGCCTTCGGCTCAGGTCATGATCCCAGGGTCCTGGGATTGAGCCCCACTTTGGGCTCCCTGCTCAGCAGGGAGTCAGCTTCTCCCTCTGCCCCTCGCCCCACTCATGCTTGCTCTCTCTCTCTCAAATAAATCTTAAAAAAAAAGATTCATCCATATTGTAATATCTATCAGTACTTCATTCCTTTTTATGGCTGAAGCATATTCTATTGCCTCTTCTTGAATACCTAACAGACACGTATTTCTGAATCCCACTGGCACAGCAGAAAGCAAGAGGTACACTCATTCTTACAGGATGGGTGCTCCCTGAGCAGAGGTGGAATGGTGTTGACAGTATCTCCATGACACTGTTCACAGTTTTAATTCTGATCATCTTGGATAGAGCTCTACAGTTGTAAATTCACAGTGAATTCTGTGACTAACTTGGGACTACTAAAAATCTCACTTTTAAACATCAGGAGCCAACCTAAGCAACACATTGCACAAAAAGCCTTTATTAACAAAGCCAGTGAAACACTGGCCCAGGCTCAGAAAGGAGACTGGCAGGAAGAGGAAGGAAAAGAAACAAATCATTCTGAATGAGGCTGTTCCTGCTGGAGATCCTGTTAAAATTACGAGGTGGCTGGAGAGTTACACGAAGCCGAAAGAAATGCTGCTTATCCCCAGGAATGAGCGATTCAGCAATAATTAAAACTCCCGTGTGGCAGAGTGGGTTTATCCTGTGTACCGGTTCTCACGGGAAAGGCCAACCTGCCCGGCCCAGCGTATCCATTAAGCAAAAGAAGGGTGTCGCCTGCATCCGCGAGATAAGTGCTATGTGCTTTCCAAAGGCCGACACTTAGGGGTCTAATATAGTTTCTTACGAAGTCAACAGGAAGATGAGAAAAGCAGCAAGGGCTATGAAGACAGAGCAGCACTGTGATCAAGTATGACACCTGGTGGCTGACCAAGAAGAGAGAGAAATACCTTCACTCCAAATATTCAAATATTTCACATCATATAATGCAATATAAAATAACGAGATGCCATTTTTTGACCCTCAAATTAGCAAAGGATTTAAAAAAACAAAACAAAACTGTAACACCTGTTAAGTAGGGAGGATTCTGGGGAAGTAGAATAAAGGTGACAAATTGGTACCACCTTTCCATAGGACAACTAGGCTTTGCTACTAAAAGCCTAAAACCTAGAATTTCACATTCCCTTTAAGTCAGAATTCCACTGCTAAGTTTATCTTTTTTTTTTTTTAAGATTTTATTTATTTATTTGACAGAGAGAAAGCACACGAACGGGGGAGCGGCAGGCAGTGGGAGAGGGACAAGCAGACTCCCTATTGAGCAGGGAGCCCAATGCGGGCCTCGATCCCAGGACCCTGGGATCATGACCTGAGCTGAAGGCAAATGCTTAACGACTGAGCCACCCAGGCGCCCCTCCCTGCTAAGTTTATCTTAATGAAGTTTTCACAGATGTGTGTCAAGATTTAGCTACCAATATGTCTGTCATGGAATTGTTATAATAGCAAGAAATGGGAAACAATGTCAATATCCAAAAATACAGTAACAATCCAGAAATTAGGATTCACCATATTTTAAATATCTTTTGCATTTTATATAAATATTTTGGCTCACAAGGAAAAAAGAATCCCCCACAAAAAATATACCAAGCTGTGAACAAGGCAATCTCTGAGGGAGTACAATTATGGCAGAACTTTCATTTTTCACCTCATTCCTTCTGTGAGGAAAATAAAACAACTAACTTATTTATTTAATTTTAGAAAGATGTTTTTATGTAATCTCCACACCCAGCACTGGTCTCAAACTCACAACCCGGAGATCAAGAGTCACATGCTCTCATGACTTAGCCAGCCAGGTGCTCCCGAACTTACTATTTTTTTTTAACTTATTTTTAAATTTGGGTGAAAAAAACTGCAGAACCAGCCAGAAAGCACAGGAGTTGACTACAACGATATTTTAGATACAGAGGATGGAAACACCTGAATCCTTGAGCCACTGCTGTTCCCCCAACCCTTCAGAGTTTCTGGCTAGCCCACTGGCCCCACTACCCGCAGAGGTGATTTCAAATCTTCACACTCTTCAAGTTCCCTTCCCCACTCCTGCCCCACCCCCCTGCTCTCAGCAGATGACTCCACATTTTGTGCATCACAGGAAGAAAAAGAACAGGCCACCGTGTAGGAACATCTTCAGGGATCTCCGGCCGCTCTCTTTCAAACACATTCACACACACAGTTAGTGGAGTCACGGAGAGATGTTCTTACTTTGCTTTCATGACACAACATACCTCCCTAAGGTCAAGGAGGAAAAGGGCTGGAAAATCCATTAGGATGCAACCAGATGCTTAATCCCGACACCATTTCAAGTGAATCAAAATAGTCGTGGGAAAGAAGCAGACTATAGGGGATTGTAGGGTAAAGAGGAAAGGCCACCTCAGATTCTTTATGAAAAGATAAGCATATGTATTTAAATATATGTATTTAAGTGGGGACAGCAAACACAGATGACTTCATTTGTCATTACAGTATAATTAACGTGCGGTAAACTGTACATACTCAAAATGTACAAGATTTGGGACGCCTGGGTGGCTCAGTCAGTTAAGCGACTGCCTTCAGCTCAGGTCATGATCCCAGAGTCCTGGGATCGAGCCCCGCATCGGGCTCCCTGCTCAGCGGGGAGCCTGCTTCTCCCTCTCCCTCTGCCTGCTGCTCCCCGTTTGTGTTCTCTCTCTCTGACAAATAAAATCTTAAAAAAATGTACAAGATTTACCATGTGAGTAAGCCCATGAAACCATCACCATATTCAAGATAACGAACATACGCATAACCCTCAGAAGTTTCCTCCAGCCCCTTTATTTCTCCCTCCCACCACTCCTTACCACGGGGGGGGGGGTGTTGTGTGTGTGTGTGTGTACACACACACATAAGACAAAAGCCTGGGGCGCCTGGGTGGCTCAGTTGGTTAAGCGACTGCCTTCGGCTCAGGTCATGATCCTGGAGTCCCGGGATCGAGTCCCGCATCGGGCTCCCTGCTCGGCGGGGAGCCTGCTTCGTCCTCTGACCCTCCTCCCTCTCATGCTCTCTCTCATTCTCTCTCTCTCAAATAAATAAATAAAATCTTAAAAAAAAAAAAAAGACAAAAGCCTGAATTTGTCTGACTTCACGAGGCTATAAATTCATCTCTTTCCCTTCCTTTCACTAGACTGTGTAGGTTCAGAGGCCCCAGGAAACGGCAATAGCCCCGACCTCCAGGGTCACCCACCTGCTCCAGTCACAACCCCTACTCCTGCCTCTCCACACAACCCTGTCTGTTTTAGATCATGGTCAAGTCCAAGATACTCACCATGACCTACAGGGCCTGAGGATCCTGATTTCTTGCTAGCTCCCACAAGACTAAAGTACCTGCCAGGTACCAAATGTGCTGTGCTCCCCAACTCCTTTCCAGCATCTTTTCACGAGTTATTTTCTTCGTTCAAACAAGCAACCCTAGACCCTCCATAGCCCTAGGAAACTCCTACTCATCCTTCCAGAATCTAGACCAGTGGTTCTCAACCACAGGAGATTTTGCCCTTCAAGGGACATTTGGCAAAGTGTGGAGACATTTTTGGTTGTCACAACTGAAGGTGGAGGGCTAAGGGGGGGATGCTACTGACATCTAGTGGGTAGAGCCCAGGGCTGCTGCTAAATGCCCTACAATGGCACAGGATGGCCCCCACAACAAGGAATTATCCACTCCAAACTGCCGTTGGTGAAGGCGGAGAGGCCTTGATTAGATTAAAACTCCAGCATCCCATTTTCTGTGAAACCCTTCCCTGGCCTGCCCTAATTCCCCCAGCATACCTGTATTTTAGCATTTATCTCACTGTGTGATAAGCTCTGATTTACTTGTCTGTCTGCTCCATTAAATTATAATTGCTTCAAATGCACACACCATCTTTTCATCTGTATATCCCCAGTGTGTAACAAAAGAGCTCACTGTTTCGTAATTAAATTTTAAATAACTTATATTTAATAATGAATGAACACAAAAGGACAGAGAGAAGGAAGCACTTATTCTCTTGGCTCTACCACAAAAATCCTTTAAAAATCACACAAACAATACCTGTTTCCCCCAAAAAACATTAGGAAATACAGATATGCAAGAAGAAAAAAAATTATTTTTTGAATAGGCAGAGGCACCATTTAAAGAGAGAAGAGACAGGGGCGCTTGGGTGGCTCGGTTAAGCATCCGACTCTTGATTTCAGTTCAGGTCATGATCTCAGGGTCATGAGGTCAAAAGCCTTGCATCAGGCTTGCGCTCAGTGTGGAGTCTGCTTGTGCCTCTCCCTCTGCTCCCCCCCCTACACTCTCTCTCTCTCAAATAAATAAAAATCTCAAAGAAAAAAAAAAAAAGAGGGAAGAGATAAACCCCACAGCAAATCTGAGAACCGTGGAAGGTGGTGCTAGGGTTTCTTGAACAAATCCCAACATGTACTTGGTACTTACTTGAGAACAGCAATCTCTTGAACGGTTATGGCCCTTTTATCTTTGGTTCCCATGTAGGAGAATATGTTTGGTTTGACTCTGGTAAGACAAAAACAAAACCGTATGAAGTTGCACACCATTAGGAAATCGTATTTCTCATGCTTTAAGGTTCAAAGTAAATAAAATCATAACAGAATGGGAGAAGAGAAAGGAGAAACTTGATTTAAAAATGTACCCAGGAAAACATAATATGCCAAGCTAAGGAAGTAAATGATGCCTCGACAGCAACCTTCTTAGCAGGGCTTGACTTAGCATGTTTGTGGCTATGAGTGAAAACCTGCCATTGGAAGACTTGGCTAGCCAGTAGCCAGTAACCAAAAGGAAACAACGTACTTCCTATCGATCACAGGCCATTCATTGGGTGACATGAAAGTGAAGGTAAAGAGAAGCTCATTCTAGATATATAATGGACCACTCTGAAAATTTTATTATCTTCAGTTTTTAAAAAGTTAATAATGTGAAGTTTCCATAAATACATGCTATTTCTTTGCATAAAAAAACCCAAATCCTAAAATAGGGATCTGAATAGTTGTGATATAAAGATCTAAATAAGCTAGTTAACAAAGAAGTATTTTATAGAAACTGCTCCACATGAAAAGGAAAATGACAGGACAAATTTCTTGAACTCTGAGCGCTCCCCAACTGCAGAGCTCAGAGGAAGTCCCTCCGCAGTGGTCTATCCTCCCAGGATCAAGTACAGACAAGCCCCGCCGACTCTCTCCCAGAGAGCTAGCAACTAGAGTAAAATATAATGTCCCTTATAGAGTACTGCACCCTACTGACTGAAATATGGCCCTACTGACCCTAACCCCCAGTACCTCAGAATGTAGCTGCACTTAGAGAGGGCCTTTAAAGACGTGGTTCAGTTAGAATGAGGCTGCTGGGTGGGCCTTTATCCGATCTGTTCCAATAAGAAGAGAAAATGTGGACACACAGACACCGGGGACACACATGGAGGGAAGACCACGGGAGGACACAGAGAGAAGGTGGCCATCTATAAGCCACGGAGAAGCCTCAGAAAAAAAACAAAACCTGCCAACACCTTGATCCTGGGACTCCTCGTCTCCAGAGCTGTGAGAAAATCGGTGTCTGTTACCGAAACCTCCCAGTCTGTGATATTTTGTTATGCCAGCCCCAGCAAACTGACACACTGTCCGCCATGTTTAAACTGGGTTAAATATATATCAGAAAGTAAACTTCCAGTGCACACAGATTGGCTGCGGTGCCTGTACCCATGACTGAAAAACAATTCTGCGGCACCTGGCCCATCCTCAGAACTCAAACTGCATTATCTGCATTCCCAGGAGGAAATCCTACTGGTTTCAAGTTTTCAATCGGGTCAATCTCCAAGAATTAGGAGTTTACAATCTAGTTAAACAAATCCCTGCCAACACATCAAAGTGTAGGCTTTCTAGGAAGCAAGTTAATTTTTCATTTTCAGCTGGATGGACCAACATGTGAACTATTCATTTGTAGAATTTCCACCTTGAATCACAATATGCATGGAGGTAAAAAAAAAAAAAAATTAATTCACCTATTGTCTAAGGAAACTGGGGGGCACATTTACTATCCGTTTGCTTATTTTCCCGCCTTTTTTTTTTTTTTTAAAGATCTTATTTATTTATTTGACGGAGAGAGAGAGAGTGAGAGCAGGAACACAAGCAGGGAGAATGGGAGAGGGAGAAGCAGACTCCCCACTGGGCAGGGAACCCGATGCGGGGCTCGATCTCAGGACCCTGGGATCATGACCTGAGCCGAAGGCAGATGCTTAACGACTAAGCCACCCAGGTGCCCCGTGCTCCTTTCTCATTAGCACAGAAAGAGAATAATAAATTCCCATGTTGTCATTTTGTGTCAGCACAAGAACAAGATACTAACCGTAAATATTTGGACAGCACATTAATAGCATCCATGGTGTCTTTGTTTTCCTTGTACAGTACAAAGTGGCAGTAACTTCCTCTAGATTTTGGCCAAGAATGTTTTCTTGGATCTTAAAAACAAAAAAATTAAATGTTATATAGACCATAACAAAAGTGATCTAAGCTTTAGCTTATGAAAGCTACAAGGTCATTTTTTGCTAGAGAACCTCTGAGTGAGAAATCCAATCTAGTCTGACAAGAAATACATGTTAAGTGGTTACAGCTGTGTGGACTACAGGTATTACACTTCCTGCGACTGGAGACTCAACATTATCTGTCCACATTCACAATCAAAAGCTGAAAGGCAGGCTGTGTGACAAATGAGTAAGACTAACAGGCAATCCTCACACAGAGGGGTCCACCACCCCCCAGTGCGTTTACTTCACAAGCGCGCATCTTGTAGGTGGGTAACTGGCTTTCTAGAACACACGTGGTCCAGAGGAAAAGAGCACTCCAATAGGAATCTGTAAGCCTTGCCTCATATCCCAAGCCGGGAGTTCACACATACAGGCTGGATGCCTCAGCAAGGATGGGGATAAAGCTTGTGAGGAGTTGCCTGAGTGACAGGTTCAAGTTTTCCAAAGGCCGCTTCCTTCACAAAAGTTGAGTTAATCCTGGGTGGTTTACAAATTTTTACCTGACAGAGAGCACGCCTAGCATTCAAAACGGAATGGTCATTATTCTTGGGGAAAAGGAGATTCTAAAAATTAAGCCAGGTTAAATGTCAACTTTCAATGTGAACTTCTGAACTACAGTTACTTTGGTTCTTGAACTTTCTGAAACTGACCAACGTGTCCGGGCTTTGGAGAACCTTTAAAAAAGTGTTCTTTTAAATGGACATTTTAATTGTACTATCATCTAGAGATATATTAAAAAAGAATTAGGATTTAAACTTTAATTTTGAAAAATCAACATATTTTGGGAAAAATACGTAAGCCACAACCCCACTTCCAGATGCTGCACAATAATACTTCTGAGTCTTGAGCGACACAGCTGCAACTGTTATCTGAACACATCGAATTCACTTATTTCTGTAACTCCATGAAATAAAAACTGTGAAAAAATACTTCATAGAATCCCTAGAATCTTCTTCTTTTAAAAATGTTCCTTTGTCTTTGTCTCTAAAATAATCCTTAGCATGACCTCATGAATCCGTCCTCTTCAGAGACATGAGAAACTTCTGGTACTGAAGTTGCTGGTACACTTGGCTTTGTCAAGGCAAAAAGCACTCTTGATAGGTCAGTTATTTACGCTACAACGTAAAGAACAAACGAATCAATAAATCATCTTGGAAAACTGCCATAGCATGTATGCTCAGTGAACTGCTTTTCCTTTCTGAAGGAATAAATATGAATGTGAGTCTCTTCTGTCTTGGAGAACAAAAATATTACAAGTATTTCTTTGGCTCTTCATGTGAATTCCTCACAACTCATCCTCCGAAAATTATGAATAAGAGTATTATTTTTGGCTTTCCTTCCAGCTCACCAGTTAAGCAAAATTTTCTTCTACTTAGCACTTGGGAGAAAAATCATTGGCATTTCATTTTCTCTACATGAAACACCAACCACTCTTACCTGCTGCAGTTCTGACCTCTGTCCAAATGCACAGCATAGAGAGCACAAGAGAGCAATGTTTAATTTATAATAATATTAAAGTGCTTTAGAGGTGAACATGCAAATGACCGCATGGAAAGTTTCTACCAAGGACTGCTACAGCACCTGGTAGTTATGTGGTGGGTTAACAGCCATTCAGACATTAACAATGGAATGTTGCAGAGGCAAACAATGAATGAGGAGATAACTCACCTACAGGTACCAGCCTCCCTGTCTCAGTCTCCTCACAAGGCCATCCTCAGTTCATCCTCAAAGCTGCACTGTCCATACCCAAAGGACGCAGCACAAGGTTTACAACTGAATACAATATGTTGTCTACCTGACACTAATATTACCCTGCATGTCAGCTGGAATTTAAATAAAAGCTTAAAAAAAAAAAACAAACTAATACAAAATGCTTCCCCATCTAGAGATTTGTTTTCACAAAGTGCTACTTGTTACTATCTTTTGGTGGTGACACTGCATCTAATTATTGCTTTGCTTTGTGTTTTTTGGAGTTTTATGTTTCCTGCATTGAGTTATAAAGACTTTTTTATTTGATAAAAATTTGAAAAATCATTACAGAAAACAGTACTTGAACTGATAAATTAAAAGGGATTTGAGATGATTTAAGAGACTTATCTATTTATACAAATGTAGGGATCCAAAGGGGTACGTGCACCCCGATGTTTATAGCAGCAATGACCACAATAGCCAAACTGGAAAGAGCCAAGATGTCCATCGACAGATGAATGGATAAAGAAGGTGTGGTATATATATACAATGGAATATTATGCAGCCATCAAAAGGAATGAAATCTTGCCATTTGCAACGACGTGGATGCAACTGGAGAGTCTTATGCTGAGCGAAATAAGTCAATCAGAGAAAGACATGTATCATATGACCTCACTGATATGAGGAATTCTTAATCTCAGGAAACAAAGTGAGGGTTGCTGGAGTGGTGGAGGGTGGGAGGGATGGGGTGGCTGGGTGATAGACACTGGGGAGGGTATGTGCTATGGTGAGCTCTGTGAATTGTGCAAGACTGTTGAATCACAGATCTGTACCTCTGAAACAAATAATACATTATATATTTTAAAAAAAAGATGATAGCAGGAGGGGAAGAATGAAGGGGGCGAATTGGAGGAGGATATGAACCATGAGAGACGATGGACTCTGAGAAACAAACTGAGCATTCTAGAGGGGAGGGGGGTGGGGGGATGGGTTAGCCTGGTGATGGGTATTAAAGAGGGCACGTATTGCATGGAGCACTGGGTGTTATACGCAAACAATGAATCATGGAACACTACATCAAAAACTAACGATGTAATGTATGGTGATTAACATAACGTAAAAAAAAAGAGACTTATCTATTTAATGCAATGTTCAGACCTTATTTGTATCATTGTTTGACAAGTCATCTATTGTAAAAGACATTTTTGAGACAACAAGGGAAAAACTGAACATGTACTGGGTATTAGATATTAAGAAATTACTGTTCGTTATGTAGGATGTGATAATGGTTTGGGTTTTAGTCCTTAGCTGCTAAATACATACTGAAGTATTTATGAGTGAAATGAAGTGCTGCGTAGAATTCTCTTTAAAACACTCCACAAGAAAAATAAGTGGGAGGAAAGATCAAACAGAAACAACAGAATGTTAATAATCTTGAAGGTGGTTGGTGGTTACACAGTGGTTAATACAGTACACTCTGTGTGCCTGTTTGAAAATGTCTGTAATAAAAAGTTAAAAAAAACTTGTGACCAGAATTGATGAAGTAGAACTCTATCTGTCCTTCATGGCCCCCTCAGGAACATTCCCAATCAACTATAATGGCGAGAAATAAATGAAGCCACAAGGCTAAAAAACTAAATGCTATTATACCTTAAGAGAAACCATGACAACCGAGTATGAGTTTTGGCTCACAAGCATGCATCTTTTATTAGCAAATCCAAGCACTGAGCATGCATACAATTATCTCCTCTGTCAATAACAGATACGAGGATTCTTTTTCTAAGTGCACTCAGTATACAAAATAGTAAGCATATGCATTAGTTAACTGGGAATATTTTGAATAATGGAAAAATCAATGAGACTCAACTTATTCTGGGCAATTTGGCTTTCTAAAACTCCAAATCCTTAGAATGCTAAGTAGCATGTATGTAGCTTTATAATTTAAGAGAATTTAAAATGACTTTTTTTGAGACACACTGATTTAAAATGCGAATGCAAAGAATTCTCAGGCTGAGATCACAGGAAGCAACCTTCTGATGGTCTGATATGGCAGCGCCAGTTCAGGAGAAATAGAAACCAGAGAGAAAAAGAAACCAAATTCAGGAAGGTTCAGATATTGAGCAGAGATCCTCATGAATAAGGAAGGAAACATGTAGCTCGAGAAAGATGACAGGATGGGGTAGCATGCAGAACATTCTTTCCTTCCTATTCAAGGCCATTTCCAGGACTGCATCCCTGCACACCGACCTTCCAGCTTCCTCAGGATCCTGAGCCAACCACTATCATTCTCCTCCCAGAATTTCTGCCCGCCCTCTCCACTGGCTCTTTCCCTTTAGGATATCAATATGCCCGGGGCTCTTCCATTTTAAAAGTCAAACTTACGCCTCCCTCTCAACCATGGTGCTTTCCTTCCTCCTTCTCTTTACAGCTTATTTTTTTTAAGTTTATTTATTTAAGTAATCTCTACCCCCAATGTGGGGCTCAAACTCACGACCCTGAGATCAAGAGCCGCATGCTCCTCCGACTGAGCCAGCCAGGGGCACCTTTACAGCTTACTTCGAACAGCATTCCGTAATTAGTGCCTTCCATCTCAGCCTGCGGTGTAAACTGGTTTCCAACCCTATTCTACTAG
This sequence comes from Neomonachus schauinslandi, assembly GCF_002201575.2. Taxonomy (NCBI): domain Eukaryota; kingdom Metazoa; phylum Chordata; class Mammalia; order Carnivora; family Phocidae; genus Neomonachus; species Neomonachus schauinslandi. The sequence continues at coordinate 18,625,823 of NC_058414.1, read as the reverse complement.
AGCTTCTATGGCAAACACACCCAATGATATCCATGTGGCTAAAAACTGATGGATATATTTCAGAGTTCTTATCTTACTAGACCCATCTGTATATTTTCCACTGCTAATCACTTTATCGGCATTCCCTCTTCCTGTGGATTCCACACCACCAGTCTCTCCTGGAGAGTTTCCTTTTTATCTGTCTGGCCCTTCCTCTGGCGTCTCTGTGGAATTGCTTGATCTGGGTTTCCCTGCTGGGGCCCATTCATTTCAGAAAGTATGGAGGAACCTCTATACAACACATGGCAAATTTTTTTCTTTTCTTCTCTTTTTTTTTACTTAAGTCTTTTTAAAAGGATGTTCTTAGAGGCATCTGGAATATATACTATCTATCTGAAAATATGAATTAGTTTACCTGATTACATGGCTTATAATAATTACATGATATTTTCAGAAAAATACCATAAGCATGGTTTGGTAGGTGAATCAAGGGGCCGTCTATCAGACAGGATTAACAAACAACATAATATCGGCGTCAAAACAGCTGGTAATTTGTGGTGTTTGGGCACCATGATTTAGAATCCACCATGCCTATGTTTTAGGATGCATGGCTCTAGTTGAGAAAAGTTTAGGTGAGAATATTGCAATCTGCTAGATAATGCATGTAACAATCTATACCAGGGTATGGCAGGAAAGGAGATCTAAGAACACTATAAACTTAGTTTTGCAATAAAGCTTTAGAAGCTAATTTATTCATATGCTAGTCAAGGTAGCCCAAAAGGATAAGCTATAATTGGGACTGGATTCTATTTGCCGGGTCATGTAGTCTCTGGATCCCAGCTCTCCCAACTTTTCCAATGGTGTTTAACTAAGGCACTCTCAGTGCTGGGTAGTTGGATCTGCAAGTGATGAACACAGGCCCTCCAGTGTCTGTCTGGGTCTATGAGGAGGTGGGAGAGAACAGCTCAGACCTCTAGTCCACTTTGACCAAATGCCAAAACACCTCAAGCCCAAGAGGTTTAGAACTCTATGCAAGTGATGATCCAATGTGACCTGCCTTCACGCTTCCTCCTAAAGTGAGAATTCCTATTTTACTGAAGATGTGCAAAGGAAATACGGAGGGTGGTTCATGTCCTACAGAGCTCAGCATCTCACCTGAGAAATCGTAAGGAAATTTTTTATTTGGAAAAAAAGGAAGGTGGGTACGGCTTAAGCGTAGAAAATGTGGATAAAGACAGAATGTAAGAGAGCTGGTACCACTCACTTGAGGGGGAAGGGGGAACTGTAAGGGCCACCGTGGCGTGCAAATGAATGCCCTAACACCCCTCCCTGCAATCACAAAAGCAGGCATCCTCTAAGAAGGAAAGATCATTTCCAAGAAGCAGTCAGTAAAAACAATAACGGGTTGTGCCACTCTGCTTCCTCATCACCACACTCAGCAGAATTAAGACCTTGCCTTGGAAGGAGGGCGGCTGACCAACGTGGATTGCCTCTCTACAAGGAACAGCTCATTAGCAGCCATCCTCAGCCTGGGCTCCTTGAGAGAATTGAGACTGAATGCACCACGGCACCCTCTCTACATCTAGGATAGTTATCAGCCATCTGCCAATCTTGGGAGAAGGCAAAAAAAAAAGTCACTCAAATCACTTTCCACTGGGATTAATGCTCATGAACAGCCCTGGCTGGAGTACTATTTTATACTGTGACTCAGACATCAAAGAAATGTACAGCAAGCAAGCCATTAGTGTGTGGTTTGAGGAGTGATTAACAACCCATGCCCTCAGCCGTTCCAGAACACATCATCTCTTTTTCTTTGTGGTATCCACTGAGAAGTGGCCTCCAGTGTCCACCTTCTTCTCCCTACCTGCTCAAGATTTCGGATTTCTGTGTCACTATCCAGACTTACTGAACGGACGACGTTATTTTTTTCAGGCACCGCTAAACCTTATTTCTGCTCCCATTTTTCTTATACTGCCCTCATTTCACTAGAATCATAGTTACAATTAAGGTTTCATCCATTCACAGCGATAACCTACAAGAATACTGAATCAAGCACTAATAGCATGAATAGTCTTTTGTTACACAGTCTTGGAGTTTTGCTCTGACAAATGTATCTGGAAATAACTGTTCCCTAATAGAAGCTATCAAGGGTAGGGAACGAGGGTGAGGAAATATCTTTTTCCCACTGTCATTTTCATTACGGTTTTGTCTGCTGATTTGGCAGGTAAAAGAAGAAAAATTACCTAATTTTTCCTAAGGTCATATGCAAGTAGAAATTTTCATGGCTGTAGAAAACATATTAGAGCATAAATATCAAAGAGATTCACTGACAACACACTTGTTTCAGATGAATGATTTACAACGAAAGAGGAGCATGGCAGAAGGGGCGCTTTCCCGTATATTCCATATTTTTTTTTTTACATGTGGTGGAAAAACACAGTTGGAAAGCAGCAGCTCATCCAATACAGGGACTTTGCAGAAAATATGCCACCGGGATTTTGGGTTCATCTGAAAGCGTGCTTTCCTCCATTAAGACACAGAATGAGCAATAGCCTTCCATTTTCTTCTTGAATTACCACTGAGCCCATTCTGCTCTTCAGGGAACGTATCAAATTCCTAGGACTGTCTTTTAGGCACCACTGTAACTAGGGCAAATCTTGACTCCCACAGGAGCCCTAGTGCTCCTACCACACAGTCTGCAGGACTGATGTGAATGTGAAAGCTATTATCCACCTTCTCTGAAGGAGTGACACTATCAATATCCTCTCCTGCCTAACAGCCAAGTAGCCCTGAAACATGAACAGGCCCAGAGCAGAAGTGGGATGCCGTCCGTGGCCACGGGACAGAAGAAATGCCAGGTCACTCGCACACTTACTTGCCAGAGCCTTTTTCCCAGCTGCATGGTAGGCTACAATATATTTCTTCCCCTCTCTGTCCTCTGTTTTTGTCTCTAATCCTGGAAACAGAGATTTAATCGCTTGATGGATGACGGTTCTTTTCTCTTTGGTGTCCTCAATAACCTATTAAAAACAGAAATAATGCAACTGCTGATTTAACAAACATCAAATAGCGAGATAATACTAATGAGTCAGTAAAAACATGAGTCATGTTATCAACTGTGCAAAGTAACAGAAGTCCATGGGTAGGATTTCAGGATCTTTCAGAGCTTCGTGATGCTGCACGTCTTAAGAGCCCGTTTACTGAGCATGACCATGTGCCAGGCACTGTACCAAGAACTTTGTAGTCATCGGCTTATTTAATCCTCATCATCTCCTTACCATGCCACCCCTACACCTACCCGGAGAGAAGGAAAACAAGGCTGAGAGAAGTGAAGGAATGTGTCCCGGGTCACACAGCTGGAGGACGGTGGCGCCAGATGTGAAATCCGGGCTATGTGACTCGGGAGGCTCCCATCACCGACACTCCCGCTCAGGGCTCACAGACGGCAATGTCGGCAAGCTAGGCCATTTGGGAGGTCAGAAACTCAACTCCCTTGAACAGTCCAATCTACAACTGCCCCACAAGGAATCCTATTTTATACTGAATTATTTTTTTTTTTAAGATTTCATTTATTTGACAGAGAGAGACAGAGCGAGAGAGGGAACACAAGCAGGGGGAGTGGGAGAGGGAGAAGCAGACCCCCCACTGAGCAGGAAGCCCGACTCAGGGCTCGACCCAGCACCCTGGTATCATGACCTGAGCCGAAGGCAGACGCTCAACGACTGAGCCACCCAGGCGCCCCTATACTGAATTATTTTATAATGACATTCTAAGCACATTCGTTCACAATAAAAAATAAAATCAACATCGAGAAAACTGATACTTATTAGCTATAGAACTATTGTTCAGGGTGCCTGGGTGGCTCAGTCTGTTAAGCGTCTGACTCTTGATTTCGGCTCAGATCATGATCTCAGGGTCATGGGACCGAACCCCACGTCGGGCTCCAGCTCTGCACTGGGTATGGAGTCTACGTAAGATTCTCTCCCTCTGCCCCTCCCCTCCACCCAGTGCTGCACACATGTTCTCTCTCTCTCTTAAAACAACAACAACAACAACAAAACTGTTGTTCAATTTCTGAATGTGTCTCACACTAAGAAATACATTTCACATCTGGATTCAACAGCCAGAAATATGCATGTATATATGCCTTACTAAAGACCTAAAAAAATATTACGAAAACAGTATTTATCCTTAATGTGTACAATGCACTATTATTTCCTATTTTATCAGATTGCATTTACACAAATGTTAGTTAAGATCTACTAAACTGATTCCACGATTCACTGAGGATTGCAACCTGCAAGTTGAAAAACACCAGGACACACTAAACTACTTGTTAAACTTAGTATTTTAGTAAAATTAAAAATGTAAAACAAGGGCGCCTGGGTGACTCAGATGGTTGAGCATCTGCCTTCGGCTCGGGTCATGATCTCAGGGTCCTGGGATCGAGTCCCGCATCGGGCTCTCTGCTCCTTGGGAGCCTGCTTCTCCCTCTGCCTCTCTCTCTCTGTCTCTCATGAATAAATAAATAAAATCTTTAAAAAAAAAAAAAAAAAAGTAAAACAAAACAAACTACATTATAATTACAGACATGTGACATTTTCTTATCAAAAATGAGTCTAGGGGCACCTGGGTGGCTCAGTCGTTAAGCGTCTGCCTTCGGCTCAGGTCATGATCCCAGGGTCCTGGGATCGAGCCCCACATCAGGCTCCCTGCTCCGCGGGCAGCCTGCTTCTCCCTCTCCCACTCCCCCTGCTTGTGTTCCCTCTCTCGCTGTGTCTCTCCCTGTCAAATAAATAAAATCTTAAAAAAAAAAAAAAAGAGTCTAGATCTGGTATTTACTGAGAACACTGAGTTGGAATCAAACTTTGTGCATATGACTGAATACACAGACTTCAAAAATTCGGCAAGTCTGTCCTCATTTTAGAAACAAGGAAACTTGCCCAGGGTTTATTTTTAAAGGTACAAACTTTGAGTAGATGGCATAACTATAGTTTTTCAGATGACAGCAAATTTTGCCATCTACGCAGGAAAATGCACGTTATGGGGCTGAGATCCGCCATGGTGCTACATAACCAAGAGAAACCTGGACCATCCTTCTAGACTGCTCTCAAAAATAATTCTTTGTTTTCTCTTTGGCATTGCTGAAGATTTTGTCCATAGGTAAATTCAGTAATTGATGAACCCTAAAATTATAATGTTACATACTTTTGGGACATTTAGGTGGAGGGGAAGAGGAGATATGGGTTGGGGGCAAATAATGAAGTCTGAAAAGTTATGGTAAGCTCTTGTTAACTGGGAGTGATGGAAGGGGGAATTTTATTTTTTATTTTTATTGTTTTTAAAGATTTTATTTATTTGACAGAGAGAGACACACAGCAAGAGAGGGAACACAAGCAGGGAGAGTGGGAGAGGGAGAAGGAGGCTTCCCACTGAGCAGGGAGCCCGATGTGGGGCTCGATCCCAGGACCCTGGGATCATGACCTGAGCCGAAGGCAGGCGCTTAACGACTGAGCCACCCAGGCACCCCGGAAGGGGGAATTTTAGACAACCCCAAATCAAGCAGGTCATTAAACTATGGTACAAAAGCAATTTAACATAAACTTAAAATTCTAAAAATCTTGTTATCACCTAGAGCTGCTCTGTCCCATACGGCAGCCCCGAGCCACACAGATGGCAACTGAGCATGTGGCTAGTCTGAACTGAGCTATGTTACCAGCATAAAAGAACGCCGGATCCTGACGACTAAGTAGGAAAAAAAAAAAAAAAGAATGTAAAACATCTCATTTGTAATTAAAAAAAAATATTGATTACCTATTGAAATATTTTATATTATTTTTTTAAGATTTATTTATTTACTCTAGAGAGAAAGAATGTGAGAGGGAGCGACAGCAAGGGTTGGGAAGGGCAGAAGGAGAGGGAGAATGTCAAGCAGACTCCCAGCTGAGTGCAGAGCCCAACATGGGGCTGGATCTCACGACCCTGAGACCATGACCTGAGGGGAAACCATGAGTCGGATGCTTAACTGACTAAGCCATCTAGGTGCCCAAAAATGATACTTTAAATGTACTAGGGTAAATAAAATATATTGTTAAAATTAATTTCACCTGTCTCTTTTTAAGCTTTTAGGAGATGTAAAATTAAAAACACGGCTTACATTAGAAGTCCACTGGACAGTACTAATTGAAAATAAAATTTTCATAACAAAAGGTTCTGAAAAGGCATCCACTATTCCATTTAGTAGCTGAGCTCTCCTTTTCCTCAACAGCAGAAGCAGACTCAAGTTGAGCAAAGAAATTTCCCTTCTCTTTCTCCAACTCCTCTCCCTCCAAAGACCCACTTGAGACCCAGAGGCTGCAGGAGGCAGAGTGAGAGCCATGACCGCCCTATCAGGCCACACATCTGATTGTCAGGCTGTCTTACTTTGGCTACAGACACCATGTGACAGAAAGGTTACTCTGTGGTTCCAAACAACACATTTCTTTGATTTGTGGTCATGTATAAAATTTTCTTAAAACAAAAACGTAACTTTTTTGCTGCAGTTTATCTGGATACTGGTTATCTGCCACTGATAAAAACATTTTTTTTTTTAAGGTTTTATTTATTAATTCAACAGAGAGACAGAGCCAAAGAGCACAAGGAGGGGAACAGCGGAGGGAGAAGCAGACTCCCCACTGAGCAGGGAGCCCGACCTGGGGATCAATCCCAGGACCCCGGGATCATGACCTGAGCCGAAGGCAGATGCTTAACTGACTGAGCCACCCAGGTGCTCCAATAAAAATATTTTTAGTGTAACGGTCTTTTAGATCAAACAGAGCAAGGTCATCCTTTTGTTAACTATTGTAATTTTTCTAACAGACACTTAGATATGTTCACCCAAAAAAGCAGCAATCAAAACCCTAAAAAAAACTTTTCCATACATTTTTGTGCTATTTACCTCGATGGCAACACTGGTTTCCTTATTCTTAAAAAGCTGGAGCTCTTCTAAACGCTGCTTTTCTTCAGCTGTCAAAACTGTAAATACATCTTCTGAAGGATCCTTGAAAATAATGATGAAACTCCCAGTGAGTCACACACAGAATTCGAAGCTGTTAGAGATCTATATTTCTAGGATCTCCAGGAAATGCTATTTTATACAGAAAGTGACTTTTGCTGGACAGCTGCTCTTACCTCCTCATCCACCGGGACAGACAAGTCATCCAAATGGCTGATCTGTCCATCTTTTCCTATTTCGTGAACAACGAAGTCGGAGTATCTGATGAAAAGGGAACACAAACTTTCAAAGCATTAACATTTTACTTCCTATTAAATTGAGGAGAAAGTTTATCAACATCAAGCTTTGCTGCTGTACAAAACAGGGATTTAAAAAAAAAATCTTCAGTACAAAGTTCATATGGAGTTATTTCTTTTGGTTTCTTAATGAATTCCAAGCTACAGCTTGGCTTTGCATTAGAATGTAAAGAAAAGACCTTCTGAACTTCTAGAATATTCTTTCAGAGAAATGCATAAATCAAAGCTTAGTAATGTTACAGAGACAGTCCATACTAAAGTGAATCCTAAATATGGCATGGTTAATTAAATCAGAACCTAATAAATCTACCATGAACCAACCTGAAGCTTACCTTTATGCTAAATACACACATTATTTAAAATCCTCTCAAAAACCCCAAGGTGGTATTGGGACCCATTTTTTGGACAAGCTACCAAGGCTCTGAGTTAAGTAAACGCAGTAACTGGACTAGATTCACACCCAGATCCATCTGGGTCTAAAGACTACCTGCTTTCTACCATAGATGTGGCACATTCAGGTGAGAGAGTTGAGTTTAAGATTTAAAGACCAATTCAAGAGAAAACTCAAAAACCATTTAAAATAAGGTATTTTAAAGAAGTGAACAGGGGCACCTGGGTGGCTCAGTAGTTAAGCATCTTCCTTCGGCTCAGGTCATGATCCCAGGGTCCTGGGATCGAGCCCCGCATCGGGTTCCCTGCTCCGCAGGAAGCCCGCTTCTCCCTCTCCCACTCCCCCTGCTTGTATTCCCTCTCTCGCTGTCTTTCTGTCAAATAAATAAAATCTTAAAAAAAAAAATTAAAAATAAATAAAAATAAAAATAAAGAAGTGAACAGCACTCATTCACATATGAGCAAGGCATGCCACAAACATTATTTTTAGTTACTCATTTCATCTTTAAATGGCTTCATCTGCCTATTTAGGCGGCTCTCCTCCATCCTATTCCTTTGTGACCATCAGTAAACAATCTGTGGGGATAGAAAGCTAAATAGAAGAACCTATTGCTGATTTCTTTCTCAAGAACAAATAGAATGAAAATAACTTGACATGTAAATGAAACATACCTTTCTTTCAAGATGCCTGAGAATCCCTGATGAGAACTTACAAACTTGGTGATGCCAACGTCAAGTTCAGTGAGGCCGTGCTTCATCATGTCTGCAAAACTCTCAGCTTCCTCCTCCTCCTCACCCTCCTCCAAAAGGCCATCTTCTTCCTCCTCTTCCTCTTCTTCCAACTGCACATCAGAATTCTTTCTACCCTCTCTGGCACTTACAGCTGCGGGTGGCCCAGGCACATGCACACTGCCAGGCGGAGAGACATGCTCCAGCCCATCCTGACCTGTGGTCAGACAGCCGTCCAAGACCTTCTGTCTTTTTGCCTCCTCAGCTGGGGCCACACTGTCATTATCTTCGACAGCATGAGACCCACGTTTCAGCGACACACCAGTCACTTCTGTCAGCTCCATTTTTAAAGCTCCAAGAAAACATTTAAGAGAACCTTTTAGGAAGGAAGAGAGGGCAGGAAGTAACCATCACTTCAGTTAAGAGGTGGGTTTCAGCAAACAGAGGCACAATTAACTTTGTTCCTAGGGTCCTAAAACTCATTTATTAAAATAATTCTTCCTAATGCTGGCACAGAAAAATGGCACAACACTTCTGCATAGAATTTGAGAGTGTGCATCAAAAACCTTAAACAAAATGTATGTCCTTTGATCCAGAAATACTACTTTCAGGGAGTATCCTAAAATAATTAAAATAATTAAAGCACTTTTGTTAAGTGCTTAAAGTTCTAGCTGTAAGGATACTCATCTCAGTGCTTTTATATTAGCAAAAAACTAAGAACAATGATGCCTGGGTACGTAAACTGAACAATACGTAGAAACCATGTGGATAGAAACTGGGCAAGGTGGTTACTTCTAGGACAGGGTATGGGTGGCTGGGTACAACAGGGAGACCTGCTGTTTTTACTGAATACTGTAGTCAGGTCACTTGAACTTTGTTTCACGAAGATTATTATCCTTTTGAAAAACTGATTAAATAAAAATAGTGCATAAATACACTTACATGAACGCATACTCATACCATATTTAAAAAAAAGCAAGGGGGATGCAGCGTTGTTTATTGGGTACAGAGTTTCAGTTTTGCAAGATTAGAAAGAGTTCTGCATACTGGTTGCACAAGAGTGCAAATGTACGCAACACTACTGAACTATATGCTTAAAAATGGATAAGATGGGGGTGCCTGGGTTAAACGTCTGCCTTCGGCTCAGGTCATGATCCCAACATCCTGGGATCAAGCCCTGCGTTGGGCTCCCTGCTCAGGGAGGAGTCTGCTTCTCCCTCTGCCCCTCCCCCCGCTCATGCTCTCTCTCAATAAAAGTCTTACCAAAAAAAATGAATAGTGTTACATGTTCTGTGTATTTTGCCACAGTTTAAACAACACAGATTATCATTTAACCAGCCCACACACAATGTAATGAGGGAAAGTCTAAGAAGCCATACATACTTCCCAGTACTGAGCAGCTTGCCGGAGGGGTAACATGTGGCAATCAAAATAAATACATTTATCTAATTTGATCTTACTTGGTGCTCTTGGTGAAATAAGGATAAAAGTTTTCCTATGCTAATTCTATAGGGAGATGATATAATTAACATGCTATGAACTTAGTAAACAAACTCATAAAGAACATAAATGAGCAGAAAATTAATATTCTAAGGTTCTCCAAGGCCTAGTTAACAAGAAACCTAACTATAGAAGCATCTACAGCAGAATAATAATAACAATGAACTAAAGTTTAAGAATCCACATTTGCGGGGCGCCTGGCTGACTCAGAGGAGCGTGCTACTCTTGATCTTGAGAGTCATGAGTTTGAGCCCCACGTTGGGTGTAGAGATTATGTAAATAAATAAATATTTTTAAAAAAATTTGATCTTGCCTCATTGTCAAAAATCTAGAATGGAAAGAAAAGTAAAGAAAAAGACAAATACATGCACAAAATGAAAGAAAAAAGGATGATGGTGACTACAAAAAAAAAAAATGGGAGAAGAGGTACAGAAAGATGCCAATAAAATAAATTTCCTTTCAAAGACAAAAATTTAAATAAAGAAAATGGAAGAAACTAAGAAACTGGAACAGACGTTGACCATAGCTAGTTATACAAAATTACCTCTATTTCAAATAAGAAAGCATTTACTCCTTATTTGTTCTAAGCAAAGTATAATAAAAAAAGAGTATTGGCTCATGAAATGCTGATGCTATTTCATGCTCAAGTTCTGTCACCAAAGCTGCCCTCACAGGGCCTACAGGCCAGTGAGGGAGACACCAAGGGCACAGGGGGTCACTTGGGGACTACGGGAACACACAAGATTTCAGAGGGCGCTGGTGGTGAGGCTGTCAGAGAAGACCCCTTTCCTAACGGAAGACCAGAAATGAACACCTGAGCCAAGTCTTGAGGACCCCGGGCCAAAGGCAGATGCTTAATGACAGAACCACCCAGATGCCCCTCTGTGAAGTAAGGTCACAGAAAGTGGGGAGGAGGCTGTTTGCGGGGGTGGGGGGTAGGGGTGGTAGCAGGGGCAGAGACACGGAGGCATGGGAGAGCAAGGAGCACTGGAAGAGGCCCAAGGAGCTCATCACACACCATGGAGGGTGAAACACACAATGAGAGTCTGAAGCTAAAGCTAGGGGGTGAGCAGATACTACAGCAGGCAGAATGCAGGGAATTCCATCTTGAAAACCAAACCACCGCTGGACCTGTGAGTTCGAAAGATTTCATGGCACCTCTTTAAAGAGAAACTGGGGTTAGCTGGAAGACTAGGTAGAGGCTACAGCCAAGGGACACCTGACTGGCTCAGTCAGAAAAGCGTGCAACTCTTGATCTCCGGTTTGTGCGTTTGAGCCCCACGCTGGGTGTAGACATTACTAAAAAAAATAAACGTAAAAAAAAAAGAGGGTAGAGCCGAAATTGAGCCAAGAAATGAGCACAACATGATCTAAAGCTGAGGCAAGGGCGACAGAAAGGAAGTTTGGATTCAGGGGCATTTAGGAGGTGGTGGGAACAGGACTGAATGACAAATGTGGGCAGCAAGAGGAAACACTTGAGGATGACTCAGGTTTGCTGCCTTGGGGAACTGAGGGGACAGGGGAGCCCCTCCTGGCACGGAAACCCTGGGCAGAGAAGCAGGTGGTGGGAGAAGACAAGCCCACTCATGGTACTGTGGTGTCAAAGGCACCTCGGAACATCCGGAAGCCAGGCACTACCCTGTGTGACCCATATTCCTACCCCCAACCTGCAACGGCTTCCCAGTGACGATACTTCTATCCTAGCTGGCATGCCAGGCTCCACCAGGAGATCCCCATACCTTCCCAGGCCTGAGCTCTCAGCAGGGAGGAAGCACAACCAGTAACAGCCACTTCAGCAGCCTGGCTCAGGGACTTTAAGTCAGCAGGATGTCTCCCTCCTTCCCAGAATGCAGAGGATTCATCAAGCTCCTTCTCCACAACTGACGGTCATAAGCCTTGGTGGAAAAACCAATGATTTCCTCTGCAGAAATGTCTGCGCCATCCTGCGTTGGCACTGCCCACCATCTAGAGATCCAATCGGTACCATGATCTCCCACAGGCCTCGGAGAACTCAGGCCCTGCCCCAATGGGTGCCTGTTTTCTGCCTGACTGCTCATGAGCTCTCTCCAGATACTTTGTAGACTTCTTGGAACAGGTGCTGAAACTGTTCCCCACCTACAGAGATCAAAGTCACACCAAAAAGCAAACTACTAAGGAAACAGTGGACCTGGACAACCAACCACCATGAATGGCCACTAACATCACAACAAACAGACAACCAGACACACTGCATGCCCCTGAAAGCACATGCTATTATCTGTGAAGTATTTTTTTTTTATTCTTATTTATTTGACAGAGAGAGAGACAGCTAGAGAGGGAACACAAGTGGGGGAGTGAGAGAGGGAGAAGCAGGCTTCCCACTGAGCAGGGAGCCCGACCGTGGGGCTCGATCCCGGGACCCCGGGCCAAAGGCAGATGCTTAATGACTGAACCACCCAGATGCCCCTCTGTGAAGTATTCTTACTGATTGGAACTCGATGTCTAATTGGTAGGTTAGATGCCATACAGGGACAGAAGGTTTTAAACACCACCACAGGGAAGGAACCAGCAAAATTCTGAATGTGGGAAACTCTACAAGGACAAAGACAGTTCCTTCACTAATAAACAAGAAGGGGAAAAAGAGGGAGGGGAGCTTACAGACAAACTTATAAAGAAATGTAATGAGTGGATCTTTCTTTAAACAAGTCAACTGTTTAAAAAACTGGGACAATCAGGGATGCAGAAATACTGGGGCTATTTGATGACATTAAGGTAGTATTGTCAATTTTTTTTTTTTTTAAGAGTGAGAGCATGAGCGTGCGAGAGTGTGCAGAGGGAGAGGGAGAATCTCAAGCAGGCTCCTCGCCCAAGTGGAGCCCAACATAGGGCTCTAACCCACGACCCTGAAATCATGACTGAGCCGAAATCAAGAGTCGGACAAGAGTTGGACACTTCGACTGAGCCACCCAGGCGCCCCAGTATTGTCAACTTCTGAAGGTGTGATTATGTTACTGTGGTTACAGTTAAAAATAGACTCCTTATGTTTTAGAGATACAAACTAAAATATTTATGGTTGAAAAATTATGAAGTCTGGAATTTGCTTCAGAATAATTTACCAGTGGTGAATGGAAGTGGAGCAGGTATAGATTTGAAACCAAGTAGGTAATTACTGAAACTGAGCGATGGGAACATCACACCTTCTACTTTGAGCTTTTATTTTTATTATAAAAAATTTCAAACCTATAAAGTATAAAGAGATACGCAAACTATTCTGTTCCAATCAAACCACTGATTTTTTCCATTCTTCTGTTCCTCCCTCTGCCGTCACCTGTTCTTCAAACATGTCCCAAAAAACCGTCTCTTCCACCCTCGCTTCCTCAAGTGCCCCAAACCTCAGCATCCGTGCGCCACCGCTCAACACTCTGGCTCACTGGTGTGGCTCCATGATCCTTGCTAGCCTCCAACCAAGTACCAACCCTGCTGTCTGTGCCTGTGCTCCTGGTTCCCGCTGGAGAAAATCACGCCCGGTCAGGAGATTCCTCTCTTACAACAGCCATCCCGGGTCAGGGCAGGCTTCTCCCAGTCCTGCTGGCCATCCACAAAGAAAATGGGGATCCTCTGACAGACACACCTCTTTCCGGCATCTTCACAAGACCACTTACTATAACCATTTCCCTAAATATGGCGACCCTCTTAAAAGAATCCATAGTCACTTTAACACTCACTCACTCCTCAGCACCGCACTTGACCCCCTCAACAAACATTCACCGTGCACCCTGCACCCGGCATTCTTCCAGGCACTGCGAAAAGACATTGTGGCAAATCAAACTCATGCCCCGCTGGTATGGAGCTAACATTCGGGGGAAGATCTGGCTTCTGCCTCAAATTGTTTCTTTAAAGTTCAGCGATGGCTTCCTTGTGCCAAAACCACAGCCCCTCCATCCTGGCTTTAACCGACACCTTTACCCGAGGCATGGCTCATCGCTTCGCTTCCTTGAAACTCTGCTTCTCCTCCTTGCCTTTCTCCTGCCTCTCAAGCTGCTCTCTTCCCTTCCTTCTCTGCGGCCACTTAAATGTGGGGATCTCTAGCTTCCTACCCCAGTCTTGTTCCCTGCTCACTCTCCAATTTTCCCAGCCAAGACCCATCTCCAACGTCCTGCAACCAGTGATGGCAGCTAAGCAGCGGCAGAGGTGCCCAGGGAGCTCATTCAAGCCTCTCCTCGGCCCTATGGCTCAGAGAGGGTCATGAGCATCCCCAGAGATTCCGGATCTGGCTCCAGCTTACACAGCTCCAAAGAGCTGAACCAAATGCTCAAATTCAACATGCCCTAAATTGATCTCATCATTTCCCACCATCAACACACATCTTTTGTGCGTGTTCACATTACACTTCTTAACTGAAGTCAGAATATGGTCATCACCTCAACTCCTTGCTCTCCCCACATCAGTGATTTCATGAATACAATTCTAGAAGGTTTAGAACAGCACTGTCATGCCTACCATCCCTGGAATGAGAATATAGGCAGAATCATGCATATATAGTATCACCCACTGGTTTCAACCCAATCTAGGTGCTGCTGTTTACTCCGTGGGTTACTTGCCCTCTCTAGGCTGAGGTTTCTTTCTCTGTAAAGCTGAAAAATGATGACTTGCTCAGAGGTCTGAAATAGCTGTTCCTATTCAACTGTTGGTCATTAATATTTATTATGGATGGTTTTCACAGCAGAACTGTATTGCTGAGTCTGGGGAAAAAACAAAGCTTCTTATGCTTCTTTTGTTCTCTGGGCTAATGATTAAACATGGTTTCCTCATTCAAATACCATTTAATTTTAAGAGACCCTCACAGCACTGCCAACACACCAAATAAACAGGCCTTTAATATTTTTTGGCAGTCTTTTTCTTGATACTTGTGGACACTTGCCTAATCTCTTTTTCTTGTTATATTTAACTGTAAAGATGAGCTCATTAACTAATCTCACTTTTGTGTTTCAAATTAAATTATAGTTTTCATTTGGTTTAGCCAATGGCCCTATCACAGACATTAATTATTAAAGTATACATAGCACCAATGACTATAAATCTGGTAGTATGTATTTTGCCAAGTTCTTTCAGTGGGCCTCGAAGACGAAAACATATTTAACTAGAACAGCTGTGCAAACTTCTGGACTAGGAGAGAGAGAACTCAAATTAGTATCGTTTTCATGAACAAGAACTGTATAGAAGGGAAGACTAAAATGCAATATACCCATCACCGGGCTAACCCATCCCCCCTCCCCCCTCCCCTCTAAAACCCTGTTTGTTTCTCGGAGTCCATAGTCTCTCATGGTTCATCTCTCGTACTGCATGGAGCACTGGGTGTTATATGAAAACAACGGGTCGTGGATCACCACATCAGAAACCAATGATGTATTGTATGGTGACTAACATAACATAATAAAATTAAAAAAAAAAAGTTAAAAAAGAATAAAATGCAATATAATTTTTAAAATGGGGGGAGGGAGGGAGCAGATCTTGTGAACACGGAAGAGGCTGGGAAGAATTCAATCAGAAAGATAAAACCACCCTGACTGCCCAAGTATGATTTTCCTAAGGAAATCAGTTTTGCATTCAGGAAAATCCAAATATACATATTCAAGCACTGTACCTCACAGCTGTAAAAAAATGAATGGCTTTTTAAAAAGGGGAGGAAGGGTGGAGGGTACAGCTTCATGAGTTTTTTAAATGGTATTTAAAAAAAATGTTTTTAAAGAACTGTTATGCTGCACAAATACGCGATCCAGAATAGTAATCACAGTCAAGTAATCTAGACCAAAAGCTTGATTCTGGAACCAAGAAGAGAAAGAATCTACTGATACTTTCCGATGAACTTCAAAGTCCTACACAATATTTTGAAGGGAGTACTAAAAAATGGGGTTTTGTGTCTTTTATACGCCAAATGACCCAAATGAGATAAGGAATATTACAATTTTAACAATGTTTTAAAGTCTTTTTCATTAAGATTAGATTCACCAATAAGCTTCCCTTTATACCCACAACAAAAATGTTTAGCATTCTCAAAACTGTAATACAACACTGATAGTCCCTTAACATATTTCTTGCAAAATGAACATCTTAAAAAGGCCATTATCAGTCTTAATCCTATCTATGTTCAGAATACAACATCCACTTTTTAAATGCATCCATCCTCTGCAAATTGTCAACAATCCCTTTAGCTCACAATAAACAGCCCTTTCCTTAGGGCAGAGCACACACTACACTCTAATATGCCAAATCATTAAGTCCATTAGATTCATTAATTCCACAAATATCTGTGCACCCCTTATGAGTCTGGCACTATTCTAGGCACTGGGGAAAAAGGGACAATTTCTTGCCCTCATTAAGTTTACATATATTTAAAGATATATCAGTGAATAAAATAATAATCTCAGAAACATGCATGCATAAGAGCTACAAATAAAGCAGAGTAAAGGGAAGAAGAGGAAGAGGGGTGGCTCTTTAGTGAAGCATCTCTAAGGAGGTGTCCTGTGAACCACGACTTGAAGGAAGAACTAGACATGAAAAGATGTGTGTGGGGAGAGTCCAGGCAGTGGGACCAGCACAGGTAAAGGACCCGAGTCAGGAGCAAACTTAGTCAACAGACCAGCTGGACTGTAATTTGTCTCCTACTTGGGGGCAAAAGCTATGTTTTATTAATACCTGTATCACCCCAGCTTCTACCAAAAGTTATGTGCAAAAGGAGTTGTTAGGGGTGCCTGGGTGGCTCGGTCAGTTAAGCGTCTGCCTTCCGCTCAGGTCATGATCCCAGAGTCCTGGGATGGAGCCCTGCATTGGGCTCCCTGCTCAGCGGGGAGCCTGCTTCTTCTCCCTCAGCCTGCTGCTCCCCCTGCTTGTGCTCTCTCTCTGTCAAATTAATAAAATATTTAAAGAACAAAACACACAAAAAACAAGTTGTTAAATTAATATATACAGACTGTTGGCTACTTGCCTAATGACTGAACAAAATCACTGCCTATCCGTCCCCTTTCAGTGTGAGTGTACTGGTTGCTTTTTGACAGATCCCTCAATTGTCAAGGCATCCCCAACCAATGGGGCATGCCTGTTTTCACAGATCAGATTGGAGACTTGAAACAAAAGCCCTTCGTAATCCTGTATTGTCGGAATAAAAAAAAAAAAAAAAGTGGTCTGACAGCGCGATCAAATATTTGACAAACGAAATTCCCCAAACCCTACTTCCTGGCAGGCGCTAATAACCCAGGCAATAAGGACGTCCTTCTAGACCTCTCAGTGCAGGGCTGGCGATAAGGACTCAGTGCGGATGAGTTTTCAAAGGACAGCAGCACCTCCAACATCCACTCATTAAACACGGACCCGGCGGAGGGCTAGAGAAAAACACTCCTCGGCCCCAACCTGTTCGCTCCTACTCTGGGAAAAGTGTACAAAACAAGCAGTCAGCTGAGTGCCTCCCAGGCGTGCAGTAGGCTCGCAGTTAAGTAGTGATGGATGAAAACGAGGAAGAAAGCACGTGGGCTTTACCGGGCAGAAGACCAGCCCGGCGAAACAACGGAGCTATAAGGGGTCCGGGACAGAGGCCGGTTTTCTCCCCAGCGAGAATTTAGGGAGCGCCGGGACGAAGAAAGGGAGGAGAGGGGCCTGGATCGGCGGGCAGCCAGCGGCGCGGGGAGCGGGGAGGCGGGAGGGCGCGGCGCCCCCTGCCGACAGGCCCCGGGATGGGGGGGCGGGGCTGGCACCGCGGGAGCAGGACCGCCGGGCTCCAGCCGCGCTCCCGCGGGCACGGTCCGTAATGGAGGCGCCGCGGGCGCGCCACGGGTTCAGGCCGCGGCCCGGACGCCTTCCCCGTCCGCACTGCCCTTCGGGGTTGGGCCCTGGGGCCGGGCCGCCGGCTGGCCGCGGAGCCCGGGGGTTGCGGCGAGGCCGCGCACTTACCCGGGGCCTGAGAGCGCGGGCGCGGCACGGGCCGGGCGGCGAGGGGGCGGGCGCGCTGCTCCGGGCGCAGGAGGGCGGCGGCGGCGAAGGCCACTCGGAAGAGCCAGCTGCGAGGGGGCCCAGGCATAGGCAGCGCGGTCAGCACCTTCAGCCCCCGGGGTCCGGGGCGCGCGGGTGGACTCGCCGGCGGCCGAGCTCTCACACGTGCCGCGCAGCGACGCGCCGCCGCTGACCCGCCCCACCCCCGGGGCGGAGCCCGGCCTCCGCCGACGGCCCCACCCCCGCGCCAGCCCTGAGCGGCGAGGCCCCGCCCCCTCTCCGCCGCCCGGGGTTCCAGCGGCCTCGCGGGGAGGAATTTCGCTGGTAACCTGCGGCATGGTCCGCTGCGGGTTGGGGAGACCCCTGCGGCTCATTCGCCTGGGCCTTCACCCGGGCAAACAGTGATTTCATCGTATATCAGAGAGTCCTTTAGACAATCTTTAGGAGTTCTAAAGTGGCGATGGCCGTACAAATGTTTGATGTATTTTAATAAAGGTTTCTTCTACATAGTAAGGCCCTTTCGTGTTGCTCTCCACACGCAGCTAACTTAAAAGAATAACTTTAGGGCGCCTGGGTGGCTCAGTCGGTTAAGCGACTGCCTTCGGCTCAGGTCACGATCCTGGAGTCCCGGGATCGAGTCCCGCATCGGGCTCCCTGCTCGGCGGGGAGCCTGCTTCTGCCTCTGACCCTCCCCCCTCTCATGTGCTCTCTCTCATTCTCTCTCTCTCAAATAAATAAAATCTTAAAAAAAAAAAAAAAGAATGACTTTAGGGACTATATTGTTCTATATACAATTCCTTCAAAGTGCAGAGAATCCAAGAGAACCATTTTCCCACTTCTTCGATTTACCCCTCCTGCTTGACGGCTCCTCAATAGGATCTGCTTCAGGAAAACTGATCATTAGCAAGTTTGTGCTTCTGTGTGAATCAAAATCAAACCCATTACTCCTTCCACGCTCTTCAAGTAGCACACGTTTTGCAACCAAATCCAGGCCTCTAATAGCTTTTGCGCATTTAATATTTTGCCAAATTTCAATCCTTAGTGAAAAAGCTGTGTTATTTCAAGTCCTATTTCTGTTAGAGTTGTGGGGGTTTTTTTTAACTGTGGTAAAATACAACATAAAATTTACCATTTTAACCATGGTAAAAGTTTACAATTCAATGTTCAGTTTAAGGTCAGCGGCATTAAGTACATTCATACTGTTGTGTAACCATCACCTCCATCCATCTCCAGATCTCCTTTCATCTTGCAAAGCTGAAACTCTCTACCCAGTAAATAACAAACTCCCCAGTCTCCCGTCCTCCTACCCCTGGCAAGCACCATTCTTTTTGTCTGGGTGAATTTTACAATGTAGGTAACTCACGTAAGTGGAATCGTACAGTATATGTCCCTTTGTGATTGCCTTATTTCCTTACTGTTCATCCATGTTGTAACATGTGTCAGAATTTCCTTCCTTTTTAAGGCTGAATAATATCCCATTACATATTTATATAACCACATTTTGTCACCTCTCATCACTTGCATTGCTTCCACCTTCTGGTTATTGTGAATAATGCTGCTATGAACATGGGTGTTCCAATAGCTATTGGAGACCTTGCTTTCAATTTTTTTTTTTTAAAGATTTTATTTATTTTTTGACAGAGAGAGAGACAGCGAGAGAGGGAACACAAGCAGGGGGAGTGGGAGAGGGAGAAGCAGGCTTCCCGCTGAGCAGGGAGCCCGATGTGGGGCTCGATGCGAGGACCCTGGGATCATGACCTGAGCCGAAGGCAGACGCTTAACGACTGAGCCACCCAGGTGCCCCCTTGCTTTCAATTTTTGTGTGTGTGGTATATACCCAGAAGTGGAACTGATGTATCATACGGTAATTATATTCTTAACTTTTTTGAGCAACGCCACATTGTTTTCTATAGCATCTGTAGACTTGTTTTTAAAATCTGGGTTTAGGGGAGCCTGGGTTGCTCAGTCGTTAAGCGTCTGCCTTTGGCTCAGGTCATGATCCCAGAATCCTGGGATCGAGCCCCATATCGGGCTCCCCGCTCTGTGGGAAGCCTGCTTCTCCCTCTCCCACTCCGCCTGCTTGTGTTCCCTCTCTCGCTGTGTCTCTCTGTCAAATAAATAAAAAAATGTTTAAAAAAAAAATAAATAAAAATAAAGTCTGGGTTTATATTATCCATACTCAGCATGGATAATTCACTCAGACTGATAGAATTCTATATAGCCTCTCTCTGAGATCAGTCACCTCAATTCAGTACAGTACCATGGACAGTTTTGTCTCTAATGCATGTATAATCATATGTCCTTGGGCTATGGCTAATTCATAAGCTAATGTCCCAATGACAGCAACTGCAAATATTTTTACCATAGTCACAGTAAAGATTCAGTCCTGAACTTGAAATTTTTGTATACTTTAAAAAGTATCTTCTCTGAGATTGTGGCCCAACTCCTCATAAATGCATATGGAAGGAAAGAACATTCCTTTGGCTGTTAGCTAGGTCCAAGGTCAAAACTTACCCTTTTTGCATTTCAGCCTAAACTGCCTTAGACAAGGTCCAAATGAAACATGCATTTTTAGTTTTCTGTTTTTCAAAACGGCAGTTCTTTATTGGCTTTTATACTTAAAATAATACAGAATCATTCAAAGCCTGTCCCAAATTCTAACTCCTTCTTATAATCATTTAACAATTTAATGTTCTCCTTGACTTTCTTTTTTTTTTTTTTTTAAAGATTTTATTTATTTATTTGACAGAGAGAGACACAGTGAGAGAGGGAACACAAGCAGAGGGAGTAGAAGAGGGAGAAGCAGGTTTCCTGCAGTGCAGGGAGCCTGATGCGGGGCTCGATCCCAGGACCCTGGGATCATGACCTGAGCCAAAGGCAGACGCTTAACGACTGAGCCACCCAGGCGCCCCTCTCCTTGACTTTCAAATTACATCCTAACATGTATATTACGTATAATATTCGGGATCCTGCTTTTAACCCACACCAGCACTATGCATTGCTAAGTGCCTAACACACACAATGTATCTCGTTTCATCCTTATTATTGCCTCGTATTCTGTCCATCTTAGACTGCCTCTCTCCACTCCCCAGATGGTAGTCAATTGTTTTCTGTGCTCCCTCAGTCATTGCAAACATTTCTGTTGTTGAGCCTACTGCTTTCAATCTTAAATTTTTTATTTTCATTTCTATTTCCCTTACCAGAAAGTGAATTCTTCAGAAGCAAAAATTTGGTTTTAGAGCAATCTTTTTTTTTCCTTTAACGTATTTATTTTTATCAGAGTTATGCATGTCTGTGATTTAGAGTCAAATAATTCGGTAGAAATCTTGTAAGTTGCAATGAAAGAGCAAAGACTGCACCCCCAACCCTCTCTTACCAATTTTCCCCTCCTCAAAGGCAGTCATTTCACTTTTTTTTAAAAAAGATTTATTTATTTATTTTAGAGGGGGAGGGGCAGAGGGAGAAGGAGAGAGAGAATCCCAGGCAGGCTCCCCACTGAGTGTGGAGCCTGAGGTGGGGCTCAATCCCACAACCCTGAGATCATGACCTGAGCCAAAATCAAGAGTCAGACACTTAACAGACTGAGCCACCCAGGTGTCCCCATTTCGCCTCTTTTAACTGGTTATTTACCTTCATTTCTCTAAATAAAATGTTTACATAGTTATTTCTCAGTTTTTCACTTTTAAGCATTATCTATTGACTTCACTACGTGGAAGATGAGTATTTAGCTCTTCTTCCTTTCCCCATCCCTTCTCGCACCCCCACCACACTTCTCATCTCTTTATCTGCTCAATCTAGTTATACTGTCCTTTTTAAATAGGTTTGTGTTTACTTCATTATGACTAGGTAAACATTACTTACATCTTTGGTGAAGTAGTATACTATGATTATTTCTCTTTTCTTGTTCAGCCTTTTGTTTTTCCTGCAGTTAATAATTATCTTATTTTGATTTAGTACTCATCACTTAGCCCAGTCCAAACTTTTTAATGATTTTTTCAATATCTGCCTCCCAAGATTTAGATAGGTGAGGAGTTCTATCAGTTTCATCTGTCTAAAGGAGTCTCTCCTGGAGCCTTCTGGACCTGCACCAATCCATGTCTGGTGATGACTGTTGTTTGAGACTCTCAATTCATTTCTCTCCTGCATTGTATTTTCTGTTTCCTATATCCTATGTCTTCTTTTTCCTTTGTTTAGTCCCTCATTTTAGTAGAGCACAACCTCCAGAAGCATCCTGAGAAAGGAGAAGTAAATGAAAGGGAAAGGACAAAGAAGTGAAAAATAAGAAAGAAAAAATAAGAAATTAGAGAACCACTCCAGGGAATCCAAAATCTGAAAAATAAGAGTTCCGAAAGAAAACAACAACAGGGGTTAGGGAAGAAATGGTCGTCAACAAAAAGTTCAAGAAAACGTCTCCAAACTAAAAGCCACGAGTTTCCAGGTAAAAAGGGCCCACTGAGTGCCCAGAGAGGTGGAGGTTTTTCCGAGGTTGAGAAGGACCGCCCCCCCCACCTCCTTTCTCCGGAGAGTCTTTGGCCAAGGCCCACTTCCTGAGCGGCCGGGCCGGCCTCCGGCCAGCAGGGGGAGCCACGGCGCACGGCTGGCGACTGCGTGGGCAGGGCCTCTCTGGGAAGAGAGGAAGAAACCAGAGAGACGGAGGGGAAGTAGCGGTGGCGCCCAGCCCCACAGTCTCCCAGGCTGAGCGGGTGTGTGGCCGCTGGCCGCCGCCGAACTCTACAAGCCACGCTGGCTGCGCATGGAGCCGAGGACTCGCGCGGAGGCGGGATGCCCCCGGCCGGCGAGATCGGCGAGGCGCCGGCAGCCCCGGTGAGGCGGCCCTGGTGACCCGGGGAAGGGACACTGGTGACCCAGTGAGGTGGCACAGATCTCCCAAGGGAGAGTGTGTCTGTAAGGTGGCCCTGGCGGCCTGGGGACGTGATTTCCGAGGCCCGGGGGAGACAGCCCTTGCAATCCGGTGAGGGGGCACGGACCTCCCAGGGGAGGTGGTCCCAAGGCGGTAATTCTGGCGAGCCTGGTGACATGACACAGATAGAGCTCTCTAGGGACGTGGCCCTGGAAGCTGGGCGCGGTAACTCCAGCCGTCCTGGGGAGGTGGCAGAGGTGGTCCCAAGGGCCACCTGCATCAGATGGCCCTGACCCCTCAGGGAGGCCCCAGGGACCTCATGGGGCCCCAGTGGATGCCCTCTGCGAATCTTGTATGAGTTCCCCGTATCTCCTTAGTCTTACTGTGTCCGTCACACCTGTTCTTCTAGTGCTGCTCTGAAAGTGCTGACGAAAGGAAGGACGTCGAGGAGAAAAGTAAGCAGACTCGAAACACCTTAGCATTCTCTACCCAGCCATCTCTCCAAAACTCAGCCCTCCACGGTCTGCAGCGAAGCGCCTTGGCCTGTTATCTTTTAGATGAATCTCTCTCTCTTTTTTGTACAATATGCTTGCATAGTATTAAGTACTGATGATCATTATATACGTATCTTTCTTTCTAAAATTTTGAAATATGGGATGATTTGGAAATAAGCACTTCCTGATCCCTACTTAGTGCAGGGACTGATGTGGATTTACTGGAGGGCTGCCCTTCATACTGGATTCAGAATAATTGGGGCCTGTCTGTTATTTTAATGAAGCATCAACTTATCATGCATCAGGAATTTGGAGGGGCTAATGATCTAGGAGAGATGATAGAGTCAAAATGGTAATTGCTTAGTTGTACTTTACCTTCGGTGAATTTACTGTTAAAAGTTGATCTGGGAAGAAGAGTACAAGTGATAACTTATTTCCTGGATCTTGGTCTGGACAAGGAAGAGGGAAAAGGTCAATACCTCCATTTCCTACCTAGGACAGGAGCAGGAATGTCAGGAATGTGGACATTTGTCATTTTACTTTAATGAGCTAAGCATGGCAGGCTTTGGAAATCAAGGAGTCTTCAGGGACGTTTAAAGTGAAATTTATTAGGGCAGGAGGGGGAAGGGCATGTAACAGCTATCTCATCAGAGGGTTTTTGGTTCTTCTGACCATGGCAAGTCGTCTAGAATGAATAGTGGTAGGAGGAAGGGTGTCCACATTACTGCAGTGGCTTTAGGAGTTAGGCTTGCCCTTAACATTGCCTGCTGATACAGTCTGCCTCAGAAGGAAAGTTCTAAGTAGTCCATAGCACTTGACAGGCATAGCTTCCACAACTTAGCTCCTTTGTTAAAGGATTGGAGAGTACTGCATATCTTTCCGTTAAACCCTTCCCTTTTCCACCTTTGCCCATTCAGATGCCTGGAAGTTGGTGCCTACTGAGCTGCCATTTAGTAGAATGAGAGACACAGATTATAGACTTTGTCCTTGTCCCTCCTTTGGTGGCTTGGTCAACTTCTTTGCAATTAGGAGTGCTCATAACAAAAAACAGAAGAAGAAAGTCATAAAAACCTCGCAAATCATTGGTGTGTCATCTTACTGAATATCATTTGGGGTACCTGGGTGGCTCAGTTGGTTAAGCCTCTGCCTTCAGCTCCCTGCTGAGAGGGGAGTCTGCTTCTCCTTCTCCCTCTGCCACTCCCCCGTCCCATGCTGTCTCTCAAATAACTGAATAAATGAATCTTTAAAAAAATATATTATTTGACTAAGAATGTACTGTGCTGTATTTAAATGGTGATGGCAAAAGAATATAATTTAAAGTGGCGCCTGGATGACTCAATCAGTTAAGCATCTGCCTTCGGCTCGGGACATGATCCAGGGATCCTGGGGATCGAGCCCCTCTTTGGGCTCTCTGCTCAGCAGGGGTCTGCTTCTCCCTCTGCCCCTCCCCCTGCTCATGCTTGAGCTCGTTCACTCTCTCTCTTTCTCTCTGAAAGAAATAAATAAAATCTTTTAAAAAAAGAAAATCTAATTAAAAAAAGAATATGATTTAAAAGTAGGTGAAAAAAATTTAATTGAAAAAAAAATAAAAGTAGGTGAAGATAGAATTTGCTCCCAAAGCTACAGCAACCTTAGCATTCACCAGACAGTCCCTCCGCACATAGCCCTGCTTATAGGTGTCTGCAGATGCACCACGCAATGCACTTTATTTTTAATGCACTTGTTTTATTTAAGATAAAAAAAGAGGACACTGTGACTCCTGTACATAATGGTAGATGGATTTCTGTATTAATAAAATTTGATGCAGACCAGCCAATTCAGCTCATATTTGAAGGAGAAAAAAAAAAAAGAAAATTGGGTTGAAAGTCAGGAAACATGGACTTTAATCCCATTTATAACCTTTAAGTATAAGCTGGGCAAATGTTTAATTTATAGTTGGGAAGTTGAGGCATAGATTTATGCTAGTTTTGCTTCTACTTACTAGTGGGCTACTGGTTCTCAGCATACAAACAAGCTTTTAATTCTTATAAGTTGAATAGAACAAAGGAAAATTTGGTTTCGGGGAGCTGGGGAACATTCCCAGTCCTAAACACATTGGTATATGTTCTGTTAATCTTTTTTTTTTTTTTTAAAGATTTTATTTATTTATTTGAGAAAGAGAGTGAGAGAGGGAGACAGAGCACGAAACGGGGGAGGGTCAGTGGGAGAAGCAGACTCCTCACTGAGCAGGTAGCCTGATGTGGGGCTCGATCCCAGGACCCTGAGATCATGACCTGAGCTGAAGGCAGACGCTTAACCGACTGAGCCACCCAGGCGCCCCTATTCTGTAAATCTTTACATAAATAATTGAATATCTGACAGTTACATTTTGCATTTAGGCATTATCTTTTTTTTAGATATTCATATTTTCATTTTATCAGAAGTAACAGTTTTGTAATGAGGCTGATTATAACCTCTTGCCTTTCTCTAATTGCTGCTTTCTTAAAACTTCATTTTTGGTAAAGAGCCAAGTTCTACAAGGGCAGCTCCAGGAAGAACAGAGGCGAAGTTCAACCAGTATTGCTCCCCAGGAGACTCTGTATTGTTCCCCCAGCTTTATCTCTCATGCACACACACTTTTCTTTTTTTTTTTAGACATTGCTGTAGTCTCTGTAATTAAACATATGCTAGTACAATCAAAGCTTTTTTTTTTTAAGATATTATTTACTTATTTGACAGACAGAGACAGCGAGAGAGGGAACACAAGCAGGGGGAGTGGGAGAGAGAGAAGCAGGCTCCTCACTGAGCAGGGAGCCCGATGTGGGGCTCGATCCCAGGATGCTGGGATCATGACCTGAGCGGAAGGCAGTCACTTAATGACTGAGCCACCCAGTTGCCCCTACAGTCAAGCTTTTAATTTGTTTATAACTCACTGTGAATGGTTTGTTTAGAGAGGACCAAATCCTTTAGTTAAACCTGAAGTAGAGAAATACACTGTATGTTCAGGTTTATTCTAAGGTTTGGTTTCTAGGAAGTCTGCTTTTTCTCTGGGGCCTTATTTATTTATTTATTTTTTAAAAGATTTTATTTATTTGACAGAGAGAGACAGTGAGAGCAGGAACACAAGCAGGGGGAGTGGGAGAGGGAGAAGCAGGCTTCCCGCCGAGCAGGGAGCCCGATGTGGGACTCGATCCCGGGACCCCGGGATCATGACCTGAGCCGAAGGCAGACGCTTAACGACTGAGCCACCCAGGCGCCCCTCTCTGGGGCCTTATTTTATAGCACTTATTTCATCTGGAGATCTTACATTTTTATATTATCTTTTTTTTTTTAAAGATTTTATTTATTTATTTATTTGAGGGAGAGAGAGCACAAGCGGGGGGGGGGGTGCAGAGGGGGTGGGAGAGAGACAAGCAGACTCCCCACTGAGCATGGAGCCCGATGTGGGGCTTGTTCTCACAACCCCAAGATCACGACCAGAGCTGAATCCAAGAGTCAGACACTTAACCGCCTGTGCCACCCAGGCTCCCCCCACCTTTTTTAAAATCTGTAAGTACTACTCAAACCTAGGGAGATTAAGCCCTGTCTGTGGGATAATTCAAATACCAAGTTTCCTAACCTTCTCCAGGAAGAAGGATATCACAAGTAAGCAAAAGGGGATAGCCTGCACATGAAACAGACACTTCAGAGGAAACAGTATCTCTAACACGCAGGGCTGGAATAGAAAGAGCTGTGGCAGCATCCGCATATCACGGCACTCCTACCTTCTTTGCCAACACGCCTCCGTGGCTTCAGGTTTCCCTGCGGTGTAGGCACGTCCAGCCTGGCACAGACGGTCAGGGAAGGTAGAGATGGAGGAACTCTGCAAAAGAGGAGCAGTGCTGTTGGTCCACAAATTGAGGACAGTGGAAGAGAATTTGATTTCCTGTGAAGTGGATTAAATGTTTACTAGAAATTTGTTTCTTTGAATAAAAATTGAAAATCTATTATTTATGTATTTGAATCTTGCTTCATTCCATAAAGAATTAGAGGCAGCTTAAATTGCTTAATATTTAAGGCATCATGGATAGTGGAAGAAGGTATGGATGCTTGCAGAGTGAAAAACTGACTTGGAAATGATAGGAAATGATCGGCGTTCAAGTGTAGAATAAGGAATGGGCTCTTTGGGAAATCCGACCCACTGAATGGGGTGAGAGCAAAGCTACACAGTGTTCCTGTTTTCACTGGGCATGGTTTGCTCATCACAGGCCCTGCTGCCTTTGCTACCACTCTTCCCTAGAAATGGCTCAGGGTTCCAAGTCACCTGCTTTTGTCCATTCAGTAAGTACAGTGTGGGTCGGTCCAAGTCTAGTTTATTGGCCATGGAAGGAGTCTCACTTCAGACGGTACAACTTAGTGGTTGCACCAGTCATTTTGAGTTTTTCTTAGTAATTTGTATTTTCTTTCACACTTCCTTTTATTCTTTTTCTGACATGGGCATCTTTGTACAATGGCATTTGAAGCTTTGAAAACGTTTTTACTCTTTTTTTTAAGAAGATTTATTTATTGTTTATTAGAGAGAGAGAGAGCACGCACATGCACGAGCAGGGGGAGGGGCAGAGGGAGAGAGAGAATCTCAAGCAGTCTCCTCACTGAGCATGGAGCCCAATGTGGGACTCGATCTCACGACCCTGAGATCATGACCTGAGCCAAAACCAAGAGTCGGACACTCAACCGACTGGGCCATCCAGATGCCCCTAAAACTTTTTTACTCTTACATAATAAGGAGTTTTTATTCATTGGTCAGCCTTTCAATTTTTTTTCATATACTTGAAATCTTTCAATATTTTTCCTTTTTTTTATCATTTTAAAACCAGAGTCCTCCTTTGGTGTTATTCTAGACCACATTATCTGTTTCCTTACAGATTTTAAAAATATATTACTACTTTAATAAAAACCGCATCAATAAAATAAGATTTGACCTTTTTTCCCCCTCTACTAATAAAATAGATTTGTAAGATAAAAGTCTTCTGGAAAAGTTTAATACCTGCTTGTAACTGCATTGTCATGCCAACATCTGTTGAAACCCATGGTTACTAGGACAGACTTCAGGAATTTTCCTTCACTCTGAATTTCCTCAGCTCCTAAGCGTTTTGTAGTACTTGACTGATAGATTGCTTTATAGCTATTCATTTGGGTATTTGTGTGTGTGTGTGTGTGTACAAAAAAAATCCAAAACATCCACATATATGCATATAGATCTATACATACTATATATATTCATTTTGATATTTTTGTGTGTGTGTATATAGTATATATACATGAACATATATATGCATACCATATATAGTGTTTTCTTTAAATTACTAAATTTTGAAGGTAGCTATATTGCTTTGTATTATCTTTTGTATTTCCATTAGCCCTGTGGTACTTAGTAATGTTGAATAATTGTTATTCTTTTGTTTTAGGTGACATAAATATTACAGCTCTTGTTGGAAATGAACAAGTCAATGAAGATGCAGATAATGGTGATCTCCCTTCTTATGTGTCTGCATTTATAGAAAAGGAAGTTGGAAATGACCTTAAATCTTTAAAGAAACTTGGTAAACTCATAGAACAGATGACAGAAAATAAAATGCAATTAGAAGAACAGGCAAGTATTAAAACTCATTGAAATAATATCAGAAGTATACACATACTATAATATAAACATAACCATTATTGTATAGGGAATTTTGAAGATATAGCTTGTGACAAATAGTCTAATCATTTAAAACTGTTTAATAGGTTTTAAGACTTACAGTGTGCTAGATATTTTATGAATTATGTAAAAGAGAAAGATCCTGAGGCTGCCTGGCTGGTTCAGTTGGTGGAGTGTGCGACTCTTGATCTCAGGGTTGTGAGTCTGAGCCCCATGTTGGGTGGAGAGATGACCTAAAAATAAAATCTAAAAAAAAAAAAAAAAGACAGAGTTCCTGCTGATATTATTTGGGTCTTAAAAATATGACAGCTAACATTTTAAGTAGCTTTTCATACAGTGACTTTTAAAGTGCTTCTATAACTAAGTCATTTCATGGTATACAAAAATGTTGTAACACCATCATTCCAAACTTTGTATATACCCACTCATAAGGAGAAAACATGAAAATGAATATAACATAATAGTGGTTATTTCTGAGTGGTGGGTTAACAGGTGATTTATTTTCTTCACATCTTTCTGTATCTTCAAGTGTTTTCTTTTTACAGTGAACATATTACTTAACATAGTTTTTAAAACACCCAGTGAATGTAATCTTAAAAAAGTAAGTGGCTCGCTGTACCTGCAATAGAGTGTCTGCCAAGGACGCCAGGTTTCCATCCTGTAACTACCACGTGGTGGTAGAGCCGCACACTGTGTGTGGCTGATTGGTGTTAGCCCTGGGTCGTCAGTCGTCCTGTGTTCCCACCCCCAGCACCTCAGGCCTCCCGTGCTCCTGTCTTTCCCCCACGTCTACCACGAGTCTCTTTAAGTATGGCCCTGCCCCGTCCTCCTCCTCCACTCTGCAGGCAAGCTGTCTGTGCTGGGCGCTCTCGGAGGAAATCACACAGCGGGAGCACGGATGCCAGCCCAGACGAGACGAGCGGTCTTCAGCCCCACCTGGCAGTCCGTCCTGGCTCCTCCCCTGGGAAGGTCGGCTCCTCTGCCACTCCCCTCGCTTTTCTTCCGAATTCTGCCCCAAGATAACTACCCCATCTGGCCGTTCTGTCTTTTCCTTTTCCCAAAAAGAACAAATTAAGAGCACTTAGCATGGATCCGTTGAACAGTCTACCCCACATCCCACAAACCTATTTGCCATTTGTACTTCTTAATTCAGCAAAGGATCAATGCGAGACAGTCCTCATGCCTCAGATCCTACCTGCCACCTGAGTGAGCTTGCTTCACACTTCTGTAGTTTGCTCCTCTGCCCCTCAGCCAGTCCTGTCCCCTCAGCATAGGGACACACACACATGTTTTCCTTAAACCCAAACAAAAAACCCTCCCCTCATCTTTTACTAGATGTTAATTCCTTCCTTTTACTGTTAGGCTTCCTCAGAAAGTCATCTTTCTTCACGTCTATCTCCACTTCCCAGTCAGGCTCGTTTCCCTGATGACCATGGAAGCTTCTGCCGAAGTCCCTAACTGAAGCTTAAATTCAGCATGTCTGTCTCTTCAAATGCTTCCCTTCCTTGGAAAATGGTACCATCATCTGCCTGTCACTCGGGCCTGAAACCTAGGAGCCCTCCTAGATTGCCCTTCATCCTGCCTCCACTACCCCATCACCAAGACATCAGAGTTTTGCCCCCCTTCACATCTCTGGTGTCTGGGTCTGTCCCCTCATTGCCACCCCTGCTGCCACCACCCCAGTTTAGGGCTGCAGCCTCTCCTGCACTTGGTGGCAGTTTGCCCATCTTCTGCTTCCTTCCCTCCCCACAGTAACTATCATTTGTATTCTTTACAGAAACTGTATTATGTGTAAATAAGCAAATATATATAAAACATAGTTAAAATCTTTTATGTATGTGTAAGCATATGTATACTTTAAATATCCATAGCTTAACTTTTTATAATTAATATATTACTTTTTTCATATCAGTGTATATAGATCTCTCTTTTGTAATGGTTTTATGGTATTCAACTATGGCTGTATATAATTTATTTGACCAAGCCCTTGTTGGTCGTCATTTTTGCTGTTTCCAGTTTTTATTATTGCAAGTAATAGGAGAATAAACATAATATTTTGTCACTTTATGTTCTAAATCATAAATCTAATGGAATGATTCCCTTGTTAAAATCTCTTGGGGCGCCTGGGTGGCTCAGTTGGTTAAGCATTCGACTCTTGATCTCAGCTCACGTCTTGATCTCAGGGTCATGAGTTCAAGCCCCATGTTGGGCTCCATGCTGGCATGGAACCTACTTGAACAAAAAGAAAAAAAGAAGCTCTTACTGGCTTCCCATTGCCTGTTGGGAAAAGCCCACATCCTTCTACGGCACAAGATGCTCCTGTGATCTCGTCTCTCCCTACCATCTAGACTCATCTCTTCTTTCTCCGTTTTTTTGAACTGTATTCTGTGCCTTCCCCGGCTCTTTGCTGTTCTCTCATCATGACTGAGCTGTTCCTTTTGCCTGGAATGCCCTTTTCCTTCCGAAGTTCCCAAGAAAATTCCCGCCCGTCCTGCGAAGGTCTGTGCAGGAGCGGTGCAGCACAATTGCCTTGCACCTCAAAACCTCGATATCCAAAGTGTGGGAGCTTGTTAGACACGCGGAATCTCAGTCCCTACTTGGACCTGATGAGTTCACATTGGCATTATACCAGATCTCTAGGTGATTCCTACGTACATTCAGGTTTGGGAAGCACTACCTTAGCCACCATTACACCTAGCATCTCTCTTTTATTGCATTAACCCCATAATACAGGAGGTATGTGCTTCCATTTCTCTTCCACACCAACTGAGCCTTAGGGCAGATGCTATGTCTTCTTTATCTGTCTATTCCTAGCACAGGGCCTTGGGCAAAGTGTTTGATTAAACTGAAATTCTCCTATAATAGTCTTTATATTGTATTGATACCTAACGTTTGTATATGTTTTTCCATATGCTATAAGAAGAATTAATAAATACCATATCTCAAGGCATTACCTGGTTATCATCTTACCAGGTCAGTGGTTCTCAACCTGGACTTAAATCAGAATCACCTGGGTAACTTTTGTGACGTACAGATACTCAGACTTTTAGAATCAGAGCTTCATTTGTTTTTGAAGGGAAGTATTTAGTAGATAAAGCATAAAAATATTCTCTGGCTGGACCCTCTGAAAGTGCTGAGCTTCATGAAGGCAGATCCAGAGGTGCTTACTGGGGCGATAGGCTCCTCCCCATCCATCTCCGCATATAGCATTTTGTGTTTAGGTTTGCTGGGTACAGGATGCAGAAATCACACCTTTCTTTTGAAGCTTATAATTGACAATTTTCAATTCTGTTAGAACAAACATGTATTTTGAAGGTAATAGGTTTAAAAAAAGGGTTATGAAAATTGTATCTGATTGCTGCTGTTCTTTTTTTTTTTTTTGGTATGGTCAGGTACTTACGATTTCATCAGAAATCCCTAAAAGAATTCAGAATGCCTTAAAAAATGCAGAAGAATCAAAGCAATTCCTTAATCAGTTTCTGGAGCAAGAAACTCACCTCTTCAGTTCCATTAACAGCCATTTGCTGACGGCACAGCCCTGGATGGAAGATCTTGGGGCCATGATCAACCAAATTGAAGAGATTGAGCGCCATCTTGCTTACCTTAAATGGATTTCACAAATTGAAGAACTAAGGTAAAAAGGGCTTCTTTGTTCTCATAATTATTATTTTCCTTTGAGGCTCGTCTTACCGAGTGTATGCATGCCATTAAATAATTGAGTTAATTAAAGATTATAATAATGTAATTTTACCAGTTGTTATGAAAATAGCATTATGATAATGATTCTTTTCCTTTATTGTGAATGAACATAAACTTTTCAGGGAGCTTAATTTGCATTTGAAAGAAAGTAATCTAAGTAAAAATTTTAAGTCCTATAGTTGTGTTGTGAATACATGATAACTACTTTTATAAAACCAAATTAATAAAACAACTCTTCAGTGTGGTAATATTCTCTTTACTTTTTAGACATGGTCACTTGATGAAATGGATTGCTTTCTCTAAAATTTGAATCATTTTTTTTTTAAGATGTTTATTTGAGAGAGAACACGAGAGAGAGAGAGAGAGAGAGAGAGCACACAAGCAGGGAGAGAGGGAGAAGCAGACTCCCCACTGAGCAGGGAGTCCGATGTGGGGCTCCATCTCAGGATACCCCCCTCCCCACCCCCGTGCACTGCCCCCCCACCCCCGCCCGCCGTGGGATCATGACCTGAGCTGAAGACAGATGCTTAACTGACTGAGCCACCCTGGTGCCCCCAATGGAAATCATCTAACAAAAACTACACAGTATTCTTAGATGTAACAGAGTTTTGCTACCTGTGGGTAGGGGGAAAAGAAGTACATACTTCTTTGTGAATTGAATGTGTATTACTGGTGTTGACTGTGTCTGGTATTGCCTTTCAGACAAGCTAAATTAACATTTTTGCCTAGATTGGCAGATTATTTGGTTTCATGATATAGTCCCCCAGCCCCTCCAAACTGCATAGTTCCATCCTGCTTTGTTTTAACTACTCTTGCTCCAAAGCTGTCAGCAACCATTCATGTTGTCTGGAAGACTTGAGGAAGAAAGGTCATACAGGAGTCTTAATGTCCCATTGTAAATGTATCACAGTTAATATACTTTGTTATGTCTTCCAAAGAGTAATGTGGTATCATTTTATCCTGCATGTTTCTCAGTATTTTAAAGAATTTTACCTATCGGGCATGCCTTGGTGGCTCAGTCGTTAAGTGTCTGCCTTTGGCTCAGGTCATGATCCCGGGGTCCTGGGATCGAGCCCCGCATCAGGCTCCCTGCTCCGCAGGAAGCCTGCTTCACCCTCTCCCACTCCCCCAGCTTGTGTTCCTTCTCTCACTCTCTCTCCCTCTCTCTGTCAAATAAATAAAATCTTAAAAAAAAAAAAAGAATTTTACCTATCAGTACAGTGTGAAAATCTTTGGTTTGCATCTGAGTTTTACGTTTACAGAAAGAGTGATATGCCCAAGATTGTGGTGTTACCAGTGATTCCAGAAATCAGTTTAAGCTTTTTAGACCATCTCCTTCGTGTGTAGATAAATTATTTGCAGTAAACGAGTTTTAAACCTTGCTTCTTTTTATTTCACCATCCCTTGCTCCTCTGAAAGATAATACCAATAAGGAGCAATAACCTTATTAAGTAGAATAAATTGTTTAAAAGCCTCACTCTTGTAGTAGCCAAGGTAATAGATTAATTAAAATAGGACTATGGTTATGGATAGCTTTTATCTGATGTTGGAATTGTTTAAAAGAGAAATTTGGCCTAGAAATCATGTTAGAAATAGGAATCAAATTCATAATCAAGTAGAGCACAGCTATTTCTCTTTAATAACATGCTTTCCTTTAGGTCTTCCATGATAAATCTCTATTTCTGGCTTCCTTTGGGCTTCTGAGATTTTCCTCATCTCCTAAATTCTCTCTAACATTAAATTGCTTTTCATTCTGTAGCACTCTCTTTTTTAAAAGAGCAGTGTTCTGGGGCAGCTGGGTGGCTCAGTCAGTTGAACATCTGATTCTTGATTTCTGCTCAGGTCATGATCTCAGGGTCCTGAGATCAAGCCCCTTGTCCAGCTCTGCACTCAGTGGGGAGTCTGCTTGAGATTCTCTCTCCCTCTGTGTCTGCCCCTCCCAATTGCTCTCTTCCACTCTCTCTCTCTCAAATAAATAAATCTTTAAAAATTTTTTTAAATTAAAGTTTTTTTGTCCTTATTCTTAGATGGTTTAAGCAATGGAATATTATTTTTTTTAAAAATTTGAGAGAGAGTGCAAGCCAGGGAGGGGCAGAGGGAGAGAATCTTAAGCAGGCTCCACACCCCTGCACAGAGTCTGACAGGGTCCAT
Organism: Neomonachus schauinslandi; assembly: GCF_002201575.2. Lineage (NCBI taxonomy): Eukaryota > Metazoa > Chordata > Mammalia > Carnivora > Phocidae > Neomonachus > Neomonachus schauinslandi. The sequence continues at coordinate 18,591,109 of NC_058414.1, read as the reverse complement.
CTCATGACTTTGATGTTATGACCTGAGCCTAAATCGAGAGTTGGATGCTTAACTGACTGAGCCACCCAGGTGCCCCCAGAATATGTATGGTTTTTTTTTTAAAGATTTTATTTATTTATTTGACAGAGAGAGAGACACAGCGAGAGCAGGAACACAAGCAGGGGGAGCGGGAGAGGGAGAAGCAGGCTTCCCACTGAGCAGGGAGCCCGATGTGGGGCTCGATCCCAGGACCCTGGGATCATGACCTGAGCCGAAGGCAGATACTTAACCCGGGTGCCCTATAATATGTATTTTTTATCAAAAGAAACATCTCATTTTAATTTTTTTATTTTCATTTTTTATTGAAGTATAGTTGACACACAACATCTAATATTTAAGTAAGTGTTTGCTTTATAAAGTCAAATAAGCAAAATGGTAGGTAGCCGATGGGATCTATTTGGCTGGTTTCAAAGAATTTAATTAATTGGTTTTACATGGAAATCTTGATTTCTGGCTTTCTTAGAAAAATTAAAAGCTTCGGCCACATTGGTAAAAAAGCCACTTCTAGCTGGTGCTTCCTTTTTCCTTGTATGTAACTTTATATACAACAGGAGGGAGAAGCAGTTTTTCTGCATTTGGAATTATTTGAACAAACTATCTTTGAAGTTTGCTTGGCCTCATTTTGCAGCGATAACATTCAGCAATATCTGATGACCAATAATGTCCCAGAGGCAGCCTCTACTCTGGTATACATGGCAGAACTTGACATCAAGCTTCAGGAATCATCTTGTACTCATCTTCTTGCCTTCATGAGAGCCACTGTTAAATTCTGGCATAAGATTCTCAAGGACAAACTTACAAGGTAAGGAATTCACCCATATTTCATGGTAATTGCTTTCAGATGGATATTTGATGACTGTTGTATTTTAACTGAAACACGTGTGTTACTTCACTGTTACAGTGATTTTGAGGAAATTTTGGCCCAACTTCATTGGCCCTTCATCACACCCCCCCAGTCTCAAACTGTTGGCTTGAGTCGACCAGCCAGTGCCCCTGAGATATACACTAACCTGGAAACACTGTTTTGTCAGCTTCTGAAACTACAAACCTCGTATCCTTGTTGGAGTTAAAACTTACTAAAATTGCTTTTTTTCTAGAGTGGATTCGTGGCTAGAGAGTAAAACTTTTTGAAAGTGGCCAAGAAGCCAAACAGGAGTACTGGGTTTGGACTTGATCTGTGTATACCCGTGGAGTGGTGGATTATTCTCCTTCGGAGTGAATTGCATGTGGGGCGGGGGAGGGTCAGTCTGAAATACTTGTGACCCAAGTTTACATGACACGTAGGTTACATCACACGTAGGTCTCTTGGGATTAAAAATGGCAATTGGGAGGAGACCTTAGTAACTTCGTGTTACTTTAATAAAGTGATTACTTGAATGTGTTTCCTTCCTTATTACTATTTTTTATTTTAGGAAAGAGAGATTAATTCTAATAACATTTTTGGTGCACTTTTTATTGAAATCATGTAACGTAAAATTATGTGTATTACAGTTAATTTTACTTAGTGTCATATATTTGTTGGAAAAATATATCACGTATATATATGTATATATACACACATATATATGTACTTATCTTTTTCCTTGACTCGACTATGTCAGAGATGAATTACTTACTGAGCCAAAACAACTTCCAGAAAAATACTGTCTTCCTGCCTCCCCGTCTGTCATTCTGCCCCTCCAGATCATGCTGACGCCCCTTCAGAAGAGGTTCAGGTATCACTTCAGAGGGAACCGCCAGACTAACGTCATAAGCAAGGTGTGCTTTCTCAACTCTTGTCCTTGGTTTTTATTAATAGCAAATGTGAAGCGTTCTGTACTTTTTCTGGTTTAAGTTAAAATCTGATTCCACCCACATTTCTGTTTTTTCCCTAAAGAGCTAAATTCCTGTTTTGTCACTGCTCTTAATAGATCTTTTTCCGGACTTGTGTTGAGAAGTTGTTGGAATCCGCTAGCTCATTAGCATGTCTTGCCCATACAGCCATAAATCATTTTAGCATCAACAATCTGTTCAAAAGCTAATACTCAACTCTCTTGACTTCCGCTTCTCTTTCTGATATATTTAGAAACCCGAAGGAGCAATTTGCACAGTGAAACATGGGGGCCCAGGTGTAAACGGTGCCCCACAAATGCCACAGCATTTTTTTTCCTGGTTCTTAAATTTAGCTTATTCTTTCGTATTTATGGGGCTCCCCCTTTTTTGGATGGGGTGTTGGTGGAAAGAAGAATAGAATGAATTAGTAAGTAGTAAGTGAGACAAAGCAATAAACCTAAAGCTGTAGAGAAGCAGTAAGAAAGGTAAGAAAATTGTGAGTTATGTTGACTCCTTTCTAAAGTGTGGTTTGGTTCTACTCTGTCATCAAGCCTAAACTATACAGTCCCTGAGATTACAGATGCCCGTTACTCATGTTTGTATTTCCAGCATCTAGCACACAACAGGGATTTACCGCTCAGTAAATGTTTTTGAATACCTGCCCAACAAAACGTGTAAGGTTTGTAGAATCGGCTCTAGGGACAATTTTAAAAGCTGCTACTTACATTTACTTTTCTATGATTATACCTGTTTTAAGGTATGTGTTGTTTTGTTTTGTTTTCTTAATTTACCTTTTCAAAAGAGAGAGCAGAAGAAAATCAAGTTTAGAAGTTATTTTGGAATGTTATGGCCAAAAAATCCAATTTAAAGGCCATCAGATCTTTGTAATGCTCATCATTTTACGTATTTCCAAAGAGCTACATTTTATTTTTTATTTTATTTTTTAAAGATTATTTATTTATTTAAGAGAGAGAGAGGCAGACTCCCCGCTGAGCAGGGAGCCCAATGTAGGACTCGATCACAGGACCCTGGGATCATGACCTGAGCTGAAGGCAGACACTTAACCGACTGAGCCACCCAGGCGCCCCCAAAGTGCTGCGTTTTCAGTATATATGGTATTGTAAATTTATGAGTTTATTGACTTATGCCACGTTTGGGAATTTGTTGGGAGGACATTGGGAAACATTTGATTATTAAGCCTGACATGACCTTAAAGTTCAGAGTAGAAATTGCATTCTTACATATAGGAATTTTCAACTAATTTTTTTGTAAGTGCTGCGTGTATACAGTTAAATGGAGCCCTTTAATTGTAACTTTCTAGGTGGAATGACTTAAGAATTCAAACTGTTTTACTTCTTTCCTTAGCCTGAGTGGTACCTGGCTCAAGTACTTATATGGATCGGGAATCACACTCAGTTTCTGGACGAGAAGATTCAGCCAATATTAGACAAAGTGGGCACTTCAGTAAGTGCTAGGGTAAGAGACTCGGTCCTAAGCATTCCAATTTTAGAGTTGGATGTGTCCACAAATAGCCTGTCATCTACGTTACCTTATGCTTACAAATTTCTTTCAGCTCGAATTTTCCCGGGGCCTTATGATGCTTGTTCTTGAGAAGTTAGCTGCTGATATTCCATGTCTGCTCTATGATGACAATCTCTTCTGTCATTTGGTGGATGAAGTGCTTTTGTTCGAAAGGGAGCTACACAGTGTTTATGGCTATCCTGGCACTTTTGCCAATTGTATGCATATTCTATCAGAGGAAACCTGTTTTCAGAGATGGTTGACTGTGGAGAGAAAGTGTAAGTGTTCATGTGGCCATCAGGTGGGGAGAATTGTCTCCTTTTGTGGGTGTTAATTTTTGGTGTTTTTCTCCACCAGTTCTGGTAGAAACTAGCGTCATCTGAAATTTTCTTGGTCAGAGTTTACCAAGGTGCCTTATTTGCTTCCCATCAAACTTCAGTTTTTCTTGAATTTACACTTGCACGGTACATGTTACCAGAGTGCAGCAGTCAAGCCGGTGGAGCATAGTATTAGCTGTCCTACAGATTGTACTACACTGTTTCAGTTCTTGGTAGAAGCTGTTGGATGTAATTTGTCTAATCACTTCAAATATTTTGAAGATTTGGGGTAGGGATGGCGGGGAGAAGTCAAGTATCTTGTTCAACCCTAAACCAGGCATGTTAAATATAGTGCAACCAGTACGAGGTTGTGGGTTTGTTTATATTTACAGGGAAGTCATTCCTAAAAATCTGCTGAAAATTAAGAATGAGTGTAACTATTTAATTGACATATTCCTTTTTTCTGCATATCAGTTGCTCTTCAAAAAATGGACTCAATGCTTTCATCAGAAGCTGCCTGGATATCCCAATATAAAGATATCACCGATGTGGATGAGATGAAAGTTCCAGATTGTGCAGAGACTTTTATGACGCTACTACTGGTGATAACTGGTAAGTAGAAGTCTTTTAAGATATAACTTTGTTCTGGGACGCCCGGGTGGCTCAGTTGGTCAAGCGACTGCCTTCGGCTCAGGTCATGATCCTGGAGTCCCGGGATCGAGTCCCGCATCGGGCTCCCTGCTCGGCAGGGAGTCTGCTTCTCCCTCTGACCCTCCCCCCTCTCATGCTCTCTCTCTCTCATTCTCTCTCTCAAATAAATAAATAAAAATCTTTCAAAACAAAAAAAAAGATATAACTTTGTTCTGGGACGCCTGGCTGGCTCATTCATTAAGCGTCTGCCTTCGGCTCAGGTCATGATCCCAGGGTCCTGGGATCGAGCCCCGCATCGGGCTCCCTACTCTGTGGGAAGCCTGCTTCTCCCTCTCCCCCTCCCCCTGCTTGTGTTCCCTCTCCCGCTGTGTCTCTGTCAAATAAATAAATAAAATCTTAAAAAAAAAAAAAAAGATATAACTTTGTTTTAAAAGTACTGATTCTTCATATGGTACTTTTTTAAGTAGTTCAACAAAATTAATATCATATAGTGGTTGTTATAATATCTTCAAATACAGCTTCTATTTTGGTAGAGCTCTAGTACAATATTCTAGCTTTCAGATTTTTAATAATTCAAGATCTTTTTTTTTTTTTAAAGATTTTATTTATTTATTTGACAGAGAGAGACACAGCGAGAGAGGGAACACAAGCAGGGGAAGTGGGGGAGGGAGAAGAAGGCTTCCCGCAGAGCAGGGAGCCCGATGCGGGGCTCGATCCCAGGACCCTGGGATCATGACCTGAGCCGAAGGCAGATGCCCAACGACTGAGGCACCCAGGCGCCCCAATAATTCAAGATCTTAAACATTGGTATATATTAGGGGCAAATTCCTGAATGGTTACCTAAAAATAATTAAATGAGAATTAATTTTATGACCTGAATTCTCTTTCCATTCAGCTTAAGTGTCTTCAATAGATTGACCTGACTTTTAAATATTGTTTTTTTCTCCTTGATATAGAAAAGATTGCAGAAGGGGCACCTGGGTGGCTCAGTTGGTTAAGCATCTGCCTTTGGCTCAGGTCATGATCCCAGGGTCCTGGGATTGAGTCCCGCATCAGGCTACTTGCTCAGGGGGAGCCTGCTTCTCCCCCTCCCTCTGCCCCCCACTCATGCTTGCTCTCTCTCTCTAGTGCTCTCTCTCAAATAAATAAATAAATAAAAAGATTGCAGAAGAATACAATAATAAAGTAACTTTAAGGATTGAAATAGTAATAGGAACTCTTCTTACCTGCAAGAATGTTCTGACTGAAGGGGGACCTAGCAGCCTCTAGCCCTGTTTGGCCCATACTCGTCTGCATTGTCCCACTGGAGACTTGCTGGTGCTCCAGGTGCCCCTGAGCCCTCAATACCACCATCCTCCTCTGGCTTGTCCATTTCTTGGGCCTGTGTAGTCACCTGAAGAAATGTCATTCCAACCTAGCCAGTAAATAATTCCATATTCTTAACTGTAAGAAGAATATGAAAAACACCAAAACATAAGAAATCTAAAAAAACTCATGTTTTTGTTTTTGTTTTTAAAGATTTTATTTATTTATTTATTTGACAGAGAGACAGAGAACACAAGCAGGGGAAGCAGCAGGCAGAGGGAGAAGCAGGCTCCTTCTGAGCAGGGAGCCTGATGTAGGGCTCGATTCCAGGACCCTGGGATCATGACCTGAGCCAAAGGCAGACGCTTAACCAACTGAGCCACCCAGGTCCCCCAAAACTCATGTTTTTTATTTATTTAATTAGTTTATTTATTTAAAAGATTTTATTTATTCATTTGACAGAGAGAGACAGCCAGAGAGGGAACACAAGCAGGGGGAGTGGGAGAGGGAGAAGCAAGCCTCCCACGGAGCAGGGAGCCTGATGTGGGGCTCAATCCCACGACCCTGGGATCATGACCTGAGCCGAAGGCAGCCACTTAACCAACTGAGCCACTCAGGCACCCCAAAATTCATGTTTTTTAAAAAACTTTTTATTAGGGAAATTTTTTAATGTACACAGAAGTGATATAATATAATGAACACTCAGGTATCTGTACTAAAGTTTAAAAGTTTAAATAAAAAAGTTTATATTTTTTTCTCCTCAACTTTTCTTAGAGTATTTTAACTGAGCCACCCAGGCATCCTCTTTTCTTGGAGTAAAGAACCAGACATCATTTCACCTGTGAATTCTTTTTTTTTTTTTTAATATTTTATTTATTTATTTGAGAGAGAGAACATGAGCAGGAGGGGCAGAAGGAGAGGGACAGAGAGAGTCTCAAGCAGACTCCGCACTGAGCATGGAGCCTGATGGGGGCTGGATCTCATAATCCTGAGATCACAACCTGAACTGAAACCAAGAGTTGGATGCTCAACCAACTGAGCCACCAGGAGCCCCTCACCTAAATTCTTAAGTGTAAATCTTGTAACCTATTGTAGTTTTTCCTTCATTTTATTTATTTTATATATATATTTTTTAAATTTTTTTTTAAGATCTTATTTATTTATTTGCCAGAGAGAGAGGACAGGCAGGGAGAGCAACAGACAGAGGGAGAAGCAGACTCTCCGCTGAGCAGGGAGCCCGACATGGGACACGATCCCAGGACCCTGGGATCAGGACCCGAGCCAAAGGCAGACACCCAACTGACTGAGCCACCCAGGCGTCCCAGGATTTTTATTTATTTGAGAGAGCATGAGCGGGGGCCGGGGGGGGGGTTTGGGGTAAAGGGGCAGAGGGAGAGAGAGAAGCAGGCTCTCCTCTGAGCATGGAGCCCAACTTGGGGCTCCATCCCAGGACCCTGGGATTGTGACCCAAGTCAAAGGCAGACGCTTGCAGGGTTCCTGGGTGGCTCAGTCGGTTAGGCGTCTGCCTTCGGCTCAGGTCATGATCCCAGGGTCCTGGGATCGAACCCCACATTGGGCTCCCCCTGCTGAGCGGGGAGCCTGCTTCTCCCTCTCCCTTTGCCTGCTGCTCCCCCTGCTTGTGCTCTCTCTCTCTCTCAAATAAATAAAATCTTAAAAAAAAAAAACCAGCTGAGCCACCTGGGCACCCCTTCCTCCTGTTAAAAAAGAAGTCATTTTTTTGTGGAAGAAATCGGATGATTTTTGTCTATACAGATCTTTGACTTACGTGGGGCTATAGTCTGATAAACCTATCCTAAGTTGAAAATATTTTTAGTAAAAATGCATTTAATACCCCTAACCTACTGAGTATCACGGCTTACCTAGCCTACCTTGCATATGCTCACAACACTTACATTAGCCATTAGTTGGGCAAAATCATCTAACATGAAGCCTACTTTATAATAAAGTAGAGACTATCTCATAATTTATTGAATACTGCGCTGACAGCGAGACCCAGAATGGTTGTGTGGGTGCAGCCATTCTGTAATGGCCGTGAGCACACAGGTTGTTTGCCCTCACTGTCCCATGGCTGACAGAGCTGTGGCTTGCTTCCACTGCCCAGGGTCACGAGAGGGTTGGACCCCAGATGGCTAGCCTGTGAAAATAGCCAAATAACAAATCTGAAGTAGTTTCTATGAATGCGTATGGCTTTTGCACCATCGTAAACTTGCAGAATCTTAAGTTGAACCATCATAAATCAGGCACCATCGGGGCGCCTGGGTGGCTCAGTCATTGGGCGTCTGCCTTCGGCTCAGGTCATGATCCCGGCGTCCTGGGATTGAGCCCCGCATTGGGCTCCCTGCTCCGCGGGAAGCCTGCTTCTCCCTCTCCCACTCCCCCTGCTTGTGTTCCCTCTCTCGCTCTCTCTCTGTCAAATGGATGAGTGAATTCTTAAATAAATAAATAAATAAAAAATAAATCAGGCACCATCTACAAGCTCCTCATGCCTTAAAAAATTTGAGATGTAATTTATACGCAGTGAAAAACACCAATCTGAAGTATACAGTTCAGTGAGTTTTGACAAGTACATATACTTGTGAAACCCACACCCTTATAAAGTGTAGAAGTAGGTCCATACTTGAACGGTTGATAGATTTTTTGACAAAGGCACCAAACAATGTCAATAGGGAAAACTATAACTGTGTCATGAACGGAACCCAAACCTTCATATGTCTTATTAACTTTCTCCACAGACAGATATAAAAATCTTCCCACGGCTTCCAGAAAGCTACAGTTCCTGGAGTTACAGAAGGACTTAGTAGATGATTTTAGGATACGATTAACTCAGGTGATGAAAGAAGAGACTAGAGCTTCCCTTGGCTTTCGATACTGTGCGATTCTCAATGCCGTGAACTATATCTCAACAGTACTAGCAGATTGGGCTGACAATGTTGTAAGTTAATGTACTTTTATTCATTTATTTTAACATTTTTTAAGTTTATTATTATTATTATTTTATTAATCTCTACACCCAACGTGGGGCTTGAACTCATGACCCTGAGATCAAGAGTTACATGCTCGGGCGCCTGGGTGGCTCAGTTGGTTAAGCGACTGCCTTCGGCTCAGGTCATGATCCTGGAGTCCCGGGATCGAGTCCCGCATCGGGCTCCCTGCTCGGCAGGGAGTCTGCTTCTCCCTCAAACCCTCCCCCCTCTCATGTGCTCTCTGTCTCATTCTCTCTCTCTCAAAAAAAAAAAAAAAAAAAGAGTTACATGCTCTTTTGACTGGGCCAGCCAGGTGCTCCGTTAATGTGCCTTTTTTTTTTTTTTAAAGATTTTAGTTATTTATTTGAGAGAGAGAGAATGAGAGACAGAGAGCACGAGAGGGAAGAGGGTCAGAGGGAGAAGCAGACCCCCCCGAGCAGGGAGCCCGATGCGGGACTCGATCCCGGGACTCCAGGATCATGACCTGAGCCGAAGGCAGTCGCTTAACCAACTGAGCCACCCAGGCGCCCCCGGTTAATGTGCTTTTATATTAAATAATAGATTAGTAGTTTTAACAGTTTTACCTTTTGAAGTATTGAATTTATAGCATGCATAAAGTACACAGTAGGTAGAATAACAATTAGGCCAAATAATGTATGATTAAATTACATATTTTTCTCAATTAAGTCTCAAATGGTTAAATAATCCCAATATTTTAGTCATTAGAAAAGAAAGCCAACTTTTCATGAAATAATTGTCTATGAACCTTTTTCTTCTATGGACTTGGGAAATATTCATGTATGGTAACTGCCATCTCAGAAAAAGCTAAGGTTAGGGCGCCTGGGTGGCTCAGTCGGTTGGGCGACTGCCTTCGGCTCAGGTCATGATCCTGGAGTCCCGGGATCGAGTCCCATATCGGGCTCCTTGCTCGGCAGGGGGTCTGCTTCTCCCTCTGACCCTACCCCCTCTCATGTGCTCTCTCTCTCTCATTCTCTCTCTCAAATAAATAAATAAAATCTTTAAAAAAAAAAAAAAAGAAAGAAAAAGCTAAGGTTGAATAATGGTGTCAAAATCAATAAAATCCAGGACTTTAAGAAAGATAAAATAATAGCATTTGAGGGGCGCCTGGCTGGCTCAGTTGGTGGAAAATGTGACTCTTGGTCTTGGGGTCATTGAGTTCGAGCCCCACACAGAGATTACATAAAAAAATAAAATAAATAAAATAATAATAATATTGGCTACCTTTTGAATGCCTTCAAAACATGAGTAAATAGAAGGGCACTGTGTGGCCCAGTTGGTTAAGCGTCCAACTCTTGGTTTTGGCTCAGGTCATGATCTCGGGTGAGATTGAGCCCTGGATCAGGCTTGGGATTCTCTTTCTCTACCTCTGCCCCTCCTGCTTGTGCTCTTGCTTTCTCTCTCTCTCAAATAAATAAATCTTTAAAAAAGAAACAAAACATGAGTAAATAGAATAATAAAAGGGACTCCCATGTGCCTATGACCCAGCTTCTTACACCAATTTTTTTTTCTTTTTTCTTTTTTTCTTAAGATTTTATTTCTTTGACAGAGAGAGAGCACAAGCAGGGGGAGTGGTAGGCACAGGGAGAGGGAGAGAAGCAGGCTCCCCACTGAGCAGGGAGCCCGATGTGGGGCTCAATCCCAGAACCCCATGACCTGAGCCAAAGGCACTTAACTGACTGAGCCACCCAGGTACCCCACCAATTTTGTTTTTTTGAGCTTCTCCATCCCCCACCGTTGATTATTTTGAAGATCTTAGATATATTTCATGATAAGTAGTTCAAAATGTATCTCTAAAAGAAACTCCTTAAAAAAAAAAAACATAACCACAATACCATTATCACATCATCCAAAAAAATTAATTTCTTATAGTGAGAGGTATCTTTCAAATAAGTCTAAAAAAAATCAAAACCTTGGGTCTGGTTAGCAAGTATTATAAGGCCTTTTACGTCCAAGAATTTTATTTATCTTTCCTTTTTCCACACAATTCTGTGTGTTGACAGATTTGGTGCACCTAAATTAATTAATTAATTAATTTAAAGATTTATTTATTTGAGAGTGTGCGAACGCTTGAGAGTGGGGGCAGGGGCAGAGGAAGAGGGAGAGAAAGAATCCCAAGCCGACTCCTGCTGAGCGCAGACCCCGTGCTCCATCTCACAGCCCTGAATTCATGACCTAAGCCGAAATCAAGAGTTAGCGGCTTACTGACTGTGCCACCCAGGTGCCCCTGTATTTACGCATCTTTTAAAGGCATCCCAAAGGTATCAAATATTATTATTTTTATTTTATTTATTTTTTAATGTAATCTCTATGTGGGGACTCAAACTGAGCCACCCAGGTGCCCCTGCCTAAATATAATTATTAATTAGTAATTTCTGTTTACTTTTTTTATTTTTATTTTTATTTATTTATTTTTTTAAAGATTTTTATTTATTTATTTGAGACAAAGAGAATGAGAGACAGAGAGCACGAGAGGGAGGAAGGTCAGAGGGAGAAGCAGACTCCCCGCTGAGCAGGGAGCCCGATGCGGGACTCGATCCCGGGACTCCAGGATCATGACCTGAGCCGAAGGCAGTCGCTTAACCAACTGAGCCACCCAAGCGCCCTGTTTACTTTTTTTTATTAATCCAAGGAATATATTGGCTATCAAGGCATTTGGTAGCCAGATTTTCCAATATGTACTTCTGGCCAAAAGTGAAGAAACTTAATTAGCCTTTATAGCCTTAACATAGATTAATTCCTTTGGATATTTTACATACTAGAATGATCTCAGAGGGTCTCCAGGAACTCCTTGGACAGGGTGCCCTTGGGTTTGGAATCACTCTTGCATGATCATCTGTATGGATACAGAAATCAGCTTGGGTTTTCACCAGTGTGTCCCATGAAGTAGGTTTCATGAAGGAAGTATTAGCAGAGAATTAACATGGCCATAAAACAGTGAAATATATATTAAATGGTAAAAAAGCTATACTGAGATACATTATAAAGTATTATATGATTGTGTCATGAAATGAAAATAGGAAAGTAAAACAACAAAACAACTATAATTTTAACTCTAAGACTTAAAAATACCACTTATAAAAAGTGGTAGGTAAAGTGGGAATTGAAAAATTCCAGTGTAAAATAATTAGAAAGATTGATTAAGGATTGGTGATAAGTTCATAGGATACTAGAAAACATAATTTTTGAGTGTGTACAGATGAGTCACAAAGATGGACAAGGTAAATGAAATGTCTATACATTGTCAAATCTTAATACAATAAAATAAAAAATAAAAGGAGAAATGAAATATAGTCAAACACAGGCATTTAAAAATATTCAATGCCTGAGTTAGAGAGTCTGGAAAATGTACCAAGAATATATTTTATTTGTTTACTTTGTTGTTGTTTTAAGTTTTTATTTAAAAGAGTATATTTTAAATTATGAATTTATGACAAAAATTGTATAATGCTAGTGCATTATATAGAAGAAAATGTGTTCCCTTACTGTGAAAGAACAAACGAAACAAAAAAGTCTTCATCTTAATTAAATACAGGGTAATAAATCAAAAAAATAGGAAACAAAAATAAATATAATAGTAACAAATATAAACAAGATGAAAACTTGAGAAACACAATCATAGTTTATTCTAATCTGGACTCTGGCTGGGACAACTATTTAAAGCTTTTTTTCTACAAAAACATTAACTGAAATCCATGTATGTAATATCATTCTGCTGAGCAAGGAAAATAAGACACAAAATAATTATTTCATAGGATGAATATAATGTAGAGTATAATGATCAATGCATTTCTGTTTATAAAGTCACCTAATTAGAATACATTTTTTCATTGTGTACTTTCATGTGTTTTCCTCATTTCAGTAAGTGCTTTCTTCACTCAGCCCCCACGCTGCTCCATTTTCTGCTAAGCTTTGTCATAAAACAAATTGTCATTCCTGATTCTTGTGCCAGATGATGTAATAAGAGACTCATTCAAGGCCAGATTTTTAGCTTCAGTGAATTATTTGTGGAACATCATTAACTACTTTACTTGGTGCCATAGTCTGTTAACAACGATGAATTGGCCATCATCCCTCTCCTTAGGAAATTTATCATCTGATGCTGAATTAACTGGTCTTCTGTCAACAGAATAATAACTGAATTTAGACTTACTCTTCAAATCATGAATGAGTTCTTTGTCCTTGCATGTTTTCATAGTACAAATTCTGTTTAACATCAAAAATTATTTAACCAGGGATGCCTGGGTGGCTCAGTTGGTTAAGCGTCTGCCTTCGGCTCAGGTCATGATCTCAGGGTCCTGGGATTGAGCCCCATGTCGGGCTCCCTGCTCTGCGGGGAGTCTGTTTCTCCCTCTCCCTCTACTGCTCCCCCTGTTTGTACTCTCTCACTGTCTCTGTTGAATAAATAAATAAAATCTTAAAAAAAAATTATTTAACCATCTTCATGGTCCTTCAGCCTATAAATGCTTAACAATAAAATTAAAGCTCTTGTATTTCCTAGGTAGAAAAAAGACGAGTGGACAGAGTTCACCTTCCATTCATTTAGATTCTATACTAATAGCTGTCTGACTATTGCCAGATTATGCCAAGCCCGACATACCCAGCCCTTCAGAGTCAGGAATTTTTGAGTTGTAGGTGACAGAACCCCAATTGATGCTGGCCTGAGTGGGGGTCAGGGGCTGGAGAGAGGAGGTGAGGAATTTGTGTAACTGAAAGTATTAGGCATGGCTGCCCTAAACTCGTTCACTTCTGGCTTCATTCTCAGGCAGGCTCTGGGAGGTGTGGCCACAGGTACCAAGGTACTCCAAGCTCACATTGTCCTTCAGCAACCTCAAAAGGACAAGTGCCTCTTCTCAGATAGTTTGAGCAGAAAATACCAACTTGGCTTTTCACATGTCCATCCGTGAACAGTCACTAGTGTGGCCATATCCAGTCCCCTGTCAGTGGACATTTAGGCTGTTTTTAATCTTTTACTAATTATCTACAGCATTATTCGTATTAGAAAAAATATTTTTTCTACCGTACTGAAAATGCCACTGTAAAAATGACATTTTATTTTTCTTAACTCTCATAAATCTGCTGGGTTTACTACAATTCTCAGTCTGTGTCTGGAAAAAATGAGTACCCAAAGAAGTTACCCATCAGGCAAATGCAAATTAAAATCACAGTGAGACCTCTACCTCTGAAACCAATAATACATTATATGTTAATTAATTGAATTTAAATAAAAATAAATCAAAAATAGAATCACAATGAGATGGGGTACCTGGCTGGCTCAGTTGGTTGAGCATCCAACCCTTGATTTTGGCTCAGGTCATGATCTCAGGGTCATGAGATCCAGCCCCACGTTGGGCTCTATGCTGGGTGAGGAGTCTGCTTGAGATTCTCTTTCTCCCTTTCCCTCTGCCACCCACCCCCACTGCTTACACTCACACTCTCTATCTCAAAAAAAAAAAAAAATCACAGTGAGATACAACTAAATATAAACTAAGATGGCTATACTAAAAAAGATAGTAAGTGTTACTAGTTCAGATGTGGAGAAATTTGAATGGTCACACATGGCTGGTGCAGTCACTGGGGAGAATAGTCTGTCATATCCTCAAATAGTTAAAGAATTACCATATGATCCAGCAATTCTACTTCTAGGTATATCCAAGAGAAATGAAGACAATTATCTACACAAAAACTTACACACAAATGTTCATAGTGGTATTATTCATAAAGACAAAAAGGTGGAAAGAACCCAATTATCTGTCAACTGATGAATGGATAAATAAAATAGATATATATAAATAAAATGTAAATGTAAATATAATGGAATATTATTCAGTAATGAAAAGAAATTAAGTCCTGATACGTATTACAACATAGATGAACCTTGAAAACATACTAAGTGAAAGAAGCCAGTCACAAAGAACCATAAATTATATAATTACATTTCTATGAAACGTCCAGAACAGGCAAGTCGACAAAGACAGGAAGATCAGTGGTTGCCTATGGTTGGGGGTGGCATGCAGGGAAGGGATTGGGAGATGATGGTTAAGTGTGGGGTATCTTTTTGGGGTAATGGAAACATTCTAAAATTGACTCTGGTGATAAATGCACAACTCTGAATATATGCTAAAAGCCAATGAATTGTCCACTTGAAATGAATGAGATGTAGTACATGAATTATATTTCAAGCTGTTAAAAAAGAAGTATCTTAATGACCATATTGACCTATTTTTGCTTTCAGTTCTTCCTACAACTTCAACAGGCAGCACTGGAGGTCTTTGCAGAGAATAACACCCTCAGTAAGTTGCAGCTGGGACAGCTAGCCTCGATGGAGAGTTCTGTCTTTGATGACATGATTAACCTGCTGGAACGTTTAAAGCATGACATGTTGACCCGCCAAGTAGACCACGTTTTTAGAGAAGTTAAAGAAGCTGCAAAATTGTATAAAAAAGAAAGGTAGGTCCTTTTGTATTTACTGACAATTCAACTATCAAATCCAGTTTGCTAAAAATTGAAAGATGATAAATACCTATTTTTCTCAAATTATTCCAAAAATTAGAAGAGGAAGGAAAACTTCCTAATTCATTCCATGAGGCCAGCATTATCCTGATACCGAAACCAGATAAAGCCACCACAAAAAAAGAGAATTGCAGGCCAATCTCCCTGATGAATATAGATGCAAAAATCCTCAACAAAATACTACCAAGCCAAACCCAACAGTCCATTAAAAAAAAATCATTCTCCACAATCAAGTGGGATTTATTCCTGGGTTGCAAGAGTAGTTCAATATTTGCAAATCAGTCAGCGACACACATTTACATCAGTAGGAGAAAGGATAACCATATAATCATTTCAGTAGATGCAGAAAAAACATTTGACAAAGTATAACATCCATTCATGGTAAAAAACCCTCAACAAATTAGGTTTAGAGGGAGCATACCTCAACATAATAAAGGCCATATATGAAAATCCCACAGTGAACATCATCCTCAGTGGGGAAAAGCTGAGAGCCTTTCCCCCTAAGGTCAGAACAAAACAGGGATGTCCACTCTCACCACTTTATTCAATCTAATACTGGAAGTCCTAACCACAGCAATCACACAACAAAAAGAAATAAAAGACATCCAGATCGGTAAGGAAGAAGTAAAACGTTAATTGTTGATGACCTTATACTGTATATAGAAAACCTGAAAGACTCCACCAACAAACTGGTAGAATAATGAATTCAGTAAAGTCATAGAATACACAATGTACAAAAATCTGTAGCATTTCTATACACCAATAATAAAGAAGCAGAAAAAGAAATTAAGGAAACCATCCCATTTACAATTGTACCAAAAATAATAAGATAACCTAGGAATAAACCTAACTAAAGAGGTGAAAGACCTGTACTCTGAAAACTATAACACTGATGAAAAAAATTGAAGATGGCACAAAGAAATGGAAAGACATTCCCTGCTCATGGATTGGAAGAACAAACATTGTTAAAAAGTCTATGCTACCCAAAGCAATCTACACGTTTAATGCAATCCCTGTCAAAATACCAACAGCATTTTTCACAGAGCTAGAACAAATAATCCTAAAATTTGTATGGAACCACAAAAGACTTCGAACAGCCAAAGCAGTCTTGGAAAACAAATAAAAAGCATGGCTGGAAGCATCACGATTCCAGACCTCAATTACAATACAAAGCTGTAGGCATCAAAACAGTACAGTACTGACAAAAATAGACACCTAGATCATAGAACAGAATAGAAAATCCAGAAATAAATCCATGATTATATGGTCAATTAATCTTCCACAAAGCAGGAAGGAAAAATGGGAAAAAGACAGTCTCCACAACAAATGGTATTGGGAAAACTGGTCAGCAACATGCAGAAGAATGAAACTGGACCACTTTTCTTATACCATACACAAAAATAAATTCAAAATGGATTAAAGACCTAAATATGAGACCTGAAACCATAAAAATCCTAGAAGAAAACCATAGCAACATTTTTCTAGATAGGTCCCCTGAGGCAAGGGAAACAAAAGCAAAAAATAAGCAATTGGGACTTTATCAAAATAAAAAGCTTCTGTACAGCGAAGGAAACAGTCAAGAAAACTAAAAGGCAACCTACAGAATGGGAGAAGTTATGTATCCAAAATACATATAGAACTTCTAAAACTCAACACCCAAAAAATAAATAGTCCAATTAAAAAATGGGCAGGGGTGCCAGGGTGGCTTAGTTGAGCGTCCAACTCTTTTTTTTTTTTTTTTTAAAGATTTTATTTATTTATTTGAGACAGAGAGAATGAGAGAGAGAGCACATGGGAGGGGGGAGGGTCAGAGGGAGAAGCAGGCTCCCTGCCGAGCAGGGAGCCCGATGCTGGACTCGATCCAGGGACTCCAGGATCATGACCTGAGCCGAAGGCAGTCGCTTAACCAACTGAGCCACCCAGGCACCCTTTTTTTTTTTTTTTTTAAGATTCTATTTATTTGAGAGAGAGAGACACAGCGAGAGAGGGAACACAAGCAGGGGGAGTGTGAGAGGGAGAAGCAGGCTTCCCGCCGAGCAGGGAGCCCGATGCGGGGCTCGATCCCAGGACCCTGGGATCATGACCTGAGCCGAAGGCAGCTGCTTAACCGACTGAGCCACCCAGGCGCCCCAAATATATTTATTTTCTCAGACAGCTTTTCATGCTGGGCGGTACATCGTTTCTTATCCAAAGTGCACTTCCCCGAATTTGAAAGGATCTGTTAAATCTTTAAAAACACCACATTTTGGGGCACCTGGGTGGCTCAGTCGTTAAGCGTCTGCCTTCGGCTCAGGTCATGATCCCAGGGTCCTGGGATCGAGCCCCGCATCGGGCTCCCTGCTCGGCGGGAAGCCTGCTTCTCCCTCTCCCTCTCCCCCCTGCTTGTGTTCCCTCTCTTGCTGTGTCTCTGTCAAAAAAATAAATAAAATCTTAAAAAAAAACCACCACGTTTTGAAAATCTTGTCGTCACACTTAACGTGCCACAGGCCGTGCTGCTCTCGTGTCTTGCAGGTGGCTGTCGTTGCCGTCGCAGGCCGAGCAAGCGGTGATGTCCCTGTCTAGCTCGGCCTGCCCACTCCTGCTCACGCTCAGAGACCGCTCCCTTCAGCTGGAGCAGCAGCTCTGCTTCTCCTTGTTTAAAATTTTCTGGCAAATGCTTGTGGAGAAGCTGGATGTATACATCTACCAAGAAGTAAGTAAGAGGAGGCCGCATGTCGGGGCTGTGAGGATCAAGGTGGCCGTTACAGGACCTGCTCTTTGTTTCAGATCATTCTTGCTAATCACTTCAATGAAGGAGGAGCGGCTCAGCTGCAGTTTGATATGACTCGGAATCTGTTTCCCTTGTTCTCCCACTATTGCAAGAGACCAGAAAATTATTTTAAACAGTAAGCTCAATATTTAACAGTGACTACTAAGCATTTAGACGAGGTTGATTCCTTTTTTTTTTTCTAACAACTCTCCGGTTCCAGTGATGTTTGATGGGATAAATAGAGCATCAATTGAAATTTAAAAACATGCACTGTGTACCCAGATAACCTAAGATGTGATTCATGATTCCCCAAGTTTATCAAAAATGGATCTAAATTATGTGTTAGGCTTTTTGTTGCTTGCATTTGGTTTAATGCTCCTATTTGCATGTTACTGGAGAGAGAAAATGCGAACAAGTGCAGTTCTGCCACATTCAAGTAGAAGAAATTGAAAATATGCTTAGTACCTAATAGTAAGCCAGGCCTGAAGAAAATTTGTTTTCCTAAATATTTAGTATTAATTTTGGTTCTAAGCATAACTATAAATGTACGAAAAAGTCTTAGAGGAGTATTTTTAGAAATTGTTGATTTAAAACTTAAATTATTGGGGGAATTTGAGATTATAAAGTATTCCTTTTAAAGTTATTATAAAATGAAAGATTTATTTTTGCTCATTTTAGTAAGTTACCTGATTTTGTTTGTTTCTTTCCATATTCTAATCTAGCTAAAGTCTTAGCTACATTTAATAGGCTATTGTGTTAGTATCATTATTATATTTTGGGAAGTAATAGATACATATTGAAAACAATGGTCCTGTTACATTAATCTATTAAATATAAATACTGTACAAATACATAGTCCTAATGTGTTGAAAGAGCCAAATAAGAAATCCATCAATACTTTTTACAGAGGGCATATGGACAGTGCAGGGAAGCTGTTTAGTTTCGAAAATATTGTGGAATAATGTGGATGACACAGATAATGGATATCTCATTTCCCTCCTACCTTTTTTTTTTTTAAACAGTGTAAAAGAAGCCTGTATTGTTTTGAACCTGAACGTCGGTTCTGCCCTACTTCTGAAAGATGTCCTCCAGTCCGCTTCAGGGCAGCCTCCTGCCACAGAGGCATTAAATGAAGTTGGAATTTACAAACTGGCTCAACAAGATGTTGAGATTCTACTTAATTTGAGGACAAACTGGCCTAACACTGGAAAATAATGCATCCTTTTTTGTTTTAGAGTTTTTGTTTTTAACAAAGAGGAAGCCAATTGGATTTCAAGTTATATGATGACGTTCTGAATTAATGAAACTGGACAATTGAAAACTTTATAGAATCATTTATTATCTTGGACTTATGGTGTTATTAAAATGCTGACCATATTTTCTCAGTCCTCTTGTTCCTAAGAAAACAAAAACAGGAAACTCAGAAGCCAGGAAAACTCGGAGTAATTTCATTTACAAATATAAATGCTAAGTATGTCTGTTGAATAAGATACAAGAGCAGAGATAATAAATTACAACGAATTTTCAATTTCCTATGCTAATTAAGGGAGACTACTGTAGATAAACGTAGCAAATAAATTTTTTAAAAAATCAATTTAGAATGCATGTTTATAATTGAAGTTCCTGTATTTGGTTTGGAAATTCACTCTATTTCCTGTAAGAAAACATGAGATGGTGACTAAAACAGAATTGCTCTCATTTTCTACAAATGTCCTTACATTTAGAATCCTTCCTAGGAGCGCCTAGGTGGCTCAGTTGGGTGAGTGTCGGACTCTAGGTTTCGGCTTAGGTCATGATCTCAGGGTTGTGGGATCAAGCCCCATGCATTGGCCTCCACGGTCGGTGGGGAGTCTGCTGGAGATTCCCGCTCTCTTCTCTGCCCCCCTACCCTTGTGTGCACTACTCACTCTCTCATAAAGAAATCTTTATAAATAAACGAATGAATGAATCAATAAATGCCCTTCCTAGTTCCATTCATATGACAGTAGGCAGCCTTTCCGTTTGGATGAAACATTTCAGGCCAGAGCGCTGTGTTTGTCTTTCCCCTGGGGTAGGGATGGGAACTAAACAGTTTTTGTTTAATGTTTATGTAAGTGAGAATGAGATAGAAATCTTTAACTTTTTTTTTCTTCCAACTTTTCCCTGGCTCTGGACTCTGTTACATAATGATTTCTTGATTTATAAATCCTCAGAGAACAAAATAAAGGAATTGAGTTCCATTGGTTAGAAGCCTTCTACAACTATCAAATTTTATTGCTTTTTTTTTTTTTTTTTTCTGACTTAGCATTTAGTTAGTACTTTTCAAGCTGTAATACCTCAAATCTAAAATTGTTGGGCTGGCATGCAACCCATACTGTTTTTTTTTTGTTTGTTTTTAAGTAAGCTCTGCGCCCAACGTGGGGCTTGAACTCATGACCCTGAGATCAAGAGTCTCATTCTCTACTGACTGAGCCAGCCAGGCGCCCACAACCTATACTATCAATAAACATTTACTTGGTGATATATAACTTTGAGGAAATAACTCTGAGAGAACTTCTATTGCTCTGTATTTTATAGAGAGATTTTCCAACTAGTGTATTGGGAACAAAGCTTTTCTGTTAGTTCTAGCAGACTGGAGCTTCTCTCCCACATTTCTTTGAGAACTGCTGGGCTTTCCCATTGAGAAAAGAATTAATCTGCCCCAGGAACTTCCTAATTCCAGACTTGACTGTCACCCCTTGCTTTCTAGATAGCTGAAAGTTTCAAGGGAATGAAATGTTTCTGTCAAAAGGTAGGAACTTCTGTTTTAAATTATATTACTTGTACTTCAAAGTCATGTCATGTCATTTAAATATCAGCCATGTAAAAATAAACTTACACTTCAGATCTGAATTTTTCCAAAGTTATTACATGTCCATCATCTTTTAAAACTTCATCTTCATTCAACAGACCCAGGGTTTTTAGGCCTGTAAAATCAGAATGAGAAGAAGGGAAAATTTACGAAGCGAGCATTATTTTCAACTAGGGAACGTTAAAGACTGAGCACACACTGTTCGTCAGCAGGTGGAGGGTACTGACCTTCTCTGTACCGCGCGAATGATATGGTGCCTTTCTCTGAAGTGTCCATCATCTCAAACATAGACACAATGTTAGAGTGGTCCATAAAGAAAGGAAAAGCCACGCCTGTTATTTTGGCAATTCTCAGTCGTTCCAATATAGATATTAAATACTCTCTTGGCTTTTCTGTAAAAGAATAGTTCCAATTCTTTCTGACATAAAATTAAGATACATCACAAATGGAAACAATCATTTAATAATTATTAAATAACTATGTTCAAAGTACTGTACTAGGCACTGGGGTCACAGACCTTGCTTACAAGTAAAACAAGACATTAGACAATTAATTACATATATAAAGTGCTCTACCCCACATATGGGACCTGAGCATTTTTTTAAAAAGCTCCTCAGGTGATTCTAATTTGCAGACAAGCGTCGAAAACCAAAAAAAAAAAAAAAGGTACAACATGATGCATGGAAGAAAGTAGCCAGCTAAAAGGGATAAAATATAAATAAAAACAAAGACTCTTAGGGGCACCTGGGTGGCTCAGTTGGTTAAGCATCTGCCTTCGGCTCAGGTCATGATCCAGGGGTCCTGGGATCAAGCCCCCGTGTTGGGCTCTCTGCTGAGCAGGGAGTCTGCTTCTCCCTCTCCCACTCCCTGCTGCTCCCCCTGCTTGTGCTCGCTCTCTTTGTCAAATAAATAAGTAAAATCTTAAAAAAAAAAAAGACTTTTTCTTGAGAATTTTGTAAATATATAAAAGTAGGAAAGTATAATGAACCCATCAACCAACTTTAGCTGTTAAAATTTGTGGCCAGTCTCATTTCACCATCATCTCATCCAGGTCCCTTCTTCCTGTATTATTTTGAAGTCAATTACAGTGATAATATTTCATTAATAAATATTTGAGCATGTATCTCTAAAAGATAAGGACTTCTTTTGAGATGTAACTGACATGTAGCATTGTGTAATACATGTAATTACATAACATGTTGATCTGATACATTTATAGTTTGCAATATGATTGTCACTGTAGTATTAGCTACACCTTTATCACATCACATAATTATCATTTCTTTTTTGGGGCAGGAATAATTAAGATCTAGTCTCTCAGCAAGTTTAATGTTTATCATACAGTAATACCTTCTGTAAGCACTATGCCGTGCTTTCGATTTCCAAGACTGACCTACGAGTTGCAGGTACATACCCTTAAACAACAGCTCTCCTACTCCCCCACCACTCACCATTCTACTCTGTTTTTACAACTGGCTTTTTTAGATTCCCCATATAAGTGATATCATGCAGTATTTGTCTTTCTCTCACTTAGCTCACTTAGCATATCCTCAAGGGGCATCCACGTTGCAAATGGCAGGATTTCCTTTTCTCTCACGGCTGAATAATATTCCATTGTATAAATATACCACATCTTCATTATTCATTCATCTGTAGACAGACACTTAGGCTGTTTCCATATCTTGGCTATCGTTAATTATGCAGCAATAAACATGAGGGTGCAGATCTCTCTTTCAGATCCTGTTTTCATTTCCTTTGGATATATACCCAGAAGTGGAATTGCTGGGGCATACGGTAGTTCTTTTTTTTTTTTTTTTGAGGAACCACCATACTGTTTTCCACAGTGGCTGCACCAATTTACATTCCCACCAACAGTGCACAAGGGTTCCTTTCTCTCCACATTCTTGTTATCTTTGCCTCTTTGACACTAGCCATTCCAACACATGTGAGGTGGTATCTCATTTTGGTTTTGATTTGCATTTCCCTGATAATTAGGGAACATCTTTTAATGTACCCGCAGGCCATTGTATATCTTCTTTGAAAAATGTCTATTTAGTTCCTCTGCCCATTTTTTTTTGTTTTTTTTTTTTATAGTAACCTCTACACCCAACGTGGGGCTCAAACTCATGACCCCAAGATCAAGAGTCCCATGCTCTCTTGACTGAGCCAGCCAGGTGCCCCGCCTTGCCCATTCTTAAATCAGATTTTTTGCTATTGAGTTGTAGGAGTTCTTTATACATTTTAGATCTTAACTGATATATAGTTTGCAAATATTTTCTCCCATTCTATAGGTTGGCTTTTCATTTTGTTGATCCTTTCTTTTGTGGTGCAGAAGCTTTTAAGTTTGATGTAGTCCCAGTTGTTGATTTTTTTATTTTGTTGTTTGTGTTTTTGGTGTCATATCTGAAAAATCATTGCCAAGACCGTGTCAGGGAGCTTCTTTCCTGTATTTTCTTCTAGGAGTCTTATGGTATCAGGTTGTCCCACAAATTTTATGAATTGCGAACACTTTTTAAAAATAAAAAAGTAGGGGCGCCTGGGTGGCATCTGACTTCAGCTCAGGTCATGATCCCAGGGTCCTGGGATCAAGTCCCACGTCTGGCTCCGTGCTCAGCAGGGAGTCTGCTTCTCTCCCTCTCCCTCTGCCCCTTCCCCCTGCTCATGCACTGGCTCTCTCTCTCTCAAATAAATAAAATCTTACAAAAAAAGTAAAGAAAATTTAAAAAGTAAAAGTGAATTTAAACACTTATTCAAATAACATCCACACATTGTGATTGTTTTTAGATCTCTCTTGTGCCTTTCTGTACAAATTTTAACAGACTATAGAAACAAATGGGTTACTAAAGGCAATCACACCATGTGTGTAGTCTTCTGTTGCTTCTCTCTGACCTATTTATCAAATTCAGAAAGAGAAAAAAGGCTGTTTGAATTTTAATTCACTACTTTTCTTTTTAAGAGTAAGTAAATAATGCTAATAGAACTTGGTGTGTTTCTCTGATGAAGGATTTTTACTGTATATCCTTTAGACTATATGAGATGCTATAATGTTTATGTCTGGAGTCTATAATTTATACTCTGCCTGCTTCTAAAAATGTTTTTAAAATGCTTACAACAGAAATAATAAAGATATTAACGTTAAAGAGGGGCGCCTGGGTGGCTCAGTTGGTTGGGCATCTTCCTTTGGCTCAGGTCATGATCCCAGGGTCCTGGGATGGGAGTCCCACATTGGGCTCCTTTTTATTTTTTTTTTTTTTTAAAGATTTATTTATTTATTTATTTGAGAGAGAGAGAGAGATCACAAGAGGGGGGAGCGGGAGAGGGAGAAGCAGACTCCCTGCTGAGCAGGGAGCCCGATGCGGGACTCGATCCCGGGACTCCAGGATCATGACCTGAGCTGAAGGCAGTTGCTTAACCAACTGAGCCACCCAGGCGTCCCCACATTGGGCTCCTTAATCAGTGGGGAGACTGTTTCTCCCTCTCCCTCTGCTGCTTCCCCTGCTTGTGTGCTGTCTCTCTCAAATAAATAAATTTGAAAAAGATATTAACTTCACAGAAATATTTTATTTTTAAGTAATCTCTCTACCCAACATGGGGATTGAACTCACAACCCCGAGAACAAGAATTGCATGCTCCACTGACTGGGGCAACCAGCCGCCCCTAAAGATATAACTTTTTAAAACATGAAGTGGGGTGCCTGGCTGGATTAGTTGGTTGAGCATCCGACTCTTGGTTTTGGCTCAGGTCATGGTCTCAGGGTCCTGGGATCGAGTACCGTGTCAGGCTCTGCGCTGGACTTGGAAGTCGGCTTGAGATTCTCTCTCCCCTCCCCACCCCCCAACTGTGCGCTCTCTCTCTCTCTCAAATAAATAAATCTTTAAAAAAAATTAAAAAATAAAACATGAAGGGGGGATCCAAATGTTACTAACCACCTAAGTTATATGTCAGCTGATAATGACAATCAGTTTTTCAAGGGAAACAAAACCTCAAGTTCACATCTTAATAACAGCAGCTAATAATTATTGAGCCCTCACTATGTGCCTGGTATTCCTCATAACCATCACTTCCCCAAGACCCACAGCTAGTATGAATCCAGGCAATGTGCTCCCTAAAATTTGTAGGCTTTTCCACACTCTATAACTCAAATACAGGAAGTATCTGGAACCCCCAAACCTAGTCCTCCATAACTCTCAAAGATACCTTATCCTCCTTTAACCGTTCCCATAGCAGCATCTGTCATCTCGGTTACAACTGTCTCCTTTTTAAAAATGAAATTCTGGGGCGCCTGGGTGGCTCAGTCGTTAAGCGTCTGCCTTCGGCTCAGGTCATGATCCCAGGGTCCCGGGATCAAGCCCCGCATCGGGCTCCCTGCTCGGTGGGAAGCCTGCTTCTCCCTCTCCCACTCCCCCTGCTTGTGTTCCCTCTCTCACTCTCTCTCTCTGTCAAATAAATAAATAAAATCTTTAAAAAATAAAAAAAATAAAAAAAATAAAAATAAAAATGAAATTCTAATTTTATTAAAGGCCTCCCCTAAGCATTTATACTCCCTCCCTCCCTAGCACAGAATTGTCACTGGGAAGTGACACGTCGAATGACTTCAGGTTATGTTAGGTTTTGCTGTTAAATGAGTTGTGAAAATGTGGTTTTCAGGGCTGTTAGAATTTTGGAGTTGAGGACGTGGGACTGTAGACCTATTCCCTCAATAGTAGTAAATGCAATCCAACTATCTAGTCTTATTTTCCATAAATCCCTCACGATCCAAGCTTTTCAAACTGGGATACATGTCATAACGCCAGAGGCTTCGTAAAGACCCCAGGTGAAGATAGTGTTTCTTCCCGAGAATCAATCGTACTCTGGTGAGTAATATGAAACATTAATAGTAAGAAATGGATAGATCTGTAGAAGAACAAAACTTGTAACTTTTTATGGTAAAACAGGTGACTCCAGAGAAACTTGTCAGGCAGCATCAGGCTAAGGGCTCAGACACCAAAGGTACAAGCCCCCTCTTCTTTGCCATTAAGAGGATCTGGGCAGGGAACTTGGAGGCATTGCCCTGTACTCTGGACACCAGCCAAACCCTTCCTTAGCTTCTCCTCAGTTATTTCTTCACCTTTTCCCTGCCCCTCCCACCCCCTTTGGAGTTTGTAGATGTTTCAAGAAGTTCACATTGTAGGGCGCCTGGGTGGTTCAGTCGTTTAAGCATCTGCCTTCAGCTTGGGTCATGATCTCGGGTTCTGGGATGGAGCCCCGCATCAGGACCGCTCAGCGGGGAGTCTGCTTCTCCCTCTGCCCCCCCCCGCCCCAGGTTGTGCGCGCATATGTGCGCGCTCTCTCTCTCTCTCTCTCAAATAAATAAATAAATAAGATCTTTTTTTAAAAAAAGTTCACATTGTTACAGGGGGTAACAGCATCTCATTGATAATTAGAAGACAAAGGGGCAATGCCCTCCAAATTCTGAGAGCAATATTTTCTAACTGAGAATTTTATCTACCCTAGTTATCATCATGTTTGAGGGTAGGATGAGACACTTTCATATACGTGAGTTCTCAAAATATTTACTGCTCGAACAAAGCACACTGTCTCAGGGAGCCGCTAGAGGATATGTTCCTCTAGAGGAAGGGGGGAAAAAGCAAAAAAGAGGGAGACCCAAGCACCATAAAACAAACAGGCTGTAAGCACAGGAGAGAGGTGAAGAGGATTAGGGTTAGATAGAGGGAAACCCCTGAATGATTGCCATACAGCACAGCAGGGCAGCTGGGCCATCAGTCCAGCCTGGAGCAGTAAGACAGAAAGAGCCGGGGGATGTGCTGCGGGTGGTGATTACAGGATGAATCTCCTTTCCTACTGAGAGGAGATCTCTGCTTGTAACAAAAAGAGGATATCGATAAATCAGTAGTAATGACACAGAAAATTTAAGTAAACATTTAAAATGTAGTATTATTAATTCCAGGGAAATCAGCAAAGGAAATATAATCATAGCATGCTATATGGATTAGCTGTGGATATTTGCCTAATAATAATGTAAATTCTGACTACTGGTCACACCAAAATTGAATTCTAACTTTATTGGGAAGGTGGGGATGAGTGGGAACAGGTGTGAGTGTGTGTGTGCGCTCGAAGTTTCCTCTTACATAGTATGAGGCTAAATCTAAACCTGGGGGGTTGGGGGAACATTAGTAAGTATGTGCAAGTCTGTGATTTAGAAATATCAAGGTAAATAGCTAAAGGAGTTGGGAATCATTCTGTAGAGTAGGAATCTGGGACAGGGAGGAACATGCTGTTTTTCACTATAAGCCTTGGAGTGCTTTCTGATTTTTTTTTTTAAAGATTTTATTTATTTATTCATGAGAGACAGACAGAGAGAGATTCAGAGAGAAGAAGAGGGAGAAGCAGGCTCCCAAGGAGCAGGAAGCCCGATGCGGGACTCGATCCCAAGACCCTGGGATCATGACCTGAGCCGAAGGCAGACGCTCAACCATCTGAGCCACCCAGGTGCCCTACTTTTTGATTTTTAAACCCCATACGTATACTTTTATAAAAAATCAAAATGAAACATCTGTTGGTTGCCCCGCATAGGGTTAATTTACATATTACTCATTTAATCTTCCCGGCGTGTCCATAAACTCGGTACTGTTCTCCCCATTTTCCAGAAGAGGACACTGAAGTGCAGGCCCTCGCCCACACTCCCCTAGTACTAAGGACGACCCTCCCCCGAGCCTCTCTCCCACCCGCCACGAGCCTCCCCCTGCGTGAGGCCCGCGCACCTCGCCAGTGGTAGACACAAAGAGGCCGTTCAAGAAGTACTCGTTCGAGGGCCACGGCGCGGGCTGGCAGAAGGGCTCAAGCAGCCGAGAGGCGGGGGCGAGGGTGCGTGTGGAGCGGGTACCGGGGAGCCGCGCGGGCGTGCAGGGACGGCTGTACCGGGAATTTCTGGGCACCGCCGGGGCGGGGAGGCGGGTGGGACCGAAAGCCGAGTGCTAGGCCAGACCCTTACCTGGCCGGAAAAAGAGCAGGGCGCTGGTGAGATAGTTCAGCAACTCCATAATCCGATGTTTTTCCAAATAATTCTTGGCCTGCAGCTCCCTGTCGCCGCCCGCCTGCATTGCTCCGCGTGGGGGCGTTGCTAGGCGACCGGGCGGCGGCGCGGCCGTTGGGCTCCACCCCCTCCGCCCGGCGCGGTCATGTGACGCGCCTCCCTTAGGGGGCGACCTGGGCCCGGAGTTCAAGACTCCATCACCGAGCGGAAGCCTGGGCGGCGTGGGGTGGGGCCTGCGCCGAGGCCGACGGTGCGCCGTGCGGAGCCCCTGGTGGGCGGGTGGTGCGCTCCCGCAGCCGGGCTGAGGGCTGGGCATGATGGTCTTTTCCTGTTTTCGTCTCTAGCGCCTAGCGCAGTACTTGTTGACCCAAGGAATGAGACCTCAGGTTCCGATAACACAGGATGAACTAACAACGGAAGGAACTTGTGGAATTTTAGAGTGTACAGTGGAGAGTCCTCAGTCCCATCTTTAGTATGAGCAGCCTGCAGCACAGCGCGGCAACGGGGCGGGAAGACAGCCGGTTTTCTCCACTGGATTGGGGGCCAGGGAAGCATGCCGGGACCCTGAGCTCCAACCTCGGCTGCTTAACTAGGCTGCGTGGAGCTGGTCGTATCAGCCAGAGACCCTCTGACAGTAGTTTTGAGGGTATGTCACCGAGCTAGATGGGATGCAGGTGCGTAGGAGGGCCGCTCCTCAGTCGTCGTTGTACCTTCGAAACTACACTCTAGCCTGGGACAGCTGTCCCTGAGGGCCACGCTCTGAAGCCTGTGGCCGTACCGCTCAACAGAGAGTTGTCCCAGAACAGGCACTTAAAGGAGAGAACAGACAAATGGCCCATACACATGAAAATGTTCTCAGCCTCTTCCGCAATCCTGTAAACCAATTAAAACTACAAGAAAAGCCAGTTTAGGGGCACCTGGGTGGCTCAGATGGTTGGGCGTCTGCCTTCGTTCGGCTCAGGTCATGATCTCCGGGTCCTGGGATCCAGCCCCATGTCCTGCTTCTTCCTCTGCCTCTCCCCCTGCTCATGCTCTCTCTCTATGTATCTGTCTCAAATGAATAAATAAAATCTTAAAAAAAGAAAAGAAAATGCCAGGGGCACCTGGGTGGCTCAGTCGTTAAGCGTCTGCCTTCGGCTCAGGTCATGATCCCAGGGTCCTGGGATCGAGCCCCGCATCAGGCTCCCTGCTGGGGTGGGGGGGAAGCCTGCTTCTCCCTCTCCCACTCCCCCTGCTTGTGTTCCCTCTCTTGCTGTGTCTCTCTCTGTCAAATAAATAAATAAAATCTTTAAAAATAAAAAAAAATAAAAAAATAAAAGAAAATGCCAGTTTACACGTACCGGACTGGTAAAAGTTAGGAAGTTGGACAATACCGAGGGCTGGCAAGGATACAGTGCAACAAAACAGCCAGTGATGATGGAAGCATAAATTGCAACATCCACTTTGGAAAAACGATTTTGAATTGTCTTGATAATATAAACATGTTTCTGCGCTATGACCCAGAAATTCCACTCTGGGAGCAACTCTTGGACAGGTATACCAGGATATATGTACAAGAACGTTCATAGCAGCACTGTTCATAATAGTAAACACTGACAGCAACCCCAAAGTTCATCAAGAACGCAATGGATCGGGCTGCCTGGGTGGCTCACTTGGTTGAGCGCCCGACTTCGGCTCAGGTCATGATCCCGGAGTCGTGGGGTCAAGTCCCACACTGGCTCCCTGCTCAGCGGGGAGTCTGCTTCTCTCTCTCTCTGACAAGTAAATAAAAAATCTTTGCTCACGGACTATGATTCTTTATACTTTATATATATTTTACAAATTTTAAAATCTACTCAGCATTTAATACCAATCATTTTTAAGCAATTGAAAAATTGAAAAAAAAAACACAAGGAATCAGAAAGCCAATGCCAAGCGACTGAACCAAGTCTGAAACAGAAGGTAGCCTCCGGCATTTGGGGACATGCACCGAATCTCCAGAGGTCAAGGCCCCCCTTGAGAATTCTGTGCCCTGAGCATCTGAGAGAACTCGAGAAGGAGATTGGTTGGGAGACTGGCACAACCTTGAGCAAAGAGGAGGGACAAGGCTCTTTGTTTTCAAAGTCTGGAGGAGGCCCTCTAAGAAGGAGGAGGAATCATTTCTCTGAAATGATCTGAACATCATGTGCCCAAATTTGCAACAGAGCTTAGGTTTCTAGGAAGGAGAATATTTCAGGATGACGTAGGAGAGTGCTTGGCTAACGTTTTAGCAGCAGAATCCTTTGAAGAAGTCATGCATGGAATCCCCACACTCAGAACAGATAAAAGAGAGCCCTGCATTGGGATTCCTATGTAATGACAGGGGCCCGTGATCGACGCTACTTTAGCGGTACTTTTCTCACAGAGGCCGGCTGCAGCCTGCGGGATCCTGGTGACAGAATTACCTGGAGCCTGGTGAGCCCTGACAGAAGGAAGCTGACAAAGCAGATTCGTTACTCTGGGGCCTGTGGACCGAGGGCCAGCTCGGACCCCGGTTCTTGCTGGGTTCTGGGGAGAATTTGTAACTACTCATGTGGGCTGTTATTCTTTAGTGTGTTTTGATCCTTCCTTTGGGGACTTGCTTCATGTTCCCTGGTGGAGGACAGTGAAGCACAAACAGCAAAGCCTAACGTGTGCGCCCCCCTCCAAATCATGGCCACCCAAATGCTTGACCCTTCAGGGCTGCCGGAAGATGTGTGATCACTTAGGAAAGTGACTCTGGCTCGGCACAGCAGAGGCCAGACAATGGCAGGAGAACTAAAATGGTGAGCTCAGGGGCGCCTGAGTGGCTCAGTTGTTAAGTGTCTGCCTTTGGCTCAGGTCATGGTCCCAGGGTCCTGGGATCAAGCCCTGCATCAGGCTCCCTGCTCAGTGGGAAGCCTGCTTCTCCCTCTCCAACTCCCCCTGCTTGTATTTCCTCTCTCGCTGTGTCTCTCTCTGTCAAATAAATAAAATCTTAAAAAATAAAATAAAATAAATGGTGAGGAACCCCTTCAGGGATAGAGGTTATGGGAAGCAGAAGACAGAGGGGCTGGTCATGGTGTCTTTTGACTGACTGGCCTAAGGTCCAGGGGAAGCAACGTAAAAATGTCAAGGGGCGGTTAAGCATCTGGCTTTTAGTTTTGGCTCAGGTTGATCTCGTGGGTCGTGGGATTGAGCCCTGCGTGGGGCTCTGTGCTCAGCACGGAGTTTGCTTGTCCTCCCTCTGCTCCTCCCTGGCTTGTGCTTTCTCTCTCTCTCAAATAAATGAATAAGATCTTAAAAAAAAAAATGTCAGGACTGTTCCTTAATGGAGGGAGAGAAGACTGCAGGGTGGTCCATTGGAGACAGTGATTTCTGCCTGGTGCTCTAAGCTCAAGACATTTGGTCTTCTCTATAGGAACTTCATTTACACAGTGCCTGAATAAACAGCTCTGCTCTTTGAACCTCAGATGACACTAGAACCTTGACTTGGAAATGGAGGAATCTGATCCCTGTGACTATGGAGTCAGGTGGATAGGCTGAGGAGAGCACATTGGATCCTGCTGACGTCTTCCCGATTCGCTGTTTTCTCTTCCAGCAAACCTGGCTAGGTTTGTGTGCACGGAGCTCCCTCTCACAACACACCTCGGGCAGCTAAGGCTCCGAATCTGCGATTCCCGAGGAAGTCATGCTAAAGGGAAGCGTCCAGATGCCACCTAGTGGAGTCAGCTATTCATTGTTGATGCCATCTCTCTCTCTTCTTTAAGATTTTATTTATTTGACAGAGAGAGACACAGTGAGAGAGGGAATATAATCAGGAGGGGTGGGAGAGGGAGAAGCAGACTCGCCGCTGAGAAGGGAGCCTGATGCGGGGCTCGATCCCAGGACCCTGGGATCATGACCTGAGCTGAAAGCAGACGCCCAACGACTGAGCCACCCAAGCGCCCCATGTTGGTGCCATCTCTTAAGACAATTTGGGCTTAATAACCATCATCAACATCGTCATCCTAATGCGTCACCAACCCTTAGGCTTCCCCATCGCCCCTCTCCTTGTTATTGCTAATCCTTTCAGTGGTTTGGGAGAGTAACTCCAGATGGTTCCCAATCATGACTGCACATTAGAACCAACTGGGTCCTCTAGAAAGTACTGGAGGCGCGGCCCCCTTCCAGGCACATGAAATGGGATCTCTTGAATTGGGGCCTGAATATTGGTAGTTCTGTTGTTTTAAACAGCATGATTGAGGTATAACTAGCATTTAATAAACCACACATTTTAAAGGTGTACTCATTGAGAACTTTTGATGTACGTATACATCCATGAAACTCTCACTGCAATCAAGACGATCACCCCCAAAAGTTTCCCTGTGTCCCTTTTAGTTCCTCCCTCTCACCCCTCCTTAACCCTGCTCCCCCCATCACCAGGTAACTCTGACCTGCTAGCTCTTACTCTAGATTAGTTTACATTTTCTGAATTTTATATAAATGGAACCATACAGTGTGGGTTTGTTGTTGTTGTTTTGGTTCAGTGAGTGTCTTTCACTCAATATAATTATTTTTTGAGATTCACCCATGTTGTTGCATGGTGCAGTATTTCACTCCTTGCTAGTGCTGAGATTTCAGGGATGGAGGTACCACAATCTGTTTATCCATTCAGCCATTGATAGACATTAGGATGGTTTTCAGTGTGGAGCTGTTAGAATGGTATATGGATCTTTGGGTGGACATGTGAGTTCATTTCCCTTAGGTAAATAGCTAGGAGTGGACTGCTGGATCATATGGTAAGTGCAATTTTTTGAGAAACTGCCAAACTGTTTTTTTCCAAAGTGCTGTTCCATTTTACATTCCCAAATTGGTGGTTATTAAGGGCCTCCCAGGCGAGCCTGGCGGACAGCCAGGACTGAGACCCTGCCTTATGGCCACCTGGGAGGCCCGAGCTGAAGGTCTGAGAAATGTTGCTCAGGAGACCTGAGAATAGAGGCCCACAGCCTGTCTCCACCCAGGACACACACTGGAGCCTCCTGGGGAGCCTTTTACAAACACAGCATCTGCCCCCTCACCCACAGGGACTCTGAAGTAATTGCTTCGGGGACGGGGCAGGAGTGGAGGGCTGTCTCGGGCATCACGGCTTTTTAACAGCTTCCTGGGTGGTTCAAGAGCACAGAGTGACTAACTCCCCTTGTTTGCCCAGGACTCCCAGGGGGCCAGTTCTGGGAAACTTTTAACGATAAAACTAGGAAAGTCCTGGGCGCCTGGGTGGCTCAGTTGGTTGGGCGACTGCCTTCGGCTCAGGTCATGATCCTGGAGTCCCGGGATCGAGTCCCGCATGGGGCTCCCTGCTCGGCGGGGAGTCTGCTTCTCCCTCTGACCCTAACCCCTCTCATGTGCTCTCTCTCATTCTCTGTCTTAAATAAATAAATAAATAAAAATCTAAAAAAAAAACCCCCCCCAAAACTAGGAAAGTCCCAGGTTAGCTGAGCACTTGGTCCCCCTGTTGGTGGACCACTAGCGTAAGGAGCATGCGCTTTGGTGTCAGACTTGCCAATCTGCCCGTGCACCTGGGATGTATAGCTCCCGGTTAGTGTGTGTTTCGGGGGGAGGGGGGTACGTATAAGAGGGAAGTGAGAGGCCAGAACAGACTGTGGGATGATTCCCTCTCTGTTTTCTGTTTCAACCAGGAGTAAGTCAGAGATGCCTCAGCTAGTTCTGCTGGTTGTTCAAAAGGAGGGAAAAATATATAAAGCACAATTTTTTCCGGGAAAATATAGGTGAGGCAGGGTGGTGTAGTGGTCTCTGCCCCCCGACCGCCTCTCTTCAAAAATCCAGTGTTACCACTGACCATGAATAACTATGCAATCTTAGGAAAAACACGTAAATTCTCTGCCTCAATTTCCTCATGGATTTAATGGGAATAATTTATCTACCTCACAGGGGGATGTCTTGAGGACCAAACGAGCTACTTATATAAAGCTATTTAAAAAAATGGTGCCCGGTATGTACTAAGTGCTATGTAAGTGTTTGCTATTATTATCTTTTTTTTTAAAAAGATTTTATTTATTTATTTGAGACAGAGAGAATGAGATACAGAGAGCATGAGAGGGAGGAGGGTCAGAGGGAGAAGCAGACTCCCCGCCGAGCAGGGAGCCCGATGTGGGACTCGATCCCGGGACTCCAGGATCATGACCTGAGCCGAAGGCAGTCGCTTAACCAACTGAGCCACCCAGGCGCCCTGCTATTATTATCTTAACAGTCTTGTTAAAGTAAGAAGAGGAAATTGTGGCTAAACCCAGTAGTCTCCATAACCTCTGTCCACAGGCTATTCTACCTGGTTTCCTACTGGAGGACTTTCTGGGGTAACATTTCAGATTTTGTATTGCAGCTTTAAGAAACTATAGACTCGGGGCGCCTGGGGGGCTCAGTCATTAAGCGTCTGCCTTCGGCTCAGGTCATGATCCCAGGGTCCTGGGATCGAGCCCCGCATCGGGCTCCCTGCTCTGCGGGAAGCCTGCTTCTCCCTCTCCCACTCCCTCTGCTTGTGCTCTCTCTCTCTGACAAATAAATAAAATCTTAAAAAAAAAAAAGAAAAAGAAGCTCTAGAGTCTTGGTTCTGTGTGACAACACAGGAGGAGCTAAAGGTCTGTTTGCTGTACACTTAAAGTTCTCGCACAAATCCTGAGACAGACGAAGTTTGCAACCTGAGGATTTAATTTTCACCAGGTTGTTTTACTGGTGAGATGCATTGTAAGAGTTTATTTATTTATGTGCATCTTTTTTTTTATTCTTATGTTAATCCCCTACATTACATCATTAGTTTTTATTTATGTGCATCTTAAGAGTTAAAAAAAAAAAACCCAACAGAACACAGTCTAAAAGTGACGCCATATGGATCTTTGTGTTAGGTCGGGCTAACCCGGGAGTCTGTGGTCACTGTGCGGGTGTGATGTCGCTCGGTGCTGGGAGGCCCAGTCTCAGAAGCTCGACGGCCATCTGTGTGAGATGCTGACATTCAAGCGTCTGACATAGTGCTCTGTCTGCTCAGCAGTGCTGTCCAGCCTGCCCTCATTCTTCACTGACCTGTGAAAGCAAACATGCTGCAAGATGTCTGCAGATACTTTTAAGCACAAATTTACATCTATTTGCCAGAACATGAAAGCGTAGAAAATAGCAAGACAGTGGCCACAGTACAAAGGATAGCAGGAGAAGATTGGGCTAATGGATCTGGGGCTCTGGTACCATTTATGGAACCTCATTTATATATATTTTATATATATATGGAACTTATATATACATAAATGAAGTACTATATATATATGAATATATATATGTCTTTAAATTCTGAAATAGTTTAAGACTCACAAGAAGTTGCAAAATAGTGCAAAAAGGGGCGCCTGGGTGGCTCAGTCGGTTAAGCGTCCACCTTCAACTCAGGTCATGATCCCAGGGTCCTGAGATTGAGCCCTGCATTGGGCTCTCTGCTCACTGGGAAGTCTGCTTTTCCCTCTGCCCCTCTCCCTACTTGTGCGCTCTTGCTCACTCCTCTCCCTCTGCCTCTCAAATAAATAAATAAAATCTTTAAAAAAAAAATAGTGCGGCCATGTGTCCTTCCTTTGGCTCTTCCCAATGGCAATAGGTCACACAACCAAAGAACATCATCATCGAACTAGGAAATCAACACTGGTATATATTCACTGGTACTGTTCACTCTGGCATAGATCTCATTTGCATTTCACTAGTTTTTACCTGAACTCTTTTCTTTTCCTGTCCTGTTTCATTTTTTTTTTTTGACGTAATCTCTACAGCCAACATGGGCCTTGAACTCATGACCCAAGATCAAGAGTTGCATGCTCTACCAACTGAGCCAGCCAGGCACCCCTGTTCTGTTTCATTTTTGAGACTACTTCTGTATTTCAGAATATCACAGAAACTGAACCTCACTTTATAAACTGAGACTAAATTTAACTTCCATCACACTGACTGGGTCTGTTTGAATTAGGCCCACCAAATTGAAGCCCAGAACGAAATTTATGAAAAATATTCTTTGTGCTTCTAAATTATTTGTATGATGGATGACCTCAGGTGATTTGCTATTTACACAAGTTACTGGGGGGATTTCCCAAAAGGCTTCCCGCTCACGAGCTGTGTGGTCCTCACCAAATTACTTGACCTCCATAAGCTTTGGTTTTCTCATCTCTAAAATGGGGGCAGTAATCTCACCTGCCTCATAGAGTTATTGCAAAGTCTCGACTCCCCTGGCAGTTGGCAGGTAATGGGGTCTCTCATGGTTGTGGATGGTGGCCAGGGGGCATACAATCCTGTCTTCCCTAGCTGAAACTAAGAATGCATTTCCCCAAATAATACTACGGCATCGATGTCAGACTTCAAGTGCATCATGGATCTATGGGCTCTTGTGGGTTGTCCTGTAACCTAATCACCCTTGATATTACATTTAAATGGAAGAATATATTAGGTTCCAAATGAAGCATTTGGAGCACAGCCCACAGAGTGAGGATGGCTTTTACAAGAAAGCTAGATCATTGCTTTGTATATGCCCCAATGCCCTTTTTAAGCAGAAATAAGTTTAAAAGACAAATAAAAAGGGGTAAAAAAAAAATTGATGGCTTGAATGTTGGTCATTTTTAAGTGATAACAAAGTTCTCCTTTCCGGTCTTACTAATGGATTAAATTATTGCATGAAGTTTGACATGAATTAAAATTTTTAAAAAATTTTTTATTTATTCATTTGAGGCACAGAGATACAGAAAGAGAGAGAGAACATGAGCAGGGAGAGAGGCAGAGGGAGAGGGAGAAGCAGGCTCCCTGCTGAGCCAGGAGCCTGATGTGGGGCTTGATCCCAGGACCCTGGGATCACGACCTGAGCCGAAGGCAGATGCTTAACCATCTGAGCCACCCAGGCACCCCTGACATGAATTAATATAGTATTACTGGTCATAAGCATATCTGTTGCATTGGCCAAAATCAGGGCGGCCCAGAGCTGGCTTGTCCAGGCTCAGAGGACTCAGCTGTGCACCTCTCCTCCCTCTCTGTGTTCAGCAAAGTTGGGCTGATGGCTTGAAATGGGTAGGCCATGGTGGGAGTATTAACATCACAGAAATCAGCAAGCGCTTTCCCTGTTACTCCCAAAGGCCATATATTGGACATTTACCTGCTCACCATTGACTCCTTTTTTTTTTTTTTTTTAAAGATTTTGTTTTTAGGTGATCTCTACACCCAACATGGGGCTGGAACCCACAACCCTGAGATCAAGTCTCATGCTGCACTGACTGAGCCAGCCAGGCGGCGCCCCGATTGCTTCATTTTTTTTTTTTAAAGATTTTATTTATTTATTTGAGACAGCGAGAATGAGAGACAGCATGAGAGGGAGGAGGGTCAGAGGGAGAAGCAGACTCCCTGCCGAGCAGGGAGCCCGATGCGGGACTCGATCCCGGGACTCCAGGATCGTGACCTGAGCCGAAGGCAGTCGCCCAACCAACTGAGCCACCCAGGCGCCCCGCTTCATTTTTTTTTAAATTTTATTTTATCATGTTATGTTAGTCACCATACATTACATCATTAGTTTTTGATGTAGTGTTCCATGATTCATTGTTTGCTTATAACACCCAGTGCTCCATGCAGAAAGTGCCCTCTTTAATACCCATCACCAGGCTAACCCATCCCCCCACCCCCCTCCCCTCTAGAATGCTCAGTTTGTTTCTCAGAGTCCGTAGTCTCTCATGGTTCGTCTCCCCCTCCGATTCCCCCCCCTTCATTTTTCCCCTCCTGCTATCTTCTTTTTTTTTTTTAACATATAATGTATTATTTGTTTCAGGGGTACAGGTCTGTGATTCAACAGTCTTCACAATTCACAGCGCTCACCATAGCACATACCCTCCCCAGTGTCTATCACTCAACCACCCCATCCCTCCCACCCCTGCCCCCACTCCAGCAACCCTCAGTTTGTTTCCTGAGATTAAGAATTCCTCATATCAGTGAGGTCATATGATATATGTCTTTCTCTGACTGATGTATTTCGCTTAGCATAATACCCTCTAGTTCCATCCATGTCATTGCAAATGGCAGGATTTGGGGGTTTTTTATGGCTGCATAATATTCCATTGTATATATATATACCACATCTTTTTTTTTTTTTAAGATTTTATTTATTTATTTGAGAGAGACAGAATGAGAGAGAGCACATGAGAGGGGGGAGGGTCGGAGAGAGAAGCAGACTCCCTGCCAAGCAGGGAGCCTGATGCGGGACTCGATCCCGGGACTCCAGGATCATGACCTGAGCCGAAGGCAGTCGCTTAACCAACTGAGCCACCCAGGCGCCCCCCACATCTTCTTTATCCATTCATTTGTTGATGGACATCTTGGCTCTTCCCATGGTT
This sequence comes from Neomonachus schauinslandi, assembly GCF_002201575.2. Taxonomy (NCBI): domain Eukaryota; kingdom Metazoa; phylum Chordata; class Mammalia; order Carnivora; family Phocidae; genus Neomonachus; species Neomonachus schauinslandi. The sequence goes on along the minus strand of NC_058414.1, from coordinate 18,552,973 downwards.
TGGCTATTGTGGACGTTGCTCCGATTGCTTCATTTTTTAATTCAACATTTATTGTATGCCTGCCACTATTTTAGGATCCATGTGGCACTGAACAAGACAGCTCCTTAGAACTGTAAGAGGAATCCCTAAAGGTAAATTCGAAGTCCAAGGAAACATGAAATACACATGGTTTGAGGGGCGCCTGGGTGGCTCAGTTGGTTAAGCGACTGCCTTCGGCTCAGGTCATGATCCTGGGGTCCTGGGATCGAGTCCCACATCAGGCTTCCTTTGCTCTGCGGGGAACCTGCTTCTCTCTCTGCCTCTGCCTGCCACTCCCCCTGCTTGTGCTCTCTCTCTCTGTCAAATAAATAAATAAAATCTTAAAAAAAAAAAGAAAAGAAATATACATGGTTTGAAAGAAAAAGCGCCTGTCAGTGTAACCCATGTGCATTTCCAACACAAGATCGCTGGTGGGAAAGGCCCCCTGTAAAGGAGGATTGCCTTTAAAGCCAGGCATTCCATTTTTAACCACCTCCAGAAAGTGGATTCATTGTAATCAATTATACTTGCTCGCTTCAGGTCCTATTTCCAGACTTTTTAAGCTTCCAAGCCCAGAGCCAAACACTGTACTCTGTCATACACAAATGTGAGATCACCTCATGGCTCCCGTATATTTCATCATTATTTAGGCCTCTGATATTATACTTGCTGAAATTTTAAAAATATCAAGGCAATACACGCACATGGTAACAAAACTCTACAGTTTATGATGAGAAGAGAGGAGCTCCTGCCTCATCCCAGCCCCCATCCCACCCGAGGCTCACTTGCTCTGCTGAGCCTGGTAACCCTGAATCCTGAATCTCAGTATCCCATTCCGTTTTTCTACAAAATAACACTTCGGTCTCCAGCTGGGGGGCAGGGAAAGAGCAGCCCCTTGGCTGCATGGGGGAGGTGACAGGGCTCCCAGAGGTCCGACAACCTCATGTGAGACTTTTCACTCCCTTCTCCATTTTCAACCCATTGCTGCCCCCTCCCCTCTGTGGCACCTCATGCCCCTGGGGGATCTGGGGAGAAACTGGGCCTCTCATTAGTATTCTCCTTAAACCACTTTGCAACTTTCTTCTTTCTGCTGACACAATTATGGCTCCAAGTCTGCTATTTACTTTTTGTGTCTATGTGTAAACTTTTCAACTTCAAAGTGCACAGTGAAATGAACCAATCTTGAGCCTACGACCTGACAAATATTTCGTCAACGATTATATTCATTTAACAAGCTCCCAGGTCAAGATACAGAACATTTCCAGCACCAGAAACCTCCCTTGTGCCCCCCAAAGGTAAGAGCTATTCTACAAATCCGTTTGTTGGTATTCAAGGCTTTAATTCACCAGGGTTACTTTGAATGCCAATTCATTAATTAAAATGTTGAACAGTGCTGGGCTCAGCAACGACCTGGCGGGAACATCCTCTAAGTGCTTGAAGGTGAGTGCCCTGGAGGCACCCTCTCTGCAGACTAAGTCAGTCCTGTACTCAGTGCTGTGCATCTAGTCCATAGCAAATTTGTCTCAGTTTATTGAGTTGGACAGAACCAAAAGACTTGCAAAAATTGCAAACAAAACCAAAAACATGCATCTGATTTTTTTTTCAAAAGAAAAGCTCCCAAATCATGGTTTCCTCCCTGCTCGCTTCACTTCTGTGGGGCTCTGCCTTTACCCCATTCTGATAAGGTGACAGAATTGTTAGCTTATCCCTGTCAGCCCCAACATGGTGTCCGGATTACTCAAGAAAATTGGGAGATGCGTGTGTGTGTGTGTGTGCGTGTGTGTGTGTGTGTGTGTGTGTGGTTGGTTGGGGGTTAGTAATAACTGGCTAGGAAATCGGATAGGGAAATGAAGGGAGTTGAGAGAAACTGAAAATCCTAATACGGGCTGCATAAGCTCCTATTTTTCTAGCAGCTTCCATAGTGCTTGCTCAGGTCTCAGAGGAAGCAAAGGCTTTTGTGATGATGTTTGCTTTGATTAGAAATTTACTGAAATATTTGAAGGTGAAAGGGAAGCCCAGAAAACTTCCCAAAATTTCTGAAATTGAGAGAACCTTTCCAATCTTTATGACCTTAGATCAGATTTGTGTTTCGAAATGTCACAATGAATGCAACACCTCTAAGTTACTGGCAAGCTTCCTACAGTGGTTCTGTACTGACCCAGACTTTTGTGGGACTGATTTAGTTTTTGAGATATTTAGCTTTTTTTGCACTTTCCTCATTTACTTGCCTAGGTGAGTTGCTTATGAGGATATACTGGATAGAAAATACACTTATTAAAATACATTCCTGGGAACTGGACTAATCCCAACCGGATCAGTAAGCAAGAAATAATCCATCGGTCAAGTAGTTATTGCCCAATGGGAAAAATCAAAAAGGAGAAAAAATATTTTAGTAAAAGAAATTCCAGAGACCTGAGTAAGCCAATTAGGAGACACAGAGAATTTTATTTTAAATTTTTTAAAAGATTTTATTTATTTATTTGACAGAGAATGAGATAGAGAGAGCATGATGGGGCGAGGGTCAGAGGGAGAAGCAGACTCCCCGCTGAGCAGGGAGCCCGATGCGGGACTCGATCCAGGGACTCCATGATCATGACCTGAGCCGAAGGCAGTCGCTTAACCAACTGAGCCACCCAGGCACCCTATTTTAATTTTTAAAAAAAAATATTTTATTTCTTTATTTGTCAGAGAGAGAGAGAGAGAACACAAGCAGGGGGAGTGGGAGAGGGAGAAGCAGGCTTCTCGCCGAGCGGGGAGCCCGATGCGGGGCTCGATCCCAGGACCCTGGGATCGTGACCTGAGCCGAAGGCAGACATTTAACCAACTGAGCCTTCCAGGCGTCCCGACACACAGAATTTTAAAACACCGTTGTGGAAAAGTCTGTAGGTGGAGTTTATTTCTACAGGAAGCAGTGAGATACCATGGAAAGAGCGCTAGACGGAAAGAACAGGCTTGCCCGTCAGCCAGCTGTGTGGTCTTTGTAACTTATTTGACCTCTCTGTGTCTCGGTGCCCTCACCTGTAGAAGAATGTCTTTAAGATCACTTCTGGTTTTCATAGCGATTCTCCAAGCCTGCGACTAGTACTGAAGGAGGCTTCTCAGAGGTCTCGGTTTGGAAAACACAGAATGTAGGCTCCTTTCAAAATGGAGCTAACGGTCACCAGGGCCAACACAGAGATGGGTGGCCAGTCACAGACAAAGCTCAGAACAAATGGATATATGATGTCCTTGGTGCTAGAAGTACCACACTGAAGTTTTGTGACTGTGGATAATCCATTTGTACAGACATTTATTTGCAAGGTGTTTACTACGTGCCAAGTTTCAAATCTGCTTCCCCTGGTTTTCTTTTCTGAACAATAGTGAAAATAGTCACTTGGGCCTGGGGCAGAATGATAAGAAATGTGCCTTAGTTTGCCTTGGAGCTCCAATGGCCCTGCTCTGCCCTTAGTGTGCTCGAACCCGTCTCCAAGCCCGTCTTCCCCATGCCAGGACCTTGCTTTGATCACGAATCTCAAATGTGCTCTCAATGCTGTGGCAATCCAGTTTCACTAGTAATTACTTAATTCTTTCTTCACATTTCCCCCACTTCTCCCAAGCTCCCCCACACACTCAGGTTACCCCGCGGTCACTAAGGAAATGGAAGCCACCAGGTGTGAATTTTTCCTGTCTTCCCGACAGCCAGTCTGCAAGCTGGCTTCTACCCCATCGCCCTGGAGGGAGGGCCCTTCTTCCTACTGGTCCTTTCATTAAACAAGGAGGCCCTGAGACCGAGGCTCTAATGCCCCAGTGGCCTATGGAAGCCCCCCCAAATCTCTGCTCGTCAAGGCCTCAAGGTCACGAAAGCAAAACACTAAGGACGACCAGTCACAAACAGCCAACTAGGCTTTAAGCTACCGTTGATCGAAGAACTTCTTTGCTTCCACCTTTTCTCTGTAAAAGTCTTTTCCCTGTTGGTGGTGTGCTCCCAACCACTTCCTGTTTGGTGCTGCCTGATTCAAATCCATTTTTGCTTAAATAAACTCTTAGAGTATTTTAATATGCCTCAGTTTATCTTTGAATCCTACAAACACATGCGTTTGGGTTCACCTCCCTCTTGCCTTCTCAAAGACTTCCCTTCTTTTTTTGGGGGGGGAGGAGAGAGACAGAGAGAGAGAGTGAGCATAAGTGGGGAGAGCGGCAGAGAGAGCGAATTTTAAGCAGGTTCCCGACGTGGGGCTCGATCTCATGACCTGAGCCAAAACCAAGAGTCAGAGCTTAACCCGCTTAACCTACCAAGCCACCCAGGGCCCCCCCCTTTTTTTAATCACCTCCTGCTTCTTCAGCTTTTTCCCTCCCCTACTGTCCCAGTCTTACCAGCCTATGAATCATAATCTTGTCTCTTCTCCCTTGAAAAGCAATAAACAAAGAGAAACAAAATCCAAACACTCTCTTGAGCCTTCTGATCTCCTTAAGATTTGTCGACATATCTGAGTTTCCTTCAAACCACCCCAGTCTGGCTGTGGGCCCTACCATGCCATCACACCTGCTTTGCTAAGGTCGCTGTAGTGGATTGAATAGTAACCCCCCAAATGATAGGTCCAAGTCCTAACTACTGGAACCGGTGAGTGTGAACTTCCTTGGAAAAAGATGTAATTAAGTTAAGGATCTGGAGATGAGATCATCCAGGATTTAGGGTGGGCCCTAACTCCACTGACAGATGTTCTTACAAGAGAAAGGCAGGGGGAAATTTGAGACATGGGAGAGACATTGGGGCTATAAGACCATGTGAAGATGGAGGCAGAGATGGGAATGATGTGTCTATAAAGCCAAGGAATGCGATGGACCGCTAGCAGTCAACAGAAACTGGAAGAGGCCAAGAAGGAGTCTCCTCTAGAGCCATCGAAGGGAAGGCAGCCTGCTTGATTTTGGACTTCCGGTCTCCAGAACTCTGAGAGAATAAATTTTTGCTGCTTTAAGCCACCACGTACGTAGCAGTAATTTGTTATGGTTGCCCTAGGAAACTAATAGTCACCCATGACCTCCATGCTGCATAACTCCAAACACAATATACCATCTGGATCTAACATTGTGCATGGTATCTGACTCAGTTGACTGTTCCTTCCTTGAAACATCTTATAGTCCTGGCTTCGAGGGAACCACTTTCTGTAGGGTTCTCTCTTCTCTTTAGGAATGCTTCATCTTAGGGTTCTTTGCTAGTTTTCCTCTTCCACCTAACCTCTAAGTGTCTGCTCTTCTCGCTCTACATTCTCTCAAGCAATCCCACTCATGCTTGTGGTTCTAAATATTATCCATGTACTAAAGGTCCCCAAACTGGTGCCTCTAACTTAGAGCTGCTGATCCTTTCAGTCATGCGTATATCATGCCTACTTGGCACAGAAGCTTCAGTGGGCCAGTGATCCCATTGATGAGCCAACACATGCACACAAAAGAGGACTTCTGAGCCTCACTAAACTCTCCTCCTCCCTGCCCCGTGAAAAACTCATTCCTCCTCTGGTTTCCACATCTGAAGAAATGGCAGGCATCTTCACCTAACACAACCTGGGAGTCATTTTTCCTTATTCTCAGATCCAATTCCTAAGCACGTCTTGTCAATTTAATATGTAAGATGTATCTTGATTCCATTCACTTCCCCTATCTCTACTGTCATCATTCTGGGACAACACAGACATGATATCTCACCTAGTCTCTTGAACTAGCTTCCGAGTGATTTTCCACCCAGCAGCTCGTACTTAGGGGATCATGCCATGCCCCTACTTAAAGCCCTTCAAAGGATTCCCATTGAACTGAGCATGAAATCCAAACTCTGTGAGGCCTTTTGTGACCTTGCCTTGCCTTCTGTCCATCTCTCTCCCTCTGCTCTGTCCACAGTGGATCTTCCCTAGGCTCTAAGAACTTACAAGCATTTCCCACCTTGGACCATCTCTGCCTGGGATTCTCTCCTCCACACTGTGCCTTCAGCTCACTTCCTCAGAGGGGACTACCGGATAGCGCCCTATCACCCGTTTTAATTTTAATTCTAATTCTAATTTAAATTCTCACAGAATTCAATTCTTTCCACCAAAGCCTTTGCCACAATCTGTAATTACACATTTGATCGTGTGTTTATTTACTATCTTCCCCACCAGGTGCCTTCCAGAAAGCAGCTGGGACTGTGTTTCTCCTCGCTGAGCACAGAGCGCCTAGCTGAGGGGCAGCCACCACGGGATGCTCCATAAATATTTGTTGAATGAATTCACTCTCTTCTATCAAATGTGTGTTCTAGCAGGAAGGTTCATCAGGTGGGAACACTGTCACCCAGAAGAAAAAAAGAAATGGCAAAAAATCTATATTTTATAAAAACCCGAAGACTTTGTTTTACAAACATATAAATTATTTTATTTACAAAGCCATGTTACAAAAAAAAAAAAGGCAAAAAGAAAAAAAAAAAAAAAGTACAATCGCTCACTGGAGAATGTCTCCAGGCCTGGTGCTGAACCATGGCAGTATCAATAGATACATGTTTGTTCTTTCCTTTTAAAACTGTAAGCCATAGAATTTACTATTTACACCTACTTTAGACATTTATTCTGCTTACAATATCACAGGCATGGAATGAATTCTATCTGATAGTGCTAATACGTAAAGGTGCGGGGACAAAGAAGGAAAATACTTAGTGTTACAAAATAGGGACCGTAGAAAAGAAACCCACTCCACAAGTGTGGCGTTTGCTTAGAATGTTGGGACATGCTTTCTCCAAAATTCTTCTGGAAAAGGTTCTAAAATCAGTAAGTAGGAAAGGACAAATGAGCAGGTGTAAATTCTTGTCTGTGCAACAATAGTGACTGAATATACCCCATGACTGACCAGCTACATAAAACCCGCAGAGTTTTGTTAAAGTGCCATGGGCTGACAGCATAACAAAATAGAAGGTGTAAATAGAAAATTTCTTTTTTTTTCCTTTTTTAAAACAAGAGTTCACTGAGAATCAGCAATAATAGAATATGCTGTAGAAACTATTCTCTACAAAGGTTGATCAGCGTTATTTACAAGTGGTACATTGATACAAAAGAAGGCATACAAGTTATCCAAGTCGCTTTTTTTTTTTTTTTTTTTTTTTTATGGCTGACAGGTCTATGCATTGTGTTATGCTTAACCACCAGAGCTTTCGAGCCTCTATGGCTGACGACAAGTCACGAGATCTTCAGGCAAATGGGGGGTGGTGGTGGTGTTATGTGTGTGTGGGTGTGTGTGTGTGGGTGTATGTGTATGTGGGTGTGGGTGTGTGTGCAGTCAAGGGGCTGGGGCGGGATGCGCAGAAACAGAAGCACCCAAAGGGTCTCACCCTAATAATGCTTTATAGGCTGGTCCAGTTGAACTCCGTTAAAACAAACCCAAAGAAAACCTTTTATTTGCATTCCATTTTTCAAGCTGTGAGTTTTTAATACATCATTATAAAGTAAACCTGTGGTTGATTGTGAAGGAAGAAACACCATGGGTTTTCCCTTTTTGCTCAGTTTTCCAGAAATGTCCTCACCTTGGTCAGAGCCAGGCTTTCACCAAGTAAGCAGCATTCGGTGGGGAGCCTCTTTATTCCAGCTTGCAATTCAAGATGTAGACAGCTAAAATGTTTAAGCCTATTGAATTGCTCCTTTCGTCCCTGTCAAGAGACATTATTTCTCAGAAGCAGCCACTTAATCTCTCAACCTTTGTTTTCCCTCTTTGAGTGTAAGAGTTTATAAATCAGAGGGTTATTTTGTTGCTGAGATTTTTTTGTTTTTTGTTTTTGTTTTTTTTTTTTACTCCTGCAAGTTTTAAACTTAAAATAAATTATAAAAAAACAACAGACTTCTAAAACCGAACGAGACAAAAATTGTGCAAAAATAACAAAGATATGTACATACTTTTCAGTCTGAAGAAATGTACAGTAAAAACATAATTCAAAGAACATTTTAAAAATATAAACATTGCTTAAACTTTCCTACGTTTCATATTGTTTCTGAAACTATTCTGGTCAGTTAGCTCTGTAATATAGTAAAACATAAATTATTACAAAATTAACACTATAAAAATTTACTTTAAGAATATCTTCTAAACTTTTTTTCCAAAGGGTCTAACCTGTTTATAATTTCTTAAACATTTTATAAGTCTTAAAATCTGCCTTAACTTTTTTTTTTTAAAAAAAAGAAAAAGTAACCATCTTCCCTTCAATTTGTAGTCTCTTTTTCCCAAGACGTAAATAAACCGGCATATAAGTGCACTTTTAACACTGTAGAAATAAAAATGAAATCATCTGAACTAATGTTCTGGTACCTAATATCAACTCCTGATTTTTAAAAAAATCTTCATTTTATATTAAAAATTTTAGGAATCCTATAAGAAACACAGTCAGTGCAATTCCATTGATACAAATCACTCTGTTTGCTTCCCGTCTTTGCGAAATCCAATGTGGTGACACGTAACAGTAGTCTGATCTTTGGGTTGTGGGGATGGGAAGGAAAAGGGAAACTTCAGGGTAGGGATGAGGGTTTGGGTCCAGCTGCAAAACCGGCATTCATTTCTGATTTAGGGATGAAGCAAAACTTCCTAGTATCTCTTGCTATTATATCGGATACAAGTTTCATGATTAATAGCACAGAATGCCTATTTCATATCGTCAATTCCTTTCCTGATTACCATTCCCTAGTAGAGCATGTGGTATTGCTATGTCTTTCAAAACGCCAGTGTGAACAGTTTCAGAGTTGTAGGGCTCTAGCTTCTCTCTTCCTGCTCTTCCAATAGCTCTTCTTCACTGAGCGGTAGCTGAGCTCACTACACCTCCCTGGGGAGGCTGGATCAGAGTTGGGGCTTGTGATAGCTTAGCACAAGCTGATCGATGGGTGTGCCCACTGCACAGGACCCTGGCGCCCAGGGCACGGAGGTGGGTGGGCAGGGCTAGTGTTTATTACTTAACCCTCCATGGAAGCTTTCTCTCAGACCCTTCCTGCACCCCCAGCCCTACCTTTCCTCCTCTTGTCTCACCCCTGAGGGCAGCTTGAGAACTTCCACCGCTGTGGAAGCTGTGTCTCAAGCCCTGAGTGGCCCCCTGGGGTCTCGTGCCCTTCTCCCTGGGATTTCTCCTTCTCTGGTTCGCCTCGCTTTGGCGCCCTTGTACACCCGCACCCTGGAAGGGATTCTGCAACATGGATCCCTAACAAGCTCAGGTGACAAGCCACCCGGTTTCCTCCGCCCTTTGAGGGATATAAGCTCTGCTTCTTGCCTCCTTCGGGGCCCATTCCAGTCCCTGTCCCTGACCCAGATCCTCTCTGAGCTGCACAGCTGGACAGTGGTATCCGCTAAACGACATAGTTCAATGGTCACTCTTCTCCGTTTTGCGCACAGCATCTGGCTCACGCAGTGCTGGTGCAGCGCGGAAACCTGATGAGGGCGCTCAGCCCAGGCGGGGCTCCCCGCTCTCGGCTCCCCAAACACAGGCTCTTACCCAGCAAAGCCCCTCCCCCAGCACGCTGGCCAGTGGGGAGCCGGTGGGCGGCAGGTGGGAGGGGACGGAAGGGACGGGTGGGAGAGGTCAAGGAAAGGAGCACCGCACATGCTCAAGTTCAAGAGTCTCAGACCACGCCAACCGGGAACGGACACTCTGCCATGACTGCTCGCGTGGCTGGCGCGAAATGATGGTGCAGTAGCAGCATCGGAAGCTAAGGGGCGACCCCAAACTTGGAAGAACGCATACACATGGCAAATGAAAGAACCGAAACAAAACACTGGTACTGTTTTCTGTAAATCTTAAATTCACGTTCTTTTGCCTTTTGCTTTTTTCTTCAAAACTAAAAACTGGTCAATTAAAAAAGGAAGAAGCAAGGCCAGAGCCACAGGCACGGCACAGGAAGCCGACTCTCCCCGGCTGCACGCCCCCCACCCCCCCCCCCCCCCCCCCACCCCCGCCTCGGTCTTGGGGCGGCCAGGCATTGGTTTGGAAGTGGCTTCACAGTCTTGTTATGGAAGAGTCCTTATCCTGCCCGTTCTGTTTGTGGTCTTCTAGGAAAGAAAAGAAAAGCTTGTTTCAAAACCATACACTTGGGATGACCCGCAAGAATTCAAGAACAGAGGCTCAGTTTTCGCGGCTGTGATACGGAGCCACCTCGGGCCGAAGGCAACGGTGATGGGCAAGTGAGGCGCCGGATGTGGAGGGCTCAGGGCACCTGACGCGGCCACGCAGATCCTCGCTCCGGGGAAGACACAGGGACACATCCCGTGCACATGCATGGAGGGGGTCCCCTCCTGCAGAGAGAACTGGAATAATGGACCCGTCTTTGTTTTTTTCCTCTTAATTTACCTCTTCCTACCTAACCTGTAGACCACATGGAAAATTCTCTAAGGAAGACGTCTAGTGTTGGATTAAGCACAGAGGCTTTGGGTTCAAGTTACTTAGCCTCTTAGTCCGGGTATCTTCAATCTATAACATGAGGATCATCATTTCCCTCACAGGGTTGCTATAAGGGTTATATGTATGTAATGTATGTAAAGGGCTCAGCATAGCTCCTGCAGAGAAAAGCCTCACCAAATGCTATTTTATTATTATTACGTTTGTTAAGGGTGACCGTGTAGCCAACAGGTGCAGTCCGCAGACTGTGCGAGAGGCCAGTCACGAACAAGGGCAGGTTACCAGGGCATAGACGCCCCCTTCTCTGCGTCGTCCCCCCTACAACCTCCCACACAGATGCTCAGGCACAAAATGGTGGAGACACTCTCCTTGATCTGGGGATACAAAAACTATTTCCCTATAATCTTCACCCAAACACTACCCAACACTGGTGGGGAAACCCCAAAGGCCAAAATGCAAACATACTGCAATTTGGTATCTACAAAACCAACAGCACATCTAAGACAACATAACACAGCTATGCATGTATTTTTTTTTCGCCTTACCCCACCCTCTACCCTCCTGGCCTCCCTCAGAGGCACACACACTCCACTGGAGAAAATAATTTGTACACTGACTACTTTCACACTTTTGAGTTTGTAAAAACTCCTAGATCTACCCCGGATATTCCCACCATGAAACCACATCTTGAACAGTAGCCACAACTCACCAGAGGCCTTGAGAAGGGACTGATGCATCAGTGCCCCGAGCAAGGCCCTTCGGTCAGCTCATTAATTTTCACAATAACCTTAGGAGGTAGGTGTCACCTTTGCCATTTAAAAGATGAAAACACTGAGACTCAGAGAAGGAATGTGCCTAGTATCACACAGCTGCGATTAGTAATTGGGGCTAAGACCTATGTGTTTCTTATGTGTCAGGCATTTTCTAGAGGCTTTATGAGAAAAAATTAATTTAATCCTCACAAAAGCCATATGGGGTAGGGGCCATTTATGATCCCCTTGTGGGTGAGGAAACTGAAGCACAGGGAAGTTAAGTAACTCAGCTAAGGACACACAGCTACTAACAAGATGGCCAAGCTCTAGAAGCCAGGAAGCTATGCTCTTAACTGTAGCTGAGATATGAGCCAGAGTCTGCCCCAATGCCCTCGCTCCCACTGCTGGGGACCCCTTGTTCTTTTGCCCCTGCCCCCCGGTAACTTACCGGCCGGCTGTGTCCTGGGCTGGATATGCTTGAAGGACTGGATTGTGACAAAGCTAGGCTGCTATTTTTCCCGACCTGAAAGACACCATAGACGTCGCACTCAGATCCACCAGCCAGCCTGCCGCGAGAGAACCCCCCGGTATCTGGGCCGCCCGGGGTCCAACAGCGCCCTCCAGTGGTTAGCCGCTCGCGTTTCCGTCTTAGATGGCAGAGAAGACGCATACGGCTCCGGGGGCACCTCCCGTCCCACAAGAAAGGTGGAATGGAGGGGAGCTCTTAATTCTGCTTCCCAGATGTAGCCTGTGAGTTCCAGGGGTGAGGATGAAGGCGTCTGGCGAGAGCCTCGCCCGTCCTGGGGCGGGGTGGGGGGCATTTGCCCCTGCAGAGGCCCCTGCTTCTCCACCTCTGACCTCCCAGACCGGTCCCAGAAGACTCCCCGGGACTAGCTCAGCATAAAAGCTTGCCTCTTATTCTGGGTCCGTTTTCCTGGCTACGGGACATAGCGACCACCTTGCTGTTCTTCAGAAAACTAGCCAAATGGCCCTGGGCTTCCCCCTTCCAGTGGGAGCCGGGGCGGGGTCCCAAGAGGCGGCACGGGCGCCTGTGGGTGTGGCCGCCGGGCTCCTCCCCTTTCTCTGAACCGTCCTGGGCCCGTGGCGGGCGGGTTCCGCAGGTGAGTACCCAGCCCACAGGCAGCTCCTCCTTGGGCCTATAAAGAGCTCGTCCTCTGTGTTAACTCACCTTTGCATAAAGACATCTGCCTTATACTCGCAGTCCTGTTTTTTTGTTCAATTTAATATCTCTGTGGGAAATGCTGGTCTTACATCTACCAGATACAATTAAATAGATCCCCAGTTGGTTCCCAAAGCACATGTTTACCTTGAATTTCTCAACCTACCTCATGCTTTTCCCAGTCTCCTAACAGAATCGACACAGATTGCAAAGACCTTTCCCCAGCACTTGGACATCACCAGGGGTGATCCTGGACAAAGGTTTTCTAAATGGCCCGGTGACAAGCACCCAGGTATCACCCGCATGAGAGAGCCGATGCGGGCTAGACCCGCGGCAGCTGTCCAAGGCATCAGCTTTTTTGATTTCCCTCTTGATAAATAATCTGGTAGAGACCCGTCTGCTCCTTTCTCCACTGGTTTTGACTAATTGTGTTTGCTAAACATTTCAGACGGTCCTGCTGACCCAAGAACAAACAGGGCAACGTCGACTCAGTACAGAGACATTCCATGAACACAGAGGCATGAAGGTTGAGAGCCCAGACTCCAGAGCCAAACTGCCTGGGTTTAAATCTCTGCCCTACTATTTCCTTGCTGTGTGACTTTGGGCATGTTGTTTAACCTTCCTGTGCCTCGGTTTACTCATTTGTAAAATGGGGGGTAATAACAGGTAACAATTAAATGACAATATATCTGAGGTGCTTGGAACAGAGCTCATCCCTAAGTGTTTGCGGCTAGAACTTTATCTAAAATGGGTGACACTAGGGGGCGCCTGGATGGCTCAGTCGGTAAGTATCTGACTCTTGATCTCAGGGTTGTGAGTTCAAGCCCCAGGTTGTCAGGGTGTGGCCTGTAAGCCAATAGGGTGACACCCCTGACCTGCTGACTCAGAGTCTGCACCTTAATAAGACACCCCCCCCACACACACACATCCCAGGGGGTTCCTGTACACATTCAAGTAAACCCTGGTTCTGCCCTTCATCATCCTGAGGCCTGAAAGTGGCCCTGACCAGCAGTGTGGTCTCAGGAGAGGGCCCTGTGGGTGCTGGCCCCCCTCCCCTGCACCCCTGGAATCAGGGGGTTAGAACGGTGGGACACCTGCTGCAGCTGTAGACCGGTGTGAATGTCCCGGGCTCCAGTGTGAGCACCTACATCTCCTTGTCTCACCTTGGCCTCAGTTTGCAGCCTGTCTAGCCCCTGGGATCCAAACGTGCTGTTTCTCATGTGTCTACTTGTGATTTGTGAATCCCCCTCAAGATGCTCTCTTCCTGAGCTTTTACAAGCCTCACAGAAAGATGACATAAAACATTAAAACATCTGCTTAACAACTGCCTCTCATCTCTCCAAAGTCCTCATCCCCACACAGGGCTGGGCTGAGGGTCCGGCCCACTTAATTCTAAACCTGGGCAGCGGCAGCTGTCTGGGCCCTGGGGCACTGGCTCTCCGACACCTCCGCCCTCTGCGCCCCCAAGCGGCAGCACCTGGAGGGGGTGGGGCCTCTCAATAGCCTCCCACCCCCCCGCCCCGCCCCGCCCCGCCCCGCCCCGCCCCGGGAGTCGGAGACCGGGGAAGACCAGGCGGGAGGACGCCCGAGCTTGGACTCTTCCGCCCCATCGTCCTGGGCTTCCTCACCCTACGCCCTCCTACTTGCACAGTGGCACCATCGGACACGTCTGGGCCAGTTGGTGTGAGATGCGGTTTTACTGTAGGAGCGGGAATACTCAGTCACCGGGGAGGCGGCCGCACCAGCCACCACACCCCAGGTGGCCCCCCATCGCTGAACTTGCCTGGGCCTCGGGCTCTTCCTAAGGGGCTTCCCAGAGACCAGATTGAATGAAATCGTCCTCAGAGCTCAAGATACAGAAGAGGCAGAAGTGGAGGGGGACTTCTGCATCTCCCCGTGCCTCAGTTTCCTCTCTGTAAAGCGGGGATAACAAATGCACCAACTGCTCTGTGGCGGGGCTTAAACGAAGTGACATTTGCACAGTGCTTAGAACAGCCCAGCACACAGCAAGAGCCGCACAAAGTGTGTGTTCACTAAACCGTCCTCAGAACCGAGGCCGCTCTGTTCCCGGGCTTGAGCTGCCCGGCTCGGCAGGAGCCCCGCCCAGCCCGCTCCGTCCCGCAGAGCCCACGAAGGCCGAACCGGCAGGCCCCCGGAAGCACGGGTCCCTTACCTGCCGAGAGGAGGTGCTGTTAACGGTATCCGGCACCGGCGCGAGAAGGCTGGGCGGGTTCTTTTTGTGAACGCTATTCATACCAGGCATTTTAGTGATTTTACAGGCTTTGCTACTAGAACTCGAGTTCTTACGCTTTTTTCCTTCTGATTTGTCAAAAGAGAGGGGCAGCGAAGACACGGCATTGTGTGAGGCCAGAGAGAGGTCCCCTGCAAGGGAGGGCACAGAGAGGGGACAGGAGTCACTGCTGCCGCCCACCGAGCCCCCGTGTCTCACTATGTCCGCGGGGCCGCCGGGCAGCGAGGTCCGTCCTGAGGGCTCCAGTTTGGCACTGAGTGGGCTCACCCCATTGTTTGAGCTGTGCACAGACAGACTGTTATAGGGAGGGGCCGCCTGATAGGAGTTCAAAGCTGAACTGGCATTCAAGACACAGTTCTTTTTGTGGGGCCCTGATAATGGAGACGAGAGGGATGTCTGCAAGGTTAATGAGGAGGAGGAGGACGAGGAAGTCGAAGGCTGCGGCTTCCTCTTTTTGTTACTTGGAGACTCGTCGCTACGGACGGACAGGTCTTTGACTTTTGAGGATTTGCTGGTTTTGGTTTTGGATGGCTTGTGGGATGGGGAAGGGATGACGGCTGGTATCGGGGACACAGCAGATGGGGCCTTGAAGGTTGAGTCCATGATGCTGAGGGTTGCAGCCACATGGGGGAAAGCTGTGGTGTGTGACATGAGGGCGCTCGGGTCCGGCGACGCCACAAAAGCTGCGTTTGAGAGCATGGCTGATGTCATTATGTAAGAAGAGGTGAGTCTCGAGCTGATGGGAGCTGAAGGAAGATACACAGCACTGGGGTTGTTGAAAGGCTGGGAAACGGATGCTGGAACGGGGGTGGTGATGTGGGCTGCCGGCGAGGGCATGGGGCTATCTGCCGCAGGAGGGATCTTCCTAAACATGAGAGAAGAGTGAAAGAGAAACCGTGAGAAACAGGCTTGGCAGCGCTCCGGAGGCTCGAGTACGTGTGAGCGGCAGGGCTCCACAGAAACCCCGGTCGAACCACACTATGGAAGATGAAGCCTTGAAGGATGGCGGACTCTGAGTTATGGCCCTTCCCTGTGGTTCCCCCCATTGCAACATCCAGAAACCTAGTGTGAATCACTTTCAGGTTCTCAGATCCTTTTCTCCATGCCTGGCTACTGCATAATGGCTGATTTGGGTTCATGAATAAAGGCGAATGTTATTTAGAATATAAATTTCCCCAACAGTATTCTCTCTCTCTCTCTCTTTCTCCGCTTTTGTTTTTTGGCAGTGATGACGGTGATTGTTAATGAGCGGTAGTCATTTCACAGGTAGGTCCCGGCTTGAGTAAGAAGTGTGAGGACAGGGCTTTGCCATCTGTACCTGGGGGACAGGCCTGCACACTGCCTCTCGGGCCTTCCCAGCCCTTTGGTCCTCGCCGCCCCCCACTCCCCCGCTGGCAGGCCAGCATCCTCTTGCCTTTGCTGTCTGCAGCCTCTACTTTATTCTGCAGAGAAGCATGAACACGTGGGCTCGGGGCTGCTGGCTCCCATTTATTCTTATTCACCTCACCCAACCTCAGCTCTTGCTCTGAGGAGCTACGATGGGGGTGTGGCTGCCCATCCACAGGTCTTCCCGTCCCTGTGTTAGGATGCGGTGAGAGGACAGGGACCTGCATGGATCCAGACCAGGGGGTCAGGAATTTCCAGTTTGTTCTGAAGACAGATGCAGGATATGGGCACAGGAGAATACACGGTCGGTGGTGGGGGGGTGTCTTCCAGGAGGTTGGGTGCCTGGGAGCAAACTCCCTGTCTCCTGCACTCTGTGGGGCCCAGGCCAGCATCGGGTGGCGGGTCATTCCTGGGGCTTTCCTATAAGCTCCATCTGTTGACTCCCACCTCCAAACCACGGTCTGGCTCAATGTCACTGCTACTCTGGGAACCAGGAGGGGCACAGGGGCCTTGGGGTCACCATTTGTTCCTGATTTTTTTTTTTTGCAGGAAAGGATACTGACCTCAGGAGCCAGGTGAATATTTTCAAACGGGCTCTTTCCTATCTTGCCCCTAGCTCCCCCTCCCCGCTTCCCTGGAAATCATTTTCAGTGTAGCTGAGCACCCCCCAGCAGTCAGGAACTAGCTCTCTTTCTCTGAAAGCAGCACTTGAAGGTGGGCCGACTTGGGACTTGCACCCCCCAGGGCTTCGAGCAGGTGTGAGACGGGGCCTCTCGAAATTCCCTGGCTCCTTGGAGGCCACCCTCTCAGCTGTAGCAGCAGGATGGGGCGCCCCGGGATGCCAGAAAAGAGGCCCCACTGAGGAGAAAATTCCTCTCCTAGCACTGCCCTGAGGACTCGATTTTCTGCCTGCAATTTGGTGGAGCTTATGCTTCCATCTTTAGGGTGGAATCCAGAGGAGTCCTTGAGTACAGAAGCACAGGGTCCTTGAAAACATCAGATCAAACGGATCAAATATAAGAGGAAAAATGTTGCCAAATCCACTGTGGCCGTGATGGCGTTCGAAAATCTACTTTTTCTTAAGCCCAAAGGACGTAAAAGGCCTGTCAGCACTCAACCACTGTTCCTTAGTACTTGTTGCAATGAACCAATGAGTGAATGAATGGATGGATGGATGGGTGGGTGGATGGGTGAGCAGGTGAATTCTCAGCAGCAACATAACTATGCATGAGGGGCAAGGACTCCCACGATAGCGGACCCGAGAGGTCTGGACATGCCCTTCAAACTGTCTGGCACTGCACAAGCCCGCCCTGACGCTTTCGGGAAGGTTTCTCGGGCTGTGTGGCATTTGCACACTCTCCCTGCCATCTCTGTCAGCAGCCCACTCCATCTTTCCCTGACTCCAGTTTCCTACCGGCTAAAGTAGGGATAGAAATACATGCGGGCAGAGGTTTGGCAGGGACTTGTAAGAAATGTTATTTATGGATACCAGATGGCTCCTTTAGAGAGGACCCCAATCGATGGCTTTAACCGGGCTCTACTCCAAATGCCCCGATTTGTAATTTTCCCACTGAATTGTATTAAGTGTGTGTTTCGACTTGGGCGGACAAGCAGGGCCGAAGTCGTCAGTCTTACCCGGCTGACACTCGGGATTGGGGTGGATGCTATTTTCCTAGTCTCCTTTCTGTCCCTTTTCTTTGTCTCCCCGCTAATCCTAAGTGGAGGGCAGAGGCGGAGGGGAGAAAGGGCGGGGGAGAAGCAGGGCGAGGGGCACACGGCGGCTCACTGTCCTGGGAAGCCCCTGCCCCCCGTGCTCAGCAGTTTATGTGTTTTTCTAGGGGGCTGGCAGTGGACTTCAGCTCTGCGGGCCGTGCCCCGGTTTCCACTGTGCACGCTGGCCTGGGGAGTCCCGTACAAAAGCCCACAGATGCGGATAAATTACTGAGAGCGCCCCTCCTCCCCTGCCAGCTGGCGTGGAGATCCAGATGCTGACCTGGCTGAAAGAGAATACTGTGTTGGCGTCTCCTGATGCAGAGTTAAATGCTTGTTAAAGAAAAAAGAGTCTTGGCCGTTCCTTTTCTTCCTAATGTCTTCCACGCCCCCATCGGCTGCCATCCCTCCAGGTTCGGGCCCGTCGGGGCCTGGGGTTTGGGCAGCGAGGCTGAGAGGGCAGCGGGGTGCTACGCTCTCCAGAGTTGACACCCAGGCAGCCCCAATGTTGCTCAGTGACAGCAGATTGGTTAGGCAAGTCCTGAAAAGGGGGGAGGGACCTGATGCCCTGGGGCTCGGGTTTCTGTGCCTGAGGAGGAAAGGAATATGGAGCTTGAGCTGACAGGACACCAGGTAGCGAAACACAGATCAACACATTCCTTCCACGTGTCCGGGATTTACACTTCCACAACACAGGAGCGCAAAGAGCTGCGAGAATCCCCAGGGCGGGCTGCCATCTTGGGGGGACAAGCGCACAGGGGCCAACCACCAAAACACCGAGAACCCAGGAGCCCCGCATGCAGCACCCGGTGGCGGCTGTCCTGAGCAGACACGGGCCCCCACCGAGGGCACCCTTCAGACACACTGAGCTGGCGCGTCAGTGAGAAGAAACGATAAGCTTCTCTTGTGGCCCTTTCCAATTCTGCACTAGGTGTCCCCATGGAGTCCGCTGGGACAACTACCCGCACACCCCGTGGGGCTGGCTTCTGCGAGGAGGTCGGGTCTGGGAGGTGCCACAGCTGCCGGGAGAGGGGCCAGCTCTGAATTCTGCTCCCGGGTCCCCCCCATAGCACCCTTCCATTCTCAGGAACCCTCCCATTCCCACCTTTCCCGGGCCTCCCTGGGCAGGGTTCGGGGTTCGGAGTTCCACCGTGGCTTTCCTGACCCGCCTGGGCGCAGACCTGAGAGGTCCATGACGCTAATGGATTATGATGTCCTGGGGGCTCACTTCTGTAGGAGTGGGGGTGCGGGCTGGCCGTGCAGGATCGAGGGGCCAGCCTGGAAGCCCCCCCATGTGCTGTGGTTGGAAAGGGTCTAGCTTGTCACCCTTTCACAAGGCCATTTGCCTAAGTCAGAAAGTTTCCTTCCCTTTTTTACGAGTCTCCTGTTAAGATGTAAATACATTGGGAGGTGTTGGAGAAGAAAGGGGGCTCAGAGAAATGGAACATAAGCTGGGGTTGGGGGGGATAGAGAAGTACAGGGAGAGGCGAGGAGAGAGCTCTAGTGAGGTGGGAAGGGCGAAAGACAAGCTTAACCAACTTCCAACATCACTCAGGATCCGCCCTGTTGGCCGCTGTACTTATTTTTTTCACAGGACATTAAACAATTAGAAATTGGTCCATAGGGCGCCTGGGTGGCTCAGTTGGTTAAGCGACTGCCTTCGGCTCAGGTCATGACCTGGAGTCCCTGGATCGAGTCCCGCATCGGGCTCCCTGCTCGGCAGCGAGCTTGCTTCTTCCTCTGACCCTCCCCCCTCTCATGTGCTCTCTCTCTCTCTCTCATTCTGTCTCAAATAAATAAATAAAATCTTTAAAAAAAAAAGAAATTAGTCCATAACCATTGTGAAATTTTTAGTATCGACATTGTAGCATTAACATTACGGCAGAGGCATATTCTCAGTATCCTTAGATGTTCTTGGTCATAGCCCAAAGGCCCTTTAACACTCTTAAATAGACAAGATCTTACCTAACGCCTTTTTCACTTTTTCACTTTTCACTTAGTTTAGAACACAACACAACACAAAAATGATCCCCGAAGGGGACAAAGCATACCACACGTTGTATGTGTCTCTGAGAAACTGTGGGAAAGCCATTAAGAAGAGCTGGCATTTACGAATTAACCAGGGATCCTGATTTCAGAATCATTTTGTTCTATGAAAAGCCAACCACCACATTCATCCGGAAAGCTAGGGTTCAGACATGTGGGGCAGCTCGGAGCGTATATTGCACAAAAATGGCTCACTTACTTCCACATCTGTGAATTCAAGTGTTTTTCTACCATGGAGTTTAGTGCGAATCGAAAACGATCCCATCTTCTATCAAACACATAGTACCCTCGTCCCATGAGGCGACTCCCGAATGAGCAAAACTGTGAGGGGAAAAAACATTTTAATTTTGATTACAGGTTAATAAGCTAATATAAACCATGCAGAGAAAAATAACATTTGCACAAAAACACACAGGGGTACAATTTTGCTCAAAATAAAGAAGCAAATAGTACGGAAGCCAAAAATACTTCTGTGGTGCTTTCATCTGTGCTCTAGATTTTCTGCAGACCCTCGCACTGGGGCTCAACCGTAGTGACATCCAAGTTTCTGTGGCACTGAGGGCTACCTTCTCTACACCCGGGATCCAGCCAGTCTTATAGGTTAAAAACAAACACACAACCTAAACCAAACCAAACCAGAAGCCAGGGGGATTTTCCAGTACTGCCTGCCTATGGTATCACCTGTCTTCTCCGGGGACTCGGGGGTTCTCTGCTTCTCATCGTGGTAATGGACACTGCTTGTCCTGATGCTGTCTGCCAACTGGTCAGAGCTTTCCTATCTGTTGTAGACAGAGCCACTTCACTTCCAGTGAGGCTATAAACTCCTTCCTTCCCCAGTCCTGACTTCACGTCCACCTCTCAGCACCTGTAGGCTGCCCTGCGACAGGTCACCATTACCATGCTTCCGTTCATGCTGTTCCCTTGGCTCATTCATGCTGTTCCCTTTGCTCCCTGTCTCCTTCCCTCTTCTCTTGAAGTCCCAAATTCTCCCCTCCTTGAGAGCCCTAATCAAGACTCTCATTTCCAATGGTCCTTATGTGACCAACCTCATCCCTCTGCGCTCCCACCGCACACCTATCACATGCTTTATTACATTTCACCTTGGAATTGCTACATGGCTGTTTCATGTTCTATATAAATAGTTTTATGTGCCTCGCTTGATTTTAAATGTATAAAAAGGCTGGAAGCCTTGTTTTCTTCTTCCTCCTCAGTATGAGGATGGTAGGGAAGGGATTTGGATTAAAGAATGGATTGGAGAGACAAGGTCCTACAAAATGTTTAAAGCAAATCATCACATTTAAAACACGTGGCTGAAATATGAGCAGTAAAATGTTTAATGAGCATCACTGGATTATGATGTTAGGGCAACCAGAAGGCCAGCAGACAGAAATGCAAGAAGCGACCTCTGAGAAGGTGACATTTGGATGGTCTAGAGCTCAGGCGAGTCTGCCTAAGACTCTGTAACTCACATCCAGCTTCTCCTCCTTCCCCCAGACCTCCCAGCAGCTCCCTGGCCTCCCTCCCAGACACAGTGATGGGTTTGGCACTCATTCCACAAACGCTTCCTGGAACCAGCCTTTGGAACGGTTCTTAGGAGGAAATGTAAGACCTTCCCTTTGTTTTGTTTCTGCTTATGTTTGGAGGGTTTTGCATTAAAATTTTGTCACCCGTCAAACCTGGTACTCCTGATGAAAAACTCTTCCCTGCACTTTCATATCAAGTGCTTACGGACGGAGCAAGAAAATATACAAAGGGGGTTCTCCAATGTGGAAGCCAGTCCCCCGGCAGCATGTGGGAGGTGTTCCAGGTCTAGACATCTTTTCTTCCTTCGTCCTAGTTGCTAAAGACACCCTGAATGACCGTTTATGACAAAAAATGATTTAATATATCAACTGACCATGAGAAAAAGGACAAAGCTAGGAAATAATCCATAAGCTTTCCATTTAAATCAGCAAAACATTAAGGGCGTACAAATCCGCCATGCCCAGAGTTGAGCTAATCCACTGGAGCCTGGCAGCCTGTCATTTAGACAAATACCCTGTGCTCTGGAGTCCGGCCTTCCAGTAGAGTCCAGTCTCTCTTTCAGACTCAGAAGCTGGAGGCTCCCTACTGTCTTTGCTACCTATGTCCCTAATTCAATACAGATGCAGGGTTAAACGCCCAAGAGGCTCCTGTTCTCTGCCGCATATCGTGCCTTCGATGATGCTGCGGATCTTCCCTGCGCCAGCCACCGTGGCAGATTCCACTGGCTGCCAGGCTCATCCACTGCCATCCCACCCGTACTTCTCCCCGCCTTTTCCTGCCTCAGGGAGCTGCCCTTCTGTTCTGGTATCTGACACAGAACAGGGAGCAGGGAAGTGGGGGGATCCCTTCCCAGAACCTTGAGATGAATCATGGCTACTTTCATCCTGTGTCACTGCAATCCCATCGTTTGGAGCCCCCAATTGGTGTCAGGGTGGGCATGTGAGACATTTGTGCTGGACGGAAGCGGAAGCCTGCTGGGGGAGCTCACTGGACGATTTCAAATGATATAAGATAGTACCTTAGAAAAAGACTCCCTTTCTGTTGGTCCCTTTTCGCCCTTTGGAGAATGCTAGTGGGTGAGGATGTGACATGGGAGCTGTTGCAGGCACAGGGAGACCGTGTGCGACAGGCAAAGAGGCTTGCAGAGATTCTCACTCAGCAGCACCATATTGCAGAGATGCTGAACCAAGCCGGCAACCACCTACCTCTGGACCTCTTGTTCCATAAGATGAATCAATGGCTGTAGTGAATACACTATATATGAGTTCAGTGTTCTATTCCTGGCAGTCAAAGGCATTCCTCCCTGTCCCTATTTCTGCACCGGCCAAGCAGCAAAGTCTCAGGCTATTGGTGAACCACAGGTCACCATCATCCCCAGAAACAGGAAGTGAATTTGGCCAGATAGAAGGGAGGAGGGACTCACTCCATCTTGTCGCAGGATTGATTTTTTTTTTTTAAGATTTTATTTATTTAAGTAATCTCTAAACCCAGTATGGGGCTCGAACTCACAACCCCAAGCTCAAGAGTCACGCGCTCCACCCACTGGGCCAGCCAGGCGTCCCAGTGCAGGATGGATTTTCCCCACACAGCTCAGGACATCTAGGGATAGTCAAAGGTAACCTTGCAGAGCTCAAGCTGGGACCAGAGCAAAAACGGGCCATGGGGTCCCACGTTCCGGGCCCCTCTGAATTTGGCTCCGTGATGGTAGCACCAGGCAGTCCCTTGTTAAGTGCTTGTAGGGCAAACATAAACAAGCCTTCAGCTCATGCCTCCTTATATTTCCCACCTCGATTTCAATGACCTTCTGACCTGTCCAAAGTGGACTCTTTCAAGGAATTGGGAAGGAATTGTACCTTTGCTGATGTGAAATGCTTTTCCTCCTCTCCTCTCCTCTCCTCAACACACACACACACACACACACACACACACACACACACACATTCTCTCTCACAGTTCTGGAGCCATATGGTCACACTTACTAATAACAATAAAACTCAGAATCAACAGGGGAGAAAAGCAGCTAGGGCTGGCCCCTGGTGTGCTGCTAAGACAGACGGTTTCCAAAGCAGGTGAGCTAGACGAACTCTGGAAACCAGAAGCTCCATTTTCAGCTGGGCAAGGTCAGCTCCCCAGTACACTTACACAGACACCGTTTCTCAGGCATTCTCGCTTCAAGGTGGACCACGGCTACTCAGGGGTTTAAAGGATTATAACCAGTAGGGAACCTTCTGTGATCTTCAAGGGTAAATCGAAGGCAATCATTCACCCTCAGGGTAAACCTTTCCATCACCCCTGTTCTGGCAGCCACTCCTTAGGAACCCGTGCTGTCTGGCAGGATGACCTAAATGCCTGCAGGGCACCGGGGGAGGGGGAAATGCATGGACGGAAACACGGTGGCCTACCGCAAGAGGTCTGGGGTGGTGGGTAGAGAAATGACAGTCTAACTTCTCGGGTTCGTCAGCTCCATCCATCTCCCCTTCATCACTTGACAGTCGGCTGGTGAGGTCACCTCCGGCGGGGGGCAGGGGGGGTTCCGGGGTGTAGCCACTGTGATTTGAAGATGTGCTGCTGCTGATGCTATTTGCAGATGATGGTCTGAGGGCAAGAGAGAATGGACAGCATGAACTTGACTGAGGGAGGAAGACCCACCCGCTTGAAGGGGGCTCAGAAGACAGACGGATCAGCTCTCTCGATACATCAAGGAAGGCGGGTCAGTGGCAAATTTACACAAGGGAAAAATTCAGGCTGAGATCAGGTAGCATCAACCAGCTTTCTACAATGATCCTGTGGCGCTTAGGCTCTGCCCTGCTTAAGTTCAGGCACCAGGGAAAACAGCAGTGTAAGTGGAATATAAAATACAGTAATAGAGAATTAACTTCAAACTAGTCTTCTAATGAATTCAGTTAACAATTACTCATCTGTTTGCATGTAAGTAATTTGTACTTGCCATGTAGTTGCTTCTTCCTGAAAGTGGAAACTGACAGGAAGATCAGCCAAGTAAACAACTTCAGACCAAAATATCAGTCACGATGGAAGATAGCCCTGTACTTGTGTTTTGGCTACTAAACTATAGCTTTATGCAATTGTTATCACACTGGCATTGAAAAAGGTTTTGTCCCAGTGATGGGGCACAAGTCTCTTACTCCGCAGCCAGATGTTTCTTTTTTTCTTTTCCCATTTTTTTTTAAAGTAAGCTCTGCACCCAACATGGGGCTTGAACTCACGACCCTGAGAACAAGAGTAGCATGCTCTACTACGGACCCACCAACCGAGCCAGCCAGGTTTGTCATTTTATGTTTTTTCTTTTAAAGATTTTATTTATTTATTCGAGAGAGAAAGCACTAGCCGGGGGAGGGGCTGAGAGAGAAGCAGCCTTCGCGCGGAGCAGGGAGCCCAACACAGGGCTCGATCCCAGGACTCTGGAATCATGACCTGGGCGGAAGGCAGACGCTAGAACGACTGAGCCACCCAGGCGCTCCAGATGTGTTTCTTAATATCAAGTCACATGTAGTTTAATTGTATCTTCTGAGGATGAATGTTTCCATTTAACTTTTGACAAGCCACTAGAACCACAGGCCGGCATGGTTGGCTTACGGTAGGTGCTGAAGAACCATATTTCTCAAAGAAGGAATGAACGAGTTCCTTGTGTATGAACAATCCCGCAGATCTCATCTCCATGAAGGCTAAGCTTACAGAAAAGCAATGTCACAGTAGGAAGCACTGCATGCTTCACGAGCAGCAAAAAAACCAAAACAAGGCAAAAGCAAGAACAAACCAAACACATCAGTATCAGTAAAAGACTTAGAAGAGGTAAGTTATCAGTTGTTTTTCCTGCTTCTCCATTTTCATCAGGTGATTGACTGGGGTGAAATACAGGGAGAAAAAGAAGTTCAGGAGGAAAAAAAAAAAAAAATCCAGATTTTTTTTTTTTTTAGATTTTATTTATTTATTTGTCAGAGAGAGAGAGTGAGCAAGCACAAGCAGGGGGAGCAGCAGGCAGAGGAAGAGGGAGAAGCAGGCTCCCCGCTGAACAGGGAGCCCGATGAGGGGCTCGATCCCAGGACCCCAGGACCATGATCTGAGCTGAAGGCAGACGCTTAACAATTGAGTCACCCAGGCGCCCCAAAATCCAGATCTTTAAAAAAGAATGAGTTTTCTGCATTCTGCTTTGAGAGCTGCCCCTTCGAGCAGCATGAAGCAGCACTGTTGATTTTCTCCCTTCTCCCTCATTTTCACTCTCAATTCTCTCCAGGTGTCAAACAGCTGATTCAAACCAGATCCTCAAAGCACAGTCCTTTAGGGCGCCTGGGTGGCTCAATTGGTTAAGCGTCTGCCTTTAGCTCAGGTCATGGTCCTGGGGTCCTGGGATCGAGTCCCGCATCGGGCTCCCTGCTCCTTGGGAGGCTGCTTCTCCCTCTGCCTCTCTCTCTCTCATGAATAAATAAATAAAATCTTTAAAAAAATAAATAAATAAAATCTTAAAAAAAAAAAAAAAGCAGAGTCCTTTAAAAGCAAAGCCACCTCGGGTCATGATCCCAGAGTCCTGGGATCGAGCCCCACATCGGGCTCCCTGCTGGGTGGGAAGCCTGCTTCTCCCTCTCCCCCTCCCTCTGCTTGTGTTCCCTCTCTCGCTGTGTCTCTCTCTGTCAAATAAATAAAATCTTTGAAAAAATAAAAGCAAAGACACAAAGGTGGAAACAATCCAAATGTCCATCAATAAATAGATGAATGGATAAAACATAATATGGTATATCCATACAATGGAATATTAGTTAAGTCTTAAAAAGGAAGGAAATCTGGACACAGTTACAACACGGATGAACCTTGAGGACATGATGCTGAGTGAAATAAGCCAGTCACAAAGGACAAATATTGTATGATTCCACTTATGTAAGGTACCCAGAGTAGTCACATTCATAGAGACAGAAAGTAGAACAGTGGCTACCAGGTACTGGGGATGGGTGCAGAGTATCAGTATGGGAAGAGAGAAAGTTCTATAGATGGATGGTGGTGACAGTTGCGCAGCAATGTGAATGTACTTATGTCAAGAACCTGTATACTTAGAAATGGTTAAAATGGTAAATTCTACATTATGTATATTTTGTCACAATAAAAAAAAAACCCCACAAGAAACCAAAAACAAGGCCACACGTAGTTTTTCAGTGTTACTATAAGAACTCTGTTGGTGTGACAATTCATTATTGACTATCACCTTCCTATATTTATGAAAACAAAGATGCCATTCATTCTGCATGTTCCAAGTGTACAGTCCAGAGAACACATCACTCAGGTGCATTCCCAGATACCTACTCTCCTGTATAAGAAGGGGCGACAACATTATTGCCTACTTACAGCTGAAGACCCAAACACTGAAACAATTTTGATAATGCTGAAACATATAAAGAAAGAAAATGGCATCCATAATCCTGCCACTCAAGATCAAGTGCTATTACCATTTTGATTTATATCCTTCCAGATTTCTCTACTGTGCATACATGGGCACATGCATTTTTAAGCAAGAACTGGATCACACTGTACATACTATTTTGAGACATGCTTTTTTTTTTTTCCAGCCTAGTGATGTTGTAGAGACCTTTCCATGTGTAGAACTATATCATTTTTAATATTCCCCAATATTCCATAGTATGGATATATCATAATTTACTTAACTAGCCTATGGATGGACATTGACATCATTTCCAAAATTTCTAGCAGGCTCTTTTTGAGGCCTTCCCCATGGTGATAGGGCCTCCTTGTCCTGCAGGAGATAAAAGTGAGCTGTATTTTGTTAAGTGTGATTAATAGCATTTTGGTTATACAGGGAAATATCTTTACTTTTTAAAGATGCATTTGGAAATCTTTAGAGGTGAAATGCTATGATATTTGCAATTTACCTCAAAATGTATCACTAGAAAATGTAGATGAAATAAATATAATTGCAAATGTTAATACTACAGCTGTTAAAACTGGGTATGCAGGTGTTCATTTTATTATTCTTTCTACTTTTCTGTACATGGGAAAAATTTCATAACAAAAATTAAAAAAAGAAAAACCAGACACAAAAAACAGAAAGTGAACTAGTAGTACAGATACGTGTAAGGAAGTAGCTGAAGAACTTCCTGTTACATGGGCCACATGGATCGGACACACTTATCTCCTCATCCTCCCAAAACACTACTAAAATCACAGTAAAGGGATAAAAAAGGCATGGCCCCGAAGAACAAAGAGATCAGCAGAAATACAGCGATCCTTATGGTGGTTACTTCCCAGCCTCCATTTACCTCCCAAACCAATAATGGAAATCTCATTCATCTTACTAATAACTGGTTTGGAAAAGGGCATGAGAAATACATAAAAAAATTTTTTCTGGGGGGAGGCTGCAAAGATTTTCCTCATTTTTAAAATGGGACACAAGGAAAAAATGGTCTCCACCTTCTTCTGGATGTCCCTGGAAGTGCAGCAGCCATCTTGCTATAAACTTTGAAGATGAAACCGGGAGACTAAAGAGGATGGAGTAAAAGAAAGGCAGGGAACGAGAGCCGATTCCTCATCTTTGGGGACTGGTGCCCTTTCACCTCTGGACTTCTTGTCACGTGTGATAAGAAAATTTTTAATTATTTAAGCATTTAGTAAGACCAGGCTCTACCCCTTCCAATCAACTCTCCAACAAGAGAACAAAAGTTTACTCTCCAGAGAAACTGAACTGGAGAGACCCTAGACAAGGGGCTGCCAGGCTCAGCAGAGATCAGGAGAGAGGCACAGGGCTGGAAATAAGGTGACTGTGGGCTATCTCTAGTCAAATCCTTAGTGGTCATTCCTAGAATGCCTATCACCAGGCACATCACCAGGGAGAAGTCTTACCCTGAGAAACTGAATGGCCCCAGAGAAAAGTCTTCTAGATCTTGCCTTTGGGAACCCTCCAAAAAAAGGCTGATTGGTGACCTGATGACCTTTTTGTTGACAGTCCCACACAAAGACTTCCAATCAGCCTGTTAGCACTTCTCTTCTAAATGCGAATGGTTAGGGATCACTGAACATTCCTGGAACATCTCCATTATGAGACTGACCAGCCAAACTGAAACAATTTTGCATGAACACACATGAAAGAAATGAAGATAATGAAGCAAAGAGGAAAAAACTAAAGAACCTATCCTAAAGATATTAGAATGGTATTACCTCTGCAAAATGACAGTATCTTGTAGGATATTATAAGAAGCAGTCATAGGATGGGGGTGCCTGGGTGGCTCAGTCGGTTAAGCGTCCAACTCTTGATTACGGCTCAGGTTAGGATCTCAGGGTCTTGAGATCAAGCCCCACATGGGGCTCCCGGCTCAGTGGGGAGTCTGCTTGAGATTCTCTCCCTCTCCCTCTGCCCCTCTCCTCGCTCGCGCATTCTCTCTCTCTCAAATAAATAAATTTTAAAAAAAGAAGCAATTGTAAGTTCTTTTTATCTAAGAACCAGATCCCTAAGATTTAAAAAAGTGAATCATAAATTGGTTATTTCATATACAGTTTTGAAGGTAAAATAAAATCTTTCAGAAAGTATAACAAGACATTAAGAGAGCAGGAGAAAAGAGGTAAGAGAATGAAAAGATCAGAGCAAAAGGTCCAACATCCAACTAATGGGAGGTCAATAAAGAGAATAAAGACAATAGTGGGTAGAAAATTAGCCAAGATGTAACATACAAAATTATCCTTGAGACAGGTGTTCACAGACTGAAAGGATCTACTAAGTACCCAGTACTATGAATGAAAAAAGACCCATACTGAATGATCCCTGTGAAACTTCAGAGCCCCAGGTTTCAGAGATTAAAAACTAGTCATATGCAAAGAGAATGATAACAGACTTCCCAATAAGAACCTTTGGTGCTAGAAGCCAATAAAAAATGTCTTCATAATTCTGTAAGGAAATGATTTTCAATCCAGTTATATACTCAGATTATCAATTAAGTGTAAGAGGAGAATAAAAACATTTTCAGGTGTGTAAAGGTTCTAAAAATTGACCCCCTTTGCACCTTTTCACAGGAAGCTGATGGAGGAGATATTCCATCAGAATAAAGGAGCAAACCAAGAGACAGGGAGGCAATGGAACCCAGGAAACAGGTACTCTAACACAGAGTGGGTAGAGAGACCCCCCCAGGACGGCAGGAACTACTGGTTTTCTTTCTAAGTCTTTTGGTTCTATTCGACTTTTGAACTATGTGCCCATTTTACTTTTATTTTAAAAAAAGTTTAATTATGGAAAGAAAAAGAAAAAATGGTTGAAACAATAAATTCTAATTGCCAGATAAAAGAGAGATGAGGGGAGGAGAATCCTACAGAGCGAAGTTGAGCACAGAAATTTGTGTCTAGAGCGGAATGGGCTCTAAGAGCAGACACAGAATCATGAATGATGACGCACATGCACCCTGAGAAGAAGGAGCTCTGAATTTGTTCCTTTGCAGGCTTGTTTCACTCAAGATGTAGGCACCCTCCTGGTGATAATGGAGTGGTGGATGCTTTCAACACTTTCCAGATCTGATCACTGTACCCCAGGGCAGAACCTGAGGGAAGGAGTTTGCTGGAACCAACCTGTGTCTCAGAAAAACAAGGCTTGGTGAGGAGTGATGGAGAATGGGGCAACTAGTCATGAGAGTGTGTTGAAAAAGTCACTCGAGTTTGTTAAGCTGCCATCCACCCTTCCGATGTCAGCATGACATCACCCGCCATTCTCCATTTACCAGTTTAGTCTAAAGACTATATGACAATCAATAGTCCCTGTCCAGTTCCACTCAGGGAAACTAAGAGAAAGTTCCCTCTTCCACCCCTTTGAGGAAGCATGAGCATCAGTCTGTCTGAGTGCTTTGGGGAAGAGAACACACAACAATCGATCTTAACTGAGTCCCTTCTATGTGCTAGACATGCAATGTACACCTTCTCATGCAACGTACCCGCTGCTTTAGGTGGGTGTAACTTATCTATATTTCTCAGATGAGGGAATGGGTGGCAAAGCTAATAAGAAGTGGAAATGAGACTTGACACTATCTACGTGACTTCAAAGTCTCTCAGATTGAGAAATGGATGTAGAAAAAACAGAGGGACACACATGAAGTCAAGTCTTACAGTGTAGCAATAACACTTATCCTAATGAGGCACCAGCTGGAGTGCTTTCACTCCAGAATCATCTCTGCCCTTTTTCAGGTATCTAGAAACTTTTGCCTCTCTCCCTACTACCCATGCCAGTCTAAGATTCCTTGGATTTTGCCATTTATATACCCTTTTTATAAAAGATTTTATTTTTTTATTTTAGAGAGCGATCACAAGCACATGAGCAGGTGGGCCAGGCAGAGGGACTGGGAGAGGCCCAGGATCTCAAGCAGACTTTGTGCTGGGTGCCAAGCATGATGCAGGGCTCAATCTCAGGACCCTCAGATCATGGCCTGAGCCGAAACCAAGAGTCGGATGCCCGACTGACTGCGCCACCCAGGTCCCCGCTATTCTTATACTTTAAGATTAGATGTGTGAGTGTCCACAAGACAGAGGGGAATGTGCCCAGATTTTGTCAGCGCTGGCTTCCATGGCCCACCTCCTCCCTCCCTCCTGGGGGCCAGAGACTGACTTGTCAGAGTCCGGCTCAACCCTCTGCCCTCCTCCCCCTTCCCACAAAAGTCCTGATGGGTTTGGTTGGGCTGGTCATCCATAGCCTCGGACTCTTTGGGGCATGTAATATGTTCCCTTGGGGCTGGGGCAAAGAAACAGAGCATAGGGCCCCTATTCAAGGGCCCCCAGGTTGGGAACAGTGGCCAGGAGGACGGGCAAATGGAAATCAGGTGGCACCAAGGCCTTCATTTACTCACACTGCTTTCCCTGGAACACTACTACCACTTACTAGCAGCTACCATTAATTCTGTGCATATGAGGAACTTGGTACTTCTTACCTAATTCTTCTTAGCTCCACTTTACAGATGAGCAGTTTGAAGCAGCTGAGGCTCAGAAACATGGCCGCGCTCATCTTGTTAGTGAGCACGGAACTGACATTTGCACTTCCAACCTTGTTCCGGCCCTTGCTACTGACTTTAACTTTTCCAGCTCTAGACCTAAGTTCTTTTTTCAGGAACCCTTGACAAGAGTGGGTTGTAATTCAAGGATAGGAGAACTGAAGTATTTTCAAGGTTACCGAACGATATGTAAAAAATTCACGTGTGTCAGCATTTCCTACAAAAGGAATTCATGATTGGGAAGGGATTACAATATTTCCATTCATGTGTGATAATTCTTTTTTTGTCAAGTATAGATAACTACTGTGATTGAAATAGCTATTATATATATTATATATCTCATATATCTCTAATATGAGGAAATTAAATGTTGTTTTAAATTTCACGCAAGGACATTGAATTCTTTTTTTTTTTTTTAAGATTTTATTTTTAAGTGATCTCTACACCCAATGGGGGCTCGAACTGACAATACTGAGATCAAGAGTCACATGCTCTACTGACCGAGTCAGCCAGGTGCCCCAAGGAGGACATCAAATTCTGATCATGTTTTTTCAATCTCTGATTTATGGGGTTTCATTCTAACTAAAACAAGTGAAAAAGGACATTATTTCCTACAAATTTTGGAATCGAGTTCATCCCTGAGTTTTCTGATGCTTATATCAACCTTGAAAAGCATCCTTAACAATTATTCTGTTAGCCAACATTTGTAATGTGCTCCTTGGCCTCCTTCTTCCTTGCAGAGACATTCTTTTTGCTGATGAACCTCACTCTTAGTCTTTCTTCTGCTTTCTTATGAGAACATAAACACCTGGCATTTCTCTATTGACAAACATTCCCCTGAAAATTAAATTAAAAAAGAACATTAAGAATCTGCTCTTGGGGCGCCTGGGTGGCTCAGTCAGTTGGGCATCTGGTCATGATCTTCAGCTCAGGTCATGTTCTCAGGGTCCTGGGATTCAGCCCCACATCAGGCTCCCTGCTCAGCAAGGAGTCTGCTTCTTCCTCTCCCTGGGCCCCTCCCGGGCCCCTCCCCGCCACTTGTGCTCTCTCTCTCAAATAAATAAATGAAATCTTTAAAAAAAAAAAAAAAGAAAGAAAGAAAAGAAGCTGCTCTTAAGCCTCCACTACCTGTTTTATTTTTTTAATGGCTGCCCCCTGGCTCCTCCGTTAAGCCAGGTACTCTGCGGGGGTGTGAAGTGCCTCCATCAGTCAAAATCTACGGTGAACCTATAATAAAACACGGTTTTCAAACTGGGTTCCCTGGAGCCCTTGGGGACTCCAAGGGAATCCCTTGGAGGGGCTGGGGGACAGCAGGCTCTGGGTCCATGTGTGATGGGAGCAGAGCGGAGCTGGCTTTAGGTGGAGCAGGTCTCTGCTTTTATACTGGGTGCCATGTAAGGTTTTGTGGGAATAAAAAAGCTCTGCTGCCACAAAGAAGCTGGAAAGCCACTGTGCAGAGACTTGAAACCCCGCCTGGAAATCTGGAAGAGAACTGCCTGCTTAACCCTAAAGCTCAGGAAAGGTAATAAATATCCTTCACCAAATTCTGGCATTACTGTGAGTAGTAGTTATAAAATGATCCTGCAAAATGACGTGACATGGAAGTCAGCGGCAACACCACAGCGATGTTGATGACGCAGGCAACGTGTGCGGATGGCCATTCCATCCGACCGTGTCCTCCGGCACCTGAAGCCGACCTTGGCGGTTCCGGCAGAGGGACTCTGGCTATTGAACGGGATCAGGCTTGCACCAAAGTGGAAGGCAGGAGGGTGAGAACCCGGCAGATCCGTACCAATTGTCATCAAATACCTGTTTTTGCTTTAAAAATCAACTCCTTCCGATGTAATGTATGGGGATTAACATAAGAATAAAAATTAAAAAAAAAAAAAATCAACTCCTTCCTTCTCTTTTGTAACTGTGTTCTCTTAATGCCTGCTTGCTGAACAGACAATTACCCTCTGAGATTCATGCTGTACGCCTTAAAAATGATCAGATAATACCACTATTTGCACTTCTCATTATTTTATTATTAATGTTTCCTTTTCATGAAGTTATGGATATCCGAGTCTCTTATCTTCTAAACTCTGAATTCTTGAAAGGCAGGATCTAATTGCACTCATCTCTGCGCTGACATAGTTCAGGTGTACTTGGGAGATAGCACGGGGCTGCTTCTAGACCACCGCCATAAGGGCAATATCGAAATAAAGCGAATTGAATACATTTTTTTGGCTTCCCAGTGCCTATAAAAGTTACGTTTACATTATACTGCAGTCTATTAAGTGTACAATAGCATTATACCTGATGTACATGCTTTAAATAAAAAATACTTTATTGACACAGAGACACAAAGTGAGCAAACGCTGTTGGAAAAATGGCACCGACGGACTTGCCCGATGCAGGGTTGCCACAAACCTTCAATTTGTACCAAAAAAAAAAAAAAAAAGTGCAATATCTGCAAAGCGCAATAAAGTGAAGCACCATAAAAAGGTGGTATGCTGGTACCTTGCTTATGGAGCAAGCACTAGATAAATATTTTCGGATGAAGGGCTCCCTGTCCTATTACCTGGAAATTGGTCGGCTGCTCAGCACTCCACTGCCCATCAAAACAGACGTGCATGGATTTTAAATCACTCTTAATCCAAATGGGTTTTAATTCTGTTTTCTGTTCTTTCCTCTCTGTCCAGGTCAACCAAATAAAACCCCAAACAGATGGCTCAGCTTTCTTGGTGTGGAGGGAGATGTAAGGACAAACAGCCTCTGTGATGCCAATTTTCCTTTCGCCCTGATCATAAGAGGGTTGTGGGAAAAAACCCACAAAATACTGTGGCAAATGGGCTCCTAAGGTATGAACACCACCCCACTCTCTGCACCAGGAGTGTACAACTCATCTAAAAACTCAGGCAACCGGAGAGTTGCCCAGGGCTGATATGTCATCTTCCACGTATTAATTTCCAGATTAGTCTTGCTCGGTCTGATAAAGGTCTGCTATGAAGATGAAGATGATGATGATGATGATAATGACAGCAGTAAAATCCACCAACTGCTATGTGGCGGGCACTGGCTGAGCCCCTTATGCCCACGATCTCACTTAAACTTCACAACCGCGTTAGGAGGTAGGACTATTACGACTCTCATCTGCCATGTGATCAGACCACACACAACCCGGCAAGTCACTTGACCTAGTCACTTGACCTAGGACTCAGGGCTTCTATTGCCAAAGTGGGACTTACCTAGGAAGCACAGAGTTAGGTGGCCTGGATTTTGCAGGGGAGGCGACTTTCGGTTCTGGCCCAGAGCTTCCTGAAGGTCCTGGCAGAGAGTCCTGCGCCGGCCCGGGTTGGTTTGGAAGTACTTCCCTCGCCGAAGTCAGGAGATGCTCTTTATCTTTCACTTCTTTTTCCCGGGACTTGGCTTTGTGTTCGGCCAGAAGGAGGTCAAATTGCTTTTTCCGGCCTGGGACTGCCCTCCGATGGCTTAGCGAATGTGTCTAAGGAGAAGAGAGATGAAAAGCACAGCCTCTTTGATCAGCACATAAACCTGCTTCCCCAGGCCCTCCATTTCAGAAACAGCAATTCATGGGAATTTAGAGGTGCTTGAAAAGTCAACTTCAAGGCCACAGCTCCCGTTCTGTGGCTGGGAAGAGGCAGACACCACGCAAACGCAACCATGCCCTACACTCCTGGTGTTAAGAAGCCAAAGCTTCCTCCAAAAAAAAACAAAAAAGCAACAACAACTGGCACAGGATGACGAGCTTCAGCGCAGAGCCCACGGAAACCTCTCGGAGGAAAGGCGACGGTGAGGATGCGCTAGAGTTAATCCAGGTGCAGGTGGGAGGCTCGCTGTGGCCCAGACCCACAGAGCCACCAGGCGGAGGGGGCCACGGCCTCGATCCCAAGAAGCACTAGTAGTTCAGCATGAAATACAGGGCTGGGGGCTACCCGATGGCGGCCGCCTTGGGACAGCTGTCCCCCTGGCCACCCGGCGTGGCCGGATCAGGGGCGCGGCCGCTGGTCCTCCCCTCCACGGCTGCCTTTCAGGCCGCCGCCGCCGCCGCTCCTGCATACATTAAAACGTAGCAGGGTTTAGAACCGCCTGTGAGTGCCTATAAATACAATTTACTGTCTGGCCTCACAAGTAACAGGGGAAGCCTATTTTTTTTTTTCCTTCTTAAAAAGCCAGCCAGCTTGAGGCAGGCACTCTGCTACCATGGAAGAGAAGAAAGCATTTCCCTTACAAAGAACAGCTGGGGGTCATGTCGAGGTTCCACACCCTGCCGTGTGCAGAGAGTGGCATGCAAACATTTCGACAAAGGCCCCAGCGAGAGCAGGAAGTATTTTTTATGGAAAGAGAAATACCTTGCAGGTGAGGGATCTTGTGCAAGGTTTCTTTGTCTCGGGATCCAATACTCCACAGTGTTTATTTGGGTCAAATTCTCTCTCTGGTTTAAGAAACAAACAAAAAATATAAGAAAAAAGGAGACTAAATAGGATTTGGCATTAAGACTACATTTAAAAAAAAATGCACATTTGCACCAACAAGTGAGACATTGTCAGGCAATCTGGTTTTTTGTTTTTCTTTTCTTTTCTCTTTTTTTTTTCCAACCGGCTGCTAAAATGCTTCAAGAACCACTCAGGGGAAAATGGCACTCCCCTCTGACCCCAGAGTTCCAAGTCCAGCTTCGGTCGGGATGCGGGATGCAGCACAAGGCACAGGGACTGGGTGGGGGCGGCGGGGGGCAGGCACCGAGGGCAGGGAGCCCTGATGCTCGCACACTTTATTTCACTTAAACGGTTCCCCAAGCACTTGGCACTTCGGGTGTAGCTGGCTGCAGACCAGGGAGAGCCACCTGAGGCCTGAGGGCCACTTTTTCCTGGGCAGCTCCAAGAATACGTCACCTTCCCCCAGCCCCTTGCCTTCCCGCTAGTTCTCACCATTTAAGTGGGAGATTATTCCTTGCCATGTGAGTGTGACCCCCCTCTCTTGTGCTTTGCAAAGTCCTCAGCACCGGGCTTTCCACACAGCCCTGCCCAGAATTCTGGACCTGATTCAGGAATGTTTGGCGGTGTCACAGGCGGGGGCAGGGGGAAAGTCTGGGTGTGTGCTGTCTGAGCATCTGAAGTTGAAGGTGCACAGAGGGCAAGACCTGCTGGTCTCACAGCTTGCTTTGCTCCCAGCATGGCGCCTGTTGCCTCCAAATGGGAATGAGCCATGCTAGCCAACCCAGTGGGGATGAAGGATGGCTGCAAGGAGGCCAGGTTTTCTCTAGTTCCTGCCTACTTACTGGACTGTTGATGATGGCTCATGGTGACGTTACTTCTAAGGAGCGTACTCTTTCCATGCCCACTTTGGATCCTTTGCCCCTCCTGGATTACCAAAATGCTCCCCTCCCTGGAAAATGAGGGGACCTGAGACCATCCCTTAAGGACCCTTTTGGCTTCAAAGGTCCACGTCTTGGGTAGTCCGTCCGTGCTATTTCTGGAAGGCACCCAGCAACCACCTGAGTCCTGCAGCACAGGGAAGACACAGCTCCTGTGGGCATTCGGGGAGGCAGGCAACAGTGTCAGTGGGTGGGGGTTGTATATCAGTTTGGCGGGATGTCTCCTTAAGAGGTTTGAATGGCTGCAAACTAAAAAGAGCTTACCTGAAAAGCTGTCTGAGATTGGTGGGGGGAACTCTGAGCATAATAAATGAATGTGTTCTGTTTTTAATAGAAAGTCTGGGGCCTGTGGTGGTTGCAACGGTGGTCATGATGATGGCTGCAATAAAAACCATTCTTAGGTCCAAAGACAGGTTTCCCAGCTGGTCATCAAAATGCCTCCCGCCCCCTTCTTTTGGCTTTTGTCATTGTCATCATCATCATCTTCTTGTTTAAAGATTTTGTTTTTAGTAATCTCTACACCCAACGTGGGGCTCGAACTCATGCCCCGGAGATCAAGAGTCTCATGCTCTTCTGACTAAGCCAGCCAGGGGCTCCCCACCAACTTTTTTTTTTTTTTTTTTTTAGCTTCTCTTTTAAGACTAGAAAACTGTGAGGTTTGGAGATGCCTGTTTCCTCCAAGCCCTCTCTGCCCATCGAGGAGGGCCTGGGCGCCAGGCCCCAGGCTGCCTGCCACTGAGTTCTTCCCCTTGGGCCTGTCAGAGTCAGACCCGGGCCCAGATCCACACCAGCGCTCACGTTGGCCTACAACTGAGCAGGTTGTTTGGCCAGGGCGTAGGAGCTGGCTGCCAAATGTGGAAGTGAGATAGAAACAAGCAAAAGACCCAATGAGACAAAACAACCAACAAAATGCAAAACCAACAAACACCAAAAAACCCCCCAACAAACACCAAAAAACCCCCCAACAAACCCTCTACAACTTCAGGTTGGGGCGCAGGCTGGAAGCCATGGTCATGCTTCTATCTCTGGACACTGCCCAGCTGGGCCTACTGGTTTTTCCAGGGATGTTGCCACCCACCTCTGCGGAGTGAACTTCAACTTTCCATCCAGGAAGAGAGCCAGGAGCTGGGGGCTCCTGTCCACACTGGCCCCCCCTGCCCCTGCAATGCTCAAAGAGAACGCCAGGCGCTACCTTTCTTTCTTGAGAGTGGGTGAACAGTACATAGGGAGATTTTTAGGGTAAACATCTTTTGCATGCTTTGGGTCCAAAGAGCTTTTAAGAAATTATTTTTTTTTAACAGTTACAGATGTAAGATAGAAAACCTGAAATACAGATTAACACGAAGTAAAAAATAAAAAGGACCCATAAGTCTTAGGCTGATTCAGAACTATGCTCCTACTGGAGGGCATAGTTCCTCTCTCTTACTAGGTGGCTTTCACTGTATTTTCTTTTCTTTTTTTTTTTCCAGTCAACATTTGATAAATGCCCCTGGTGTATGAAGAAGTTATAAAGTTTATAGCTTTTCTTGGTCTTTTGGAGAAAGCAGAACTGCCAGATTTAGTTCCACAACAAATCCAAAGCAAACATCATCCACATGGGGGCCCCTAAGGGCAACCATTGCCTCCAAGCTCGGCCCTGTGCACCTTTCTGGGCATCCCGACTGTCTACGCAGACAACCGAGAAGGATATCCGAGAGAAACCCCTCAACCTCGCACTAGCTGTGCCAGCCTAAATGTTCCCAAATGGGAATTCTGACCTGATTATGTGGGAAAGGCAGTCGTAGCCCCAGACTACAGAATCAACCAGGCAGCCAACTAAAACCCAAGCACAGAGCGGGGCAGACAGCACTCACGGTCCTGTCCCATGTCGGCCCTGACCTACTGTGAGGTATCCATCCCTGTGGTTGTCCAGCTTCCCCGCAGGGAGGCTTCTACGGAACCCAGGGCAGGTACAGCCCGTCAGCCTGATAAGACCCTCAGACTGCATGGGCTGTCGTGGTTGGTGTAAGGCATCCTGCCTCCTGGGCCGGGAGGACCCCTCCTGCTGAGCACTGAGCCGAGAGCGAGAGCCCTCGTGTGGCCCGGAAATAAGAGAACCCCGTTCTCCCTCGCATTTGTAGGTGGGGGGTTCCTGTTGGCAGGTAAATCCTGTGTTCCCCGTACAACGAAATGGACCTGCTCAGTGATAAGAACACAGCACTCCTTGGTCATGGATGTGACTCAGATGCAGTCTAATCGTGAGCCAGACTTGAAGGACACAGACACGTACCTGAAAGTCTCCTGTAAGGCTTGTTGTTGTTTTTGGTGCCATTTTGGTGTTTCTTGTCTATTGTGGCAGACAAAATTCCTTTGCCATTTAAGATCTTCTCTGGGGAAGGTGGCACTGACTTGGACATCAAGACTGGCTTAATTAAAGGTGGGGTGGAGACAGCAGAGGACGAGGTGGAGCAGGAGGTGACCGCGGTAGTGGTTGTAGAGTTCATTTTGACATTGGCACCATCTGCCTTCACTAGGTTAGGAATTTTCTCTAAACTGACTACAGGAACCGGAACGCTGAAAAATAAATGAACAAACACACACAATTGCCTTCTTTGATACATGTGGTCCGCTGAGAAGCTAGACGCGCTTATCGTCATCAGAACACTTCCTTATCACTTATTTATATTCCTTTTATAAGTGAGCAGCAGGATTCCCGTTTGGATAGAAGGGAGAGCCGTGCCGTGGAAAGGACCAGCAGGGGGTCGAGGCTGGCTCAGCGCCAGGGCTGGCATCAGAGCTGACTCCCTCCTGTACCGGGTTGTCCCCATAGATCCTGCAGCTTCCCCCTTCTCAGTCCCTCTCTGCCAGTGGTCTTGGAGACAGCACCTTGGGCAGAACAAGGTGCCCACTGGGAAGCTCGGGGAGAGATGCTGTGTGTTCCCTGACGACGGTGTGCTACTGTGCCACTTGCTGAATCACGTCCCCTCCCCCTGCTGCTTGCCGGTCTCCCACCTCGGCGAGCAGGCCCGACATCTGCTTAGCTCGGGCGTGCTGACAGGCTCATACCACACGGAGGCATGGCAGCAGGCCAGTGCACCATGGTACATGCAGCTGGAGGACTTCTGGAGCACTCATACCCTGGGGGTGGGTTCAAACGGAGCGAGGCACCGTGTAACATTATCGAATGTTCCATTTTAGGCAGCTAGTTATGTAAATAGGCAATTCTCAAGGCTGGCAGGTGAGAGGATGAATTTTAAGAAGACAGAGCACAAAGGTGCATGTTTGCTCTTCAAAATCTGTCACCTCAGCTCCACTTCCCTAGGATTTCTACTGTAATGGATATGCATTTCATTTCTGTGCATTTAATGCTGGAGGACCCTGTATCTGGGCGGCGGTGGAGGAGTCTGTCTCGGGGTCTTAAAAGATGAGATGAGATGAATACGCTTTCCTTTGGTTCCTGAACTAGATTCCCTTTCCTCCTTGCAGGAGGGCAGAACACTAACACTTCAGCCCCCCAATCATCTCTGAGCTGAGTGGAGCCGACTTAGCTATTTGAATGCCAAATGATCTAGAATATAGCTTATACATGCCTGCAGACAATGTAGGGCATGAAAGAGAGGCTGGTTTTGCAGGGGAGGAGTCTTATCTGTCCACAGGGCTGGCGAGCTCTTCCTTCTCTACGATTTATTCACAGGTCATTTTTTTTTTGGTCAGTTTGTCCAGGAAATTATTTCAGCAACCCCTCAGCCCTTCCCCTCTGCTGACTCTGAAACCGATCACAGATGTTATTTATAGGTTTTTGCCAGTGAGAAGGGCACTCAGTGGTGAAGCAGATTGTAGCTGGATTTCCCCGACTATCCTGGGACCACATGCTTTCTTGGCCTGGGGAGGGATGGTGTGGGACTTCAAGTCCCGTGTGAGGGGAAACTGGAACAGTGGGTTTTAGTAATACACCAAGTCCCTGATAATTCCGCCTTTGATCAGTGTCTCAA
Source organism: Neomonachus schauinslandi (assembly GCF_002201575.2). Taxonomy (NCBI): domain Eukaryota; kingdom Metazoa; phylum Chordata; class Mammalia; order Carnivora; family Phocidae; genus Neomonachus; species Neomonachus schauinslandi. Next base: position 18,512,424 of record NC_058414.1, on the reverse strand, counting down.
TCACGGAGATAGAGCTAGACTGCTGCCACTTTCTATTTAATGGCAATTCTCAGAGCACTCACATATGGCTGAAGAATGGCACAAGAAGCCCTTGAAAAGTCAGCACACTGAGAAGCTGGAAAGATATTACCTGTGCTGCATTCCTGATTTTTTCCGAATGGTAAAAAAAAAAAAGTAAAACCATGGGATATGGAATTCTTCTAGGCTTCCTTCACTCAATTTTAAGAGACACTAACACAACTCAGGATCTTGAAGAGTCATTCCCCCACCCGTGTTCACAGCGGCACAATTCAAATACTGTCCATTGGCAGATGACTGGATAAGCAAAATGTGGGCTAGCCATACAATGGAATATTATTCAGCCATAAAAAGGAAGGAAATTCTGACACACGGATGAACACTGAGAACACTACGCTAAGTGAAATAAGCCAGTCAGAAAAAGACGAATACTATAGGATTCCACTTATATAAGGTGCCTAGAGGGGTCAAATTCCGAGACAGAAAGTAGAAAGGTGGCTGTAAGAGCTGGGGGAGGAGAAAATGGGGAGCTGTTGGTCCACGGGTATAAAGTTGCAGTTTTGCAAGATGAAGAGTTCTGGAGATTGGCTGCATGACACTGTGAATGTACTTAACACTGTTGCACTATATATTAAAAATGGTTAGGATGGTAAATTTTCTTTTTTCTTTCCTTCTTTTTTTAAAAAAAATCAATTCAATTATTTTATTAAAGATCTATTTATTTTAGAGAGACAGAGAGCATGCAAGAGTGAGGGAGGGAAGGGGCAGAGGGAGAGAATCCCAAACAGACTCCCCACTGAGTGTGGAGCCTGACACAGGGCTTGATCCCACAACCTGAGAGAGCATGACCCGAGTTGGATGTTCAACCCACTGAGCCACCCAGGCACTCTCCACTTTTTTTTTTTTTTTAGAGAGAGTGTGTGCACGTGTGCATGCACAGTGGGGTGGAGGGTATGATGGAGGGGCAGAGGGAGAGGGAGAAAGAGAATCTTAAGCAGACTCCCTGCAGAGTACAGAGCCCGATGCGGGGCTCAATCTCATGACCCTGAGATCATGACCTGAGCCAAAATCAAGAGTCGGACGCTTAACTGACCTGACCCACCCAGGCGTCCAGGATGGTAAATTTTCTTATGTGTATTTTGCCACAATTAAAAATATAATCCAAACCCCCCCAAATTCATGCAACTTAAATTATACATCAATATCCTGACTTTAAAAATACACATTATAAAAGCCTGCTTAAAAAGCTCTTATTGATTTAGTCACCTTTGTTCTGATCTGTTGATTTTTATTTTTTTAAAGAAAGAAGTTAAACTTCAAGTGTTGATGGTATACCAGGTGGGAAGATTCTCTAGTGCCCGAGTGGCCTTCTTGATATACTTCTTCGTGAAGCCCAGTAAATTCAGGAAAAGAAATTAGGACCCTTGGGTTTCAAGGCTAGCTCTTGTCCCATGAGCTGGTATGAGAAAAGGGAAGGCCTCCAGTTTCTGTGAAAAATGGCCAGGGTACATGTTAAGTACCATGATTTTAGCATATGATGTTGGGATAGAATAATCCAGAGCAATTGTATGAACTGAAATAAGTTTAAAAACTGAGCCAAATGGTCCTCAGATGCTCACAGTACAGTCTGCGTTTCTCCCCTAAAGTCAATGTCCAGCTCCAATGGGCTCCTTAATTCAGCCACGAGAGCACAGGTACACTAGGTCCAGCCATTTGGAACAGTGCCAGGTGACTCATCTCTTTGGTGATGCTTCTTCCCAACTGTGTGTTAGTAACTGAGCTTGAGCCAGGCCAGCTAATATCTGTGACTGATCTCCTAATTAGAAATTTTCTCCACTATGTAACAAGTGTGGTTCATTCATACCCTGTACTGCTTCCAGAACTCCAGCTGGACTTCAATCCCAACGTCCGTAGGCAGGGTGTGGATTTGGAGCCCATCAGAAACTAGAAGAGAAGGCTAATGTGAAGTTCTTTGGATTGAGTTTTCTTGCATTGGAATGGGAGGTATTAGGGGGAAAAAGTCTGATCTAAGAGTGTTTCAAAGGGTTCCAAAGACGACGTGAGTAGTAAGGGGCTGAGCCACTGAGTAAACGCCTCTGATACCAGGTGGATGGGCTCCATGTTGGCAGTGGGAAGAGGATAGGAGACTCTAGGTGTTTTGGGTGAGAATTCTAAGGGTGTCTAGTAACAAATAGAGAACGGATGTATATAGAATGAAGGAGGAGAGGGACGCCTGGGCGGCTCAGTCAGTTAAGCATCTGCCTTGGGCTTGGGTCATGATCCCAGAGTCCTGGGATCAAGTCCTGCATCAGTCTCCTTGCTCATCGGGGAGCCTGCTTCTCCCTCTGCCCCTCCCCCTGCTTGTACCCCACCCCCAACAAATACATAAATAAAATCTTCAAAAAGAATGGAGAAGTAAGCTCTATATCCAATGTGAGGCTCGAACTCACAACCCCAAGATCAAGAGTCACATGCCCTTCTGACTGAGCCAGCTAGGCAACCCTGACCTGGATACTTTTATCTTTGGTGTCCCTTCTGCCCCGCTTTCGGGCTTCCCTTCTAAGGTAACCTGCCTCTGGTCTGAGCTGAGAAGGTACTTCTGCTGGGAGGTAAAAGAAGGCAGGGAAGCAGGCAGCTCAGTGATGGCGGGAAGGGGCACACCCATCCCCAAAAGAAACGAGAATCAGAGAGAGAGAGAGGGTTTCCCGTTTGCTCTTGCCAACCTCATTCCCCAGGATAAATGTCAGCCATCCATCCACTGGGATATTTAGTCTCTTTTCTTCACCACTGTTGGCAGGAGCCCTCAGATCCTAAACTGATGAACAAAGGAGGAAATGACCACAAGACGGTGCCACTCGATTTGGAAAACCAATCCCAGAGACTCCATCTTTTTTCAGCTATGAGCTCAGGAAGGTGCGGAGAGCCCTGGCTTCCCGTGCACACAGATCCCCGCGTGTGTCTACACTCCAGGGCATGGGAGTGCGGCCGTCTGGAAGCCCTGGCCTCAGAACCACGTCCTGCTTTCTCCCACTGTCCCCTCTCTCACTGTTCCCCACTTCCCCTCCCATCACCCCTGGCCAGTACAGCGTCCCAGCCCTGGGCAGTGGACCCCGAGTAACAGGTTTCATTTTTTTCCACTGGAAAGAAGTCAGAAGATGCTGACCCCTGCTTTCACGGTGCGGGCATCTCCCCCGTGTGGGATCCCGGTAATTCGCACACCTCTGTGTGCTGTTGGGCGCTGGGAGGGGTGGGGGGCTGGCGACACCTGGATGACTAAGCAGATTCATTACTCTGTGTGCTTAGGTGCTACACAAGCCTGGCAGTGACCCCTGAGGTTGGCCGAAGCCCCTCAGGTTCCGTTCCTCTCCATCTGGAGGGGTGCACGCACGCAGTCTCCCAATCACCTCACTATTGACCTTCCTCGGAGGAGCAGTGTCTGAAAGGGAAAGAGGAGTCCCCGCTGCTCTCATAATGCCTGTTTTGTCCACCGGGGATGAACTCTTTTGGGGAGCCCAGGACTGCAGCTTGTTCCCCTGCTGCGCCGAACACACTGGGAGTCGTCAGCTCCTGGTTACTGCTGTACCTGTGTCTCTGGTCCCGAGAGCAGTCCTCCCTCGTCCTCCTTGCTCTGTGGGGGAGACGTCTACCTTGCTGCTTTTGCGCTGTTTGGCTGCCACGTCCTCTTCCTGGGTGCCTGTCTGAATTTATCATTTTGGACCCAGGAGGGTGCGCTCTGGCTTTAAGAAAAATGGCTCTCCTAGCACCCAGTGGATTCCTCTCCCTGCCCAGTAATATCTGCAAGAGCAGAGGTGGAGTATCTAACAGCGCCGTTTCAGGGGCTGCCCGTGTCTCTCGGGGCCAGCTACTCTCCGGCCCGCTCCCCTTGCCTGGGGGTCATGATTTATTTCATCATCAATGGATAAGCCTGAAAAGAATGGTTCGGGAAATCTTTAGGCCTGCAGAAATCGGTGCCAGCTCTGCTCCACTTACCAGCGCAGGGTAAAAATGGATTTGACAGGCAAGAGCCTGAAGACATATGGTATTTGTGCTGTGGGTTATGTGTCTGATGAGAGTTCTCAGCCGTCTGATTTCTTCCCACCCATTCTTTCGAAAAAGGCCCGTGTGCCTGTCCTACTGGCCTGGCAGAATTTCGAGGATCTCCGACTTAACTGTACCTCACCCAGCCTCCTGCCTTCTAAGCAGTGACGGTGTTTAAGTCATCCCCAAATAAAAGGCGATCTGCTCTATTTTAAAAGACCCTCAGAGAAGGAATATCTATTTGGCTCTTTTGGGTGCATTTTGGGGGGCCGTTATCAGGACATTATTTACACCACATTTAAATTCTTTAAGTAGGGAAAATACCTGGGACATTCTTGAAGGCCGAGAATCAGGCAATTGCTAAGAATGTGCCTAAAAAACAGAGCTACGAAGTCCCACCACGGTACAATGCATAGAGGAGGTATGGCATAAATCCTGATGAACGAATACATTTTTTTGTTTTAAATCTGGGAAAAGATTGGGGAAACTTTCAGAAAGCCAATTTGTAAACACCTTAAGCAAACAGAAAACAGGGTAATCAGCCACAGGGCACAGTCAATAAAAAAACCTGCCAGATTAATCTAATATTATTTGGTGGCTGAGTGTCAGGTCTGGCGGTCAGAGAGAAAGCACTGTGTATAATCTCTCCTGGCCTTTCACACGGCTTTGGATTCGCTCCCGTAGAACCCACCCTCAGTAAACTGGGAAAATGTGGTCAGACCACACAGCTATTGGGAGTGAGTGGCCCTGGGGGCAGAGGCAAAGAAGACTGGCTAGCAGTGACTTTGCCAGCCCCGAGCAGCCCTCAGCAGAGCTCACAGGGGCCCTTCGCTGGCCAAGAAGGTGAAAGCATCTTCATCAGTGACTTGGATGATGGGCCAACACCTCGTCCATCAACCGGGGGAAGAGGCGATTTGCCACTGTGAAGAATGATGTGGGACTTTCCCTTAAGCCCGTTAGGAGCGGGGGAGAGATGAACAAGCTAAAGTGGCCAGAGGCAAGTGAAATAAAATCAGCGAGGACAAGTAGGGCTGAATCTAAGGTCTGTGCCTTGTCATTGTTCTAGAGGGTGCTACAAGATAGTGGAGGATAATGGTTAGGAATGCAGGCTTCAAATCAGACGAGCCTAGATCTGAATCCTGCTTTTTCTACTGCTGGTTGCATTAGGGTGGGAAGGCCATCTGACTTCCCGATTTGGGGCCCTCTGTGGGTCCCTGAGGACTTTTGGAAGAATTAGAAGAAGGGAGGCTGAATTAGAATTAGAAGAAGTAGAGGTGCTGGTTTCAGCTCCTTTTTGCCTCCTCGGTGGGACAGCGTCATGCAGGGCAAAACCCACTCAGGCATACGGGGCTGCCCTGCCTACCTTATCTTAGGACTTCACCACTCTGGGCCTCAGTTTCCCTCTCAGTAAAATGAAGATCATGATGGAGATTTGAAGGGATTGCATGAGATGATCCATATGAAGTGCTTAGCAGAATGCTGGGCACACGGTTGGCTTTCAATAAATTGGAGCTAAAACAAAAAGGGGACAGAGGATCCTGCCGTCCCCTCTCCCTACTGACCTGCTTCTTCTGGGGTATACATCTGGGGTGCAACTCATCAGAAATTTATGTCCCCTTTGCCCTCCTGGTCCCACTGTGGAGGGAGGGGTATCCAGGGTAGGGGGAGGCAGGGCAGCAGAGGGTGGGAGCTAGTGGCCTTCCATATTCACCCAGAGTAGAGGAGCACTTCTGGGGGGTGCAGTGAAGAGGAAAAACAGAACTAGGGAAGAAGTCTTCCCTGCTGCTTCTCAATCCCTGGTCTTCTACGCACAGCCCAAGCCTGGACTAGTGTGATTCGAGCTCCCACCTGCAGAACACATTCTGGAGGAAGAGTGAGCAGGAACTCCAGCCTCTTCCTCGATGCAAACTTGTTGTCCTGAGACCCCAAAGTACGTTAGGCAATGGGGGGGGGTCCTTCTGGCTCTATGGTGTGTCTTCTGGAAGAGTAACTGCATGTACCCCCTTCTAAGCTGCTCCAAATTTCCTGGAAACAGGAAGCCCCTGTACCAGCCTCTGCTAGTCTCTCCAGCACTTTTGTTAATCAGGGCTTCCCAAGGCAGGGAGCTCAGGAGGTGGTCTCCAAACCCGCTGGGAGATCAACAGGCACTAAATGATGTTCCTGGGGAGTCATAATGCCCTAAGACTGTGGGGGAAAATCAACAAGCAGAGGAGAAGAAGATAGAGAAGGAAAGACAGAGTCCTGGCACAGTAGGGTACGTCATGCTGGACAGGCTGTCTCTGGGGTGCACTTGGGACCACCGCTTGCCTGCAGTGGTGCGGCCTTGGGCAGTGCAGCTAAGAGGGGCTTGACTCAAACCCTAGGCCAAACCAATGGCCCCTAGAATGAATACTCAGTGAAATTCACATCAATGCATAAAGGGTATCAGAGCCTTTGTGGGCAGGATGCGAGACGTCAGAGGCCAGGAAGCAAGTGGATTCTGGAGGGAGCAATGGTGCAGAGTGGAAAAGAGCCCCAAATGCCCCAGCCTAGGACAGGCTCGGCTCCGTAGCCACAAGTAGGCGCACTCCCCTCTGCAGCCACCAGAGGTCAGAGGCTCCCGCTACTGGAGTGGCAAGCGGCCCCGTCTGCCCGGCTTGCTCCTCGCCTTCCAGACCCAGCGTGGCCAAGACATTTACGGTCTCTCTCAAGCCCAGGAGCCAACACCGATCGACCCGGGGGCGGGAAGAGGGCTCCTCACAGAACAGCCTCCATCCCCCTGCCAGAGGAGGCTGGGAGCCGAGCCTTGAGCTCAGGTCCTCAGCGTTTGCTTTCAGGAAGCTTGTTGTGAGCAGACCGGGGATGAGGAAATGGCGTAGCATCTCTGGCCACCTGTGGGGGCCCCAGCCTCTGCTCCCCAGCTTCCTTCAGAGACAGAAGAGCCCCAGGGAGCGTCTTCCCTTGCAAGAGGCTGTCACTCGCCCTGCTCTTTCCTTCTCCATCCCCGCAGGCAGCCCCGCACCCCAACTGCCTCCATCCAGAACACTGAGCACATTTTGTTTAAACACTCGAGAGTCAGAGTCTTCACATGGACCTACAGCAGACTCAGGAAATTCTTTGTCCCATATTAAATATGCTTTGTCTTTCAAAAAACCCGTAGGCGAACAACATCACCATCCAGTTAGAGACCTCGGCTCTTCCCCTACATTCAGTCACTCACGGGTCTACCTGACCGTGCCTCATCCTTGTCTGTTGCTCTCCTGAGCCTGGATGAAAACCCCACCACCAGGCTTGCCATCCGCCTCCTGGCTCTCCCTGGCCTCCACTAGGCTACCAGGCACATCTGCCCCTGCTGTCCCGCTGTTGGAAAGGCTTGGCAGGCTCCCCACGGCCCACAGTCCAACCTCATGGCCTGGCCCAGCCCACCACAGCTCCTGCCCCAGGGAACCTTCCCCACAGCCCTGTGGGGCTCTGACCGCTCCTTGAACACCCCGCGTGTGTGACCTGGCCCCGGGCCTTTACGGGGGGCTGGCTGGTTCCTTCTTAGGGTGTGCCCTCCTCCCTTCTCTGGGTGAACACTCCCCCATCTGCCCAGATCCGGAAGAAATGTCCTCTTCTCTTGCAGCGCTGGCTGGTCCTTCCTACGTGTTTGGGTCCCCTCCATCATGTCAAATGGCAAGGTCTCTCAGTTCTGTGTTTACGTGGCCTGACCAGAAGATGAGCTGCCGCCTGAGGACAAGGACCTTGACCAAGTGTACACGTCGCTCTGGAGTTACCCCCGGGACAAATGCGTTATTGGGCACTTCGGAAGGGCTCAGGAAATGGTCGATGAATGAATGTTCTCAGTGAAGGCAAAGTCATGATAAAAACCAAACCAGCGCTTGGCCACAACAAATGCTTTAGGTAAGGACCAGCCCAAAGCTCAATCTCTCCTGGTGCCAGCTCGCTGACAAAGGTGAGGGTAGGGGAGCTTATCGACCCTCCACCTGGTCCCTTACTCCTCTCATTGTCCCCTGACACTCACACCCTGACCCCCTGCCACATGCTGGCCAGCAGGCTATGCGCTTACACGGATCACGGTGCCTCACCCTCAGCTCTACTTGGTAGGTAAGGAGCCTGGGGCTCAGAAAGGTTGCCCCACGGCATTCATTCAGCAAAGAGAAGGGCCGCCACGGGGCTTGACTTCGGGCAGCTCTAAGGACGGCGCACTTGATCTCGGCACTGGCAGTGAGAAGTCTGGGGGGGTGTAGGGGGGCCGGGTCCTGGCTCGGCCATCGATCAGCTGTAATCTCGGACCATTCTCTTCATCAGTGTGGGCCTGCTTCCTCCTCTCATCACTGTGCAGGCAGGAGGCTCAAAAGGGGTGGGGGCTAGGGAGGCATCTCAAAAGGACAAGGTGCAGCGCAAACACAGAAGACACAGTGGCTACGAATCTTTGCCGCTCCTACTCCCTTTCTCCGTCACGCTGTTTTCCCCCTTCCCCAGCTGTCCCAAGCCTCTGGTTTCCTCCCCTAGACTCTGGTCCCTATTTCTGAGCACTGGTGTGACTTGACAAGGTCAGCCGAGTTTACACACGAGGAGCTGTCCATTGTCCTTATCTTGATCATCTGGAAACCCAGTGAGCTTGCAGCCCTTGAGATGTTTCAGTTCCTAGGCCTGCCTGTCCTGGAAGGGACACTCCTTCCCTCTGGGGCCCATCCCAGTAACCCCACCTACTTACTTTCCTCCACCCGCCTCTCCTCTCCCACCCTCTGGCCCACTCCTCCTGCCTTGCCACCCAAACCTGCACCACTAGGAGTAAAAACTGGCCTCCCAAGGTCCCCCCTCATGTCTTGCGTGAGGGGCTGGATTTGGACGTGGGATCCAGGGAGGGACTTCTGTGCAATGCCATACTGACGAAGTCTCAGCTCCCTGACGCTCAGTCAAGTACCTGCTGGAACATGGGCACAAACACAGACAGAACCTGTGGCATGGGAAGCACCACACCTTTCCCTTCTTGCCAGAGCACAAAGGGTTTTTCCTTTTTATCATCTAGGAACCACAGTTCTCCCTTCCTAGCTCTTATAGTTGGGGCAGGGACAATAATTCCATGATGGGAATTGGCACTCTGATTTCTCATCAAGAACTCCAAAGGTAGGCTATTTATACCTGTCGTTTCCTTTAGCATCAGGAAAGTCTCTATGAGGAGGGGGAAGGAGCAGTTCTATTTCACAGACTACTTCATTCATTTGCGAATCATTCATTCATCTGGATCTCTGGTATTTCCCAGCCCGAGTGGGAGCCCCGAGATGATGCCCTATGTCCTCTGGGAGCCATCAGTAACAAGCCATAGTCTTGCCCCCACTTCATGCCAACACCAGGCAAGACCCAATAAGCCAGCCTCATTTCTCCCAGGGGGCTGGGCCAGGGCCTCTCAGCTATCCCTCCCCTCTCCAGAGCACGTGTACTCCCCGAACCCCCGAACCCCCACCACATCCAGAGAAGCCCTGCCTAAGGAAAGGGAGCGACTCCGTCCCCCCACCTCACTGTCGGGCACACACAGGAGGCCAGGGAGCCTGCTGATTTTTCTTTTGCTCTGGCTCATTTTCCTTCTGGAGTAGCAGGCTCATCTCCTGCATTTTTAATAGCTGAGCATATTTAGCATTCAGCACATATGTGTGGGTTGATAAGGCCCAAAGAGAAGGCAACAAGCCATGCAAGGAGTAAGCCTCCCCCCTCTCCCACCCACATCAACGGGTTTGCAAGTATGAGTGTCCCTGTGGCTCCCTTCCTGGCCCGGGGTGGCCAAAGTGACAGCAGATGGGAGAGTCAGACGGGCCGACCCAGTCCCTATGCTGGGCTAGTCCCCTGGCTGAGCAGGAAGCTCAGAAGTAAAGGCTGAAATGTTCATTTTAGCTCAAAAGAGCCAAACAGCCATAATTCTCTCTCGACTTCCACCTGGGGACAGACTCATCTTGCTGCCGTCCCTCGGCCTTTATGGGCTCCGTGGACACCTATACGGCGAGACGGCGGGCAGGGTATTCTTTGGGCCCTGACCTCCCGTAGGGCAAGACGCAGTGGAGGGGGGGCTCTGGGAGGTGCTGAACGGGGGGGTGCGGGTTGGGCTATGAGTGCTGCCGGGCAGATCCGTAGGGGACAAATCTGGTGGCACAGGGATGCCCTCTCTGTTTCTCCCTTCTAACACAGAGTTATTTTTTAACCTCCCAGGCACAGAAGGGAGAAAACAACATGCCCGCAGGCCATTTAACCTTGTGTGCGATGCCAGGAGGTCAGCCTGAACTCAGGAGTGCTATTTTTTACTGCTGTACATGGGAATTTGAGCCACTTGGAAAAGGGCGCCCCTAACCTGCTGTTAAATCTAATCTAAAGGCCATGGTCCACCACCTGCACACAAGCCTTATGCTTTCCTGACCTTTAGGGGCTGCTACAGAGCTCCTTCGGGGCAGGGGAGTCTCTGCAAGGCCTGCCTGGGTCCGCCAGGCCCATTCCCACCTCACACTCAGCAGCAGCCAGGTAACCTGAGAGCAGGGCAAACGTGCCTTCCACCCTGGAATCTGTCAGCTCCTGGGGGGAGCAGAACATCACAGAGATGCCAGGAGCCACATTCACGCACCTGTGAATCCAAGAACCAGGGGGCCCCACCCAGAGTCACCTGGCCTAGGTGTCCAGATCTGTGCTGTGTGATGGAGCAGTCACTAGCCATTTGTGGCTACTGAGCACTTTTTTCAAAAAAAGATTTTATTTGTCAGAGAGAGAGAGAGAGAGAAAGAGAGAGCACAAGCAGGGGGAGTGGGAGAGGGAGAAGCAGGCTCCCCGCTGAGCAGGGAGCCCGATGTGGGACTCGATTCCAGGACCCTGGGATCATGACCTGAGCCAAAGGCAGACGCTTAACGACTGAGCCACCCAGGCGTCCCACTATTGAGCACTTTAAAAAGTGGCTGAGGAACTGAATTTTAAATTTTTTTGAATTTGAGGAACTTGACTCAGTTATTAGAAAATGCTTAGGTGTGTTTGGAACAACCTGGGTATGAGAATTCATTTTATTATCTCTAGTTGTTTACGAAATCTAAATATACGATTAAGTATTTCTGATGAAAATTTAGTGTCCAAACTGACACATGCTGTAAGTATAAAACACAGGATTTCAAAGACTTGGTAGGAAAAAAAAAAAAAAAGAATGAAAATGATCTCACTGATTATATGCTGAAATTATAAGATTGTGGATACGTTAGGTTAAATAAAATGCCTTGTTAAAAACTGCCATCTTTTCACTTATTCCAACGTGGCCACTAGAAAATTTACCATTCCACCTGTGTCGCACATCATATTTCCACTGGAGAGTGCCAGTCCAAACAGTTGTAGATAAAAGGTTAACTGTCTCCAAGAATAGAAATCTTACAAACCCTTTCAATGGTCAGATCAATTTCATTCAATTCAACAAATATTTACCGACAAGGGGACCATGTTTGCTGAGTGTGAGGCCCGGCAATTACTGTTGAGCAGAAGGAGGGACAGGAGGTCTAACCTGGGGCACACCCCGGATAGAGTCACAGGAGAGTTAGAAATGAAGTGCCGTGGGAGTTAAACGGAGATGCCAGTGTATTAGGGGCCTGTGGGGAGGAGGTGGGTGGGGCGCAGGGTTCAAGAAGAAGGTGGCCAGTGGGACAGGCAGTGAGGGCAGTGAGGATTTGGACCAGGAAAGAAGCGCCAGCTTGCTGCGGGAAGAATCTCGGCTTAGCAGTCCCTTCCCCCGGCCCCCCGCTCTCTCGGCCCTGCCCTTGGTCCCTGCTCCTCTCAGGCCACGTACCTTCCCTGGAGGATCCATGTGTACCTACAGTCTCAATGCCTGTGTCTACACTGATGACTCTCAAAGCTCCATTCCCAGCCCATGCCTCTCTCCTGGCTTCTGGGTCCACACATCCAACGCCACCAACCGAACATCTCCATGTGGTTGTTTTACTGCATTTCGCTTTGTTGCACTTCGCACACTGTGTTGAACAAGTCTTTTGGTGCCCTTTTTCCAACAGGCGCCTGTTTACTTTGCGTCTCTGTGTCACATTTTGGTAATTCTTGCAATATTTCAAACTTTGCATTATTATTATATCTGTTATCGGTGATCTTTGATGTTACTATTGTAATCATGGTTTGGGGGCACTATGAACCGTACCCATATAAAATCACAAATGTAATTGATCAACAAGTGTATTCTGATGGCTCCCCTGTCCAGCCGTTCTTAGCCGTTTTGTCTCTCTCTCTCCTTGGGCCTCCCCCATTCCCTTAAACATAACAGTCTTGAAATCAGCCCAGTGAATAACCCCACAATAGCCTGTAAGTGTTCAAGGGAAAAAAAGAGTCACTCGTCTCTCATTTTAAACCGAAAACTAGAAATGCTTAAGAGTGTAGCGAGGAAGGCACGCTGAAAGCCAAGACAGGCCAAAAGCTTGGCCACTTGCACCAGTTTGCCAAGTTGTGAATGCAAAGGAAAAATTATTGAAGGAAATTAAAAGTGCTACTCCAGCAAACACATGAATGATAAGAAAGCAAAACAGCCTTATTGCTGATATGGAGAACGTTTTAGCGGTCTGGGCAGAAGATCAAACCAGCCACAACACTCCCTTCAGACAAAGCCTGGTCCAGAGCAAGGCCCTAACTCTTTTCAATTCTAGGAAGGCTGAGAGAGGAGAGGAAGCTATAGAAGAAAAGTCTGAAGCTAGCAGAGGCTGGTTCATGAGGTTTAAAGAAAGAAGCCGTCTCTCTAACATAAGAGTGCAAGGTGAAGCAGAAGGTGCTGATGTAGAAGCTGCAGCAAGTTATTCCAGAAGATCTAGCTGAGATCATGAATGAAGGAGGCTACACTACACAACAGGTTTTCAGTGTAGGTGAAACAACATTCTATTGGAAGAAGATGCCATCTGGGACTTTCGTAGCTAAAGAGAAGTCAACGCCTGGCTTTAAAGCTTCAAAGGATAGGCCGACTATCCTGATGGGCAGCTGGTGACTTTAGGTTCTACCTAATGCTCATTTACGATTCCAAAAATCCTGGGGCCCTTAAGAATTACACCAAATCTACTCTGTTGGTGCTCTCTAAATGAAACACCAAAGCCTGCATGACACCACATCTGTATACAACATGGTTTATTGAATCTTTTCAGCCCATTGTTGCAACCTACTGCTCAGAAAAAAAAAAAAAAAAGATTCCTTTTAAAATATGACTGCTCACTGACAATGAACCTGGTCACCCAAGAGCTCTGGTGGAGATGGACAACGAGATTCATGTTGTTCACATGCCTGCTAACGCAGCGTCCAGTTCTGCAGCCTGTGGATCAGGGAGTCGTTTTGAGTTTCAAGTCTTACTATTAAAGAAATACGTTTCATAAGGCTATAGCTGCCACAGACTGTGATTCCCCTGAGGGGTCTGGGCAAAGGGAACTGAAAACCTTCTGGGAAGGATTCACCAGTCTAGATGCCATGAAGAGGGGTTCGAGGCTTCAGCAGAGGAAGGAACTGCAGGAGGGTGGAACAGCCAGAGAACTAGGGTGAGAAGTGGAGCCCGAAGACGTGGTTGAACTGTTACAGTCTCATGATAGAACTTGAACAGAGGAGGAGTCGCTCCTGCTGGAAGAGCAAAGAAAGTGGTTTCCTGAGATGGACTCTCTCCTGGAGAAGATGCTGAGAAGACTGTGGGAATGACAGCAAAGGGCTGAGCATATGGCAGAAATCTGGTGGATAAAGCAGTGGCAGGGTTTGAGAGGATGGACTCCAATGTTGAAAGGAGTTCTACTGTGGGTAAAACGCTATCAAAGAGCATCGCATGCTACAGAGAAATCCTTCTTGAAAGGAAGAGTCAACCAATGTGACAAATTTCACTGTTGTCTTACTTTAAGAACTTGCCACAGCCACCCCAGCCTCTAGCCACCGCCACCCCGATCAGTCAGCAGCCATCCACATCGAGGCAAGACCCTCCACCAGCAAAAAGATGACGACTCCCGAAAGCTCAGATGATGGTGAGCTCTTTTCATAGCAATAAAGTATTTTTAAATTAAGATGTATACACTGTTTTTTAAAGACATAATGCTGTTGCACACTTAATAGACTACAGTCTAGTGTATACATAACTTTTATATACATCGGGAAACACCAAAATTCATGCGACTTGCTTTATCGCGCTATTCGCTTTATCACACTATTCGCTTTATTGCGGTGGTCTGGACCGGAACCTGCACTATCTCCGAGGTGTCTGCACTTCATACTGCACAGACTTCCCAGTTTAATCCATCCTCCCCTTCCCATCCTAACTGCAGCCCTTCCTATCCTCCTCTTGAGAAAGCAGCAGGACCAGTCACCCCGTTGTCCGGGCCTGGGAAGTCAGCAGCATCCTGGTCTTCTCCTGTACTCCACGCCCTGCATGCAGTGAACGTTGAGGTCCTGTGGCGGTTTCCCGCCTAAAATTTCTCCTACCTGGCCCCTTCTGCACATGCCCACAACTGCTGCCTGCGTGCAGGATGTCCCTGCACCTCATCCGGGTTATCAAAAGCACCCTCACTGTTCTTGCTGCTTTCCGAGTGGCCCCTCAAGTCATCCTTTACACGGCTGGCAGGGGAAAGCTGCTGTAGTTGGGGTGGGGGTGGGGGCGGCGAAGGAAGAGAATCCCAAGCAGACCCCACACCCGGCTCAGAGCCTGACTCGGGGCTCAATCTCACCACCTTGAGATCATGACCTGAGCCGAAATCACAAGTCGGATGCTTAACTGCCTGAGACGCCCAGGCGCCCCTGGAAGTTGCTCCTTTAACAGCTCCATGCAGCCTTCAGGATGAAGTCCAAATCCCTGAACGTAGCACATAGAGCGGAACTTTATAATACGGCCCTGCCCAACTACCTAGGTTCACCTCCTACCTCTCCCCACGTGCACATACGTCTGTGCATTCTGTTCCCTTTGCCTGGGACCCTCTTCCCACTTTCTTAAAAAAAAAGTTTAAAAAAAACCCACAAACCAACCCTGTGGTAAAATATATATAACATAACATTCACCATTTGAATCCAGTTTTCTTTCTCTAGATTATTCCTACTTATCCTTCAAATTCAGCTCAAGGGTGACCTCTTCTGAAAAACCTTTCCTGAGTCCTCAGACTGGGGTATGTGCCCATCTTTTGTGCTACCAATCTTAGTTCTTAACACACTGTACTCTGTGTTAACTTATGTCTCTTTTTATTACAGACTCCCTAAGAGAGTATGTTGTTTTTTTTTAAGATTTTATTTATTTGTGAGAGAGAGAAAGAGAGAGCATGCAAGAGTGCATAAGCCGGGGGGGGGGGGGGAAGGGGGGGGGGGGGGGAGGTGCAGAGGGAGAGGGAGAAGCAGATTCCCCACTGAGCAGGAAGCCTGATGTGGGGCTTGATCCCAGGATCGTGATATCATGCATGACCTGAGCTGAAGGCAGATGCTTAACTGACTGAGCCACTCAGGCGCCCTGAGAGTCTTTGTCTTATTTAATTTTGCATCCCCAAGGCTGCAGTGTACAGATGTACAGGTTATGCACTGCACCAGGATGTCTGCTTGAGGAAGTGAGTAGGGGACGAAGACCATTAGCCAACAGTGCACTCTGGGACAGGGCTGTATCCAGGTCTTTTTCTATCTTGCACAAAGATGCCATGGAGGACATCAGGGGGCCCTATGTATCCTCAGGCCTTGTTATAAAATTGGTACATAGTATTATAGTAGGTGCTTATTAAAAGATGATGGATATATGTTCTAGACAAAGGTACCAGAAGAAGACACGGTGGGGAAGCTGGGGTAATGGGACGGGACTGGAGGACTGGATTAGGGGGTTGGAACCAGTTTGTAGAGGGTCTTTGATGTTGGGCTGAGGGCCTAACTCTTAATCCAGTAGGCAGTGAGGAAGCTTTGAGAATTTTTGAGATGACTGTGACTTAGAATCACAAAATATTCAGCCTTGAAAAGGAGACTGAGAAGTGAGGTGACTTGCTCCAGGTCACACAGAAAGTTCGTAGCTGAGCCCAGACTTGAACTGGCTTCTCTTGCCCCCCAGCTCAGTGCTGGCTCTTTCACACTGCTCTCTGAGGAAGCCTGCCAGAGCCAAGGTGGAGCCCTCCGAGTCTCCAAGAAAAGTCTTCCCAGCCTTCCTGACACACTCCTGGTGATGGAGGGTAGGGGGCTGAAAGCCGGACTGGTGGGGGTGTGGGGGAGAAAGGAGGAGGCAGCTGCCGTCAATGCTCAGCCTCCTTCGTGGCGCACCCCTCGTCGGTCTTCAGATCTGCCTACTTGAAGGTGGGCAATCACGGGCTAGCTTTCTGCTCTTCACACAAGGCGAGCGCTCTAGTTTCTGGAGCCTCTTTTTCTCATAAGAAGGATTTCCCTCCTTGCAGTCCTTTCGGCTGCTCTTCTTTGGGCCCCTGGCTAATGTTCTCAGACTCTTTCAGAACCACGCTACCCTGGCTGAAGGGCCCGGCCCACAGCGTCTTCACGAGGGCGTGTGGCGCTGGTCTGAACAGAGCGTGGGGGCTGATCTAACCCTGGGGTCTCCCTGAAGGCCGGCCTGCCTCGAGACGTCTTGGAGCGTGTCTCACGCCGCTGGGACCACGTCTATTGTCTGTCATCTGTTGTGTTCATGTTATGATCTTCAGTGATCCCCGATTCTCCTTCCGGCTCATTCCTCATGAGCTCCTGGTCCAGCTCTCTTCCGCTGGTTTCTCAGTACTCTGGACTCCAAAGAAATTACTTTATCCTTTTCCATTTTCAACTTCATTTCTCTAGTTCTGCAGAAAGATTTGACTTCTCAACCTTTACTACCAGTTGGAGGAGCTCTGTCCTTTGGCGCACATAACCATGAGGATGGGAACATTATCATCACATTTTTATTGAATGTGTGCTCCGCTCCAGGCATTGCGCTTGCCGCCTTTATAAAAACTAGCTCCCTCGGTCCTCACAACAGTTCCACGGGGTAGAGCTCCCAGTAGCCCCATTTTACAGATGAGGAAAACTGAGGCACACCAGGTAGAGCAACTTGCCCAGAGTCACCCAGCTGAGATCCGCACACGTGCAGCGATGCCAGAGCTTACATCGAGACACCTGAGGCTGCCTCGGCAAGGATGCTTGCCAGCACTCTCCGAGGTCACTGACACAAGGGGGCCTCTCACTCTGAGCAAGGAGGTCCAGAGGCCACCCACCGTCACTCTCAGGCTGGATCCTCCCTAACCTGCTACATCCTCCTACTAGATGGCCCGGGGACGCTAACAAGCAGAGAGAACAAAGCGAGCCCACGAGGCCCACCTGCACGACAGGTAACTCCCCTCCTTGACAGCTGTGTCTAAACCTTTCCACTCTATCACAAGAGGCTCTCTAATTGATCTGGCATAATTAGCTCTTTACAAAGTCATCATAATTTCCAGTGAGCAGCGACAAACTAATTGATGGATGATTTTAGTCCACAGCTTTACTAGGTATGAACTTAAGTGTAATTAACTATCATTAATTAACAGAACACTTTTTCTCTTTAAATATACAAATTAGGCAGGCTCCACACTTATCCCTTGTCTGCCTTCACGACGCCGGAACGAGAAGAGAAGGTTAGTGCCTCTCTCAGAAGCCAGTCCTGAAGTGTCCCATGTTGGGGCTGTCAGCATTTTAAGACGTTCACCTTCTGTCTCCTGAACTCCTTTTCAGGTCTGGTTTCCTACCTGTCCACTCCACAGGTAACCTTTTCCTGACTTTTGCGTAAAGACTGAGATAAAAAAATGGACCCAAAGCCTCTGATTCTCCACAGTCACCTGCAACTAGCCCTCTCCCACCCCATCAAAGGGGTGACATTCTCTTAGGATTTCCTCTTTTCCTCCCAATTACCTGCCTCTGTGGGCGGCTCTTCCAGCACAGAGGCCTGGCTGCCCCACCGGCAGGGAGGCAGGGAGGCTCGGCAGGGAGGCAGGGAGGCTCGTTGGGGCCCTGCCTCCCAAGGCCTCACTCCCCTCGGGGCAAACTGTCCGTGCTTTTGATTATTTACATCAGTGCTTCTCTTCACTGCGGCAGAAAATTGAGAGATGACCACCTAACTGAGGAATATTTCCCTGGCACCCTGTTCCTTGACATGACTTGGCTCAGCTCTCAGGAATGGAAAGGCTTCCCCTGTCAGGCACGTGGTGCTTTAAGGCCCCGTGTGCCCTCTAGGGGTTTAGGTTTCTTGTCCTAGTCCCATGTCCCAGTCCCACTGTGCTGGTTTTCTGTCCCTTCCCTCCTCATTCCCCAAATTCCTGGACTCGCGCCCAGGAACAAAGCCAGAGGGTAAACTCCGGTTCCTGTGGTGACGGGGGCGAGCAGGGGGGCGCCCGACACTCACCATGGTTTGTCCCTCGATCCTTTTGCAGAAAAGACCGTGTGCTGTTTGCTGCTGGAGGTAAGTAGATTGTCTTTGGGCGTTTTGAATGGCTTTGAGGTGCTGCTGACAGAGTTCTGGCCGCTGAGACAGGCTTTTGTTTTCACCTGTGCTAGCGATGTCCTGGAATTGGAGGGTGGAGTTGCTGGGGAGGGAGAAGGTCTACACATTGAACCGTGTCTTCTCTCTGCAGGGGAAGAAAGAAGGGAACTCAGCACATCATCCGAAGCAAGTGCGACTCACACGCTCATGCATACTCAAATACACAACAAAGAGAAAAGCATTTATCTTGCGGGGTCGGCAGCCCCAGAGCCCCATGTCTGACTACGATTTTGTCTTGACATCTGCTCCTATCCCACCAATGAGTGATGACGTTCTGAATTTCTGTATCACATGGCATGCTTAACTAATACCCAGGTTCTCACAGGAGGCCTTCACCAGGCTAGCCTCAGGCAAAACCACCTCCACAGGACCAGCAGAGGGGACACCAGGTGTTCCCGGAACGAAGTGGGGTAACCACACAGCCAAAGTGATCCCCAGACAGCTACACGGAGGCCCCAAGGTCCCTCAGGGCAGCAGGTAGGGCAGGACTCTCTAGAGAACAAATAGACAATTCTTGAACCTGGCCCCCTCCCCCGCCCCCAGCAGGAGCATGAAGGTCAGAAGGGACCAGAAGGGCTGAATAAAGAGGTGTTTAAATGCCAGGAAGTGGCCCGGCTTCTGTCCACCTGCCACTGCGGCCTCTCCAGGGCTTACTGAGGGCCAGGCCCCAGCTGCTGGGTCAGGACCTGCAGGAGGACATCCGTGCTCGAGGGACAAGTCACAGATGTGGGGCCTGGGTGTAGGCGGATGGGCACAGCTTCTTGAGGTTCTACAGAAAATACTAGAGTTCTGGGCAGAGATGCCTTACTTGTTCTCACTCCGTCAGCCCCTGTGGTTGGACTCAATGGGCAGGATGAGGATGCTGACCAGGACAACAGGTGCACGACGTAAAGTCCTTAACTGTTATAGGGTAACAGGTTTCATCCACACTAAGGAACCCCTCTCAAGAAAAACGCACATTTACACATGCACAGAAACTTTGTAAACAATTATAGGAAGGAATCCTGGACCCCCAAAAGACAAAGGCTCTGAAATCCTAAGTCCCCTCTGGCTCCCCGGCGCCCACTAGAGGGCCCCCCCATATAGTTATTAGTGTTTCGTTCATGTGCTGAATAAATAAACGAAATGGTATCAGACGTCCTGATGGGGAGGGGCACCTGGCTGGCTCAGTCAGTGGGGCACGTGACTCTTGATCTTGGTGTTGTAAGTTCGAGCCCCACACTGGGGTACAGATTACTTAAAAATATAATCAAAAAAAAAAAAAAAGATGTCCTGATGGGAAGAACTAGAGATCACGAATCTGGAAATCTGGGTTGAATGCTGATAATGAACAAGGTGGGAGGTGAAGATGGCAGTCCACGTTGTCCGTCCATCACCAAGCTGGGTATCAGGCTTTTCTCATGAGTGAGACATTACTGGAGGTTAGTTATTCCAGGCACCTGATCTGGGAGAAGAAAGCCAGACTAACCTGGCGATCAGGAATGGGCCTTCGGGGTTTTCTCTGGGTTCCCTCGTACCGATGGGCTGCTAGGTCGTCTCAAGCAGACTGACTCTCATCCTCTGACGAAGTGGGGATTGGGGGGAACTGGATTTTCGAGCATCATCTGATTGTTGGGTACTCTTGCCTCACCAGTGCTCATAGGTTGCCTACACTGAGTTACTTTACTGGGTGGTTTTTCTTCATTGAGTGAGAGTAGACCTTGCAGCCATGCTCAGGTCCCAGAACCATTCTGCTGTAGGTCTTACAAATCAAGAGCTCGCCTCCTAAGGGAGGCTCTGATCACTGTGACCGGGTTCCCCACTTTAAATCTGTACACAGCCTTTCTCCCCTGCACCAGTGGCTGCCAAGCTCGTTCTCGAAGCTCAGGGGACAGAAGTATGGGTCTCTTTGTGGGATACCTTGAAAGAGTGAGACATTTACTCCAGTCTGAACAATAAGGAGCAGTTCAAATAGGAAACACTGCTTTAATCTGTTTATTACAATTCAAAACCACACATTTAAAAAAAAATTAAGGGGGGCGCCTGGTTGGCTCAGTCGGTTAAGCGTCTGCCTTCGGCTTGTGATCGACCTGAGCCGAAGGCAGACGCTTAACCGACTTAGCCACCCAGGCACCCCTATCTTCAAGTTTTGATGAATATTCAAGAGCCGGTCCCAGGACATCTGTTTTGATGTAGTGGGAGAACCCTGGGTAGCGAGCAACCAGAGGTCTAGGCCCCAACTCCAGCCACACGGCAGTATTGGGCATATGGCCCGGAGTTCACCACTAACAGTCTCAGTCTCCATGTCTTTATCTGTAAATGAAGAGGGTCCCTAGGTGGCTGCTAAGGTCTCTTGCCTCTCCATTACCATAAATACAAGGATACTTACACCCGCTCCTTCTCTCCTCATCCCTCATGATTCTCGAATATTACGGCAATAATTACAGCCGAAGTATTGAAATATTTTACCCAGGCAGGGTCTTCCTTGGAGGAATCTATCCTTTGTGAAACTGTACTGGCCTTTACAACCCCTGTGAGGCAGGCAGGAAGCAGCCAGGTGTCTCCACCCTCCTCACGGCTGACTGGCCAAAGAAGACGCAGAGCGGCGAGGTAACTCACCAAGGTCAGGGCCAATGGCTACGCGAGGAATGGGCCTCTGTGCCGTGTGCAGGGGCCGAGCGGCTTCTCAGGAAGACAGGAAATGGGGTGTACTGCGACCAAGATTTGGAAACCAGGAAATTAGGAAATGCAGGACTCAGAATCTCGGAAGGTCAGAACTGGATCGAAAGTCAGCCGGTCCGATCTCGTTGCTGATGGACGAGGTTAGAGGGGTTATCAGTTACCAGCCTGCAGGGTGAAGCTAGTTGGGGGCCACGCCAAGACCAGAACCAAGTCTTCTCTCTTCAAATCCATAGTTATTGCTGCCCTTCCGAAACGTCTGGCTTAGCAATTCCTTTTTTGGCAGGGGTTTTGAGAATGAAAATATGACTTTGATGTTTACCACCACGGTTTTGAAATTTTCTTCGTTTACTCACTTGCTGATCGCTTGCTCAAGCTGACACAGTGGGTAGGGGGAAAGGATGTGCAGAAATAGTCCTCAGCTCTGGTGGAGAGGTAAGCTTTGATAACGAAGAGAAATTTTGTTTTCCTAACTAAGAGTTAAAAATAATACAAGTAAATGGAGAGAGACAAATACCATATGATCTCACTCATATGTGGAATTTAAGAAATGAAACAAATGAACAAAGTAAAAAAAAAAAGAGAGACAAACAGACTCTCAACTAGGGAAAAAAAAACAGACTCTCAACTAGGGAAAACAAACTGGTGGTTGCCAGAGGGGAGGTGGGTGGGGGAAATGGGTGAAATAAGTAACGGGGATTAAGAGTACACTTGTCTTGGGGCGCCTGGGTGGCTCAGCCAGTGAAGCGTCCCACTCTTCATTTCAGCTCAGGACCCCAAGATCAAGCCCCATGTCGGGCTCTGTGCTGGGTGTGGAGCCTGCCTAAGATTCTCTGTCTTCCTCCCCCATTGCTCCCCACTCAACTCGCATGCTCTCTCTCTTTTTTTTTTTTTAAAGATTTTATTTATTTATTTGACAGAGACAGAGACAGCTAGAGCAGGAACACAAGAAGGGGGAGTGGGAGAGGGAGAAGCAGGCTTCCTGCTGAGCCGGGAGCCCGATGTGGGACTCGATCCCAGGACCCTGGGATCATGACCTGAGCCGAAGGCAGTCACTTAACCAGCTGAGCCACCCAGGCGCCCTCGCACGCTCTCTTAAAAAAAAAAAAAGAGTATACTTGTCGTAATGAGCAGGGAGTAACATAGAGAATTGCTGAATCACTACATTGTGCACCTGAAACTAATATAACACTGTATGTTAACTGTACTGGAATTATAGTTTTTAAATCATAATAATACAAGTAAACAAAGATAAATCACAAGGAAGGGTGCCATGAGGACAAAACAAATGAGCCAGACCAAGGATTCTAAAATCACCTTCGCAGGGAATTCTGTTTAGTGACCCAGCCAACATGTTCCACTGCTAAATTCACAGAAAAAAATGAAATCAACAGATACGCTTTTTTCTTGGATTTTTAGTTCCATAAATTCTTAAGTGACCAATTGGAATAACAAGTTGTAGAGGAGAGAAGATTCATCAAAACTTGAAGATAGCCCTTTGCCCTTAATTTTTTTTTTTAATGTGTGGTTTTGAATTGTAATAAACAGATTAAAGCAGTGTTTCCTATTTGAACTGCTCCTTATTGTTCAGACTGGAGTAAATGTCTCACTCTTTCAAGGTATCCCACAAAGAGACCCATACTTCTGTCCCCTGAGCTTCGAGAACGAGCTTGGCAGCCACTGGTGCAGGGGAGAAAGGCTGTGTACAGATTTAAAGTGGGGAACCCGGTCACAGTGATCAGAGCCTCCCTTAGAAGGCGAGCTGCACGCTTCGCTCAGCGAAGCTTTTGAAAATGGGGAGAACTGATGTCCTGGGTAGCGCGGAGTGAGTAGATTTTTCAGAAAGATCCAATTCCTATTCAGTCGTTGTTTCTCTAGTCTGGGAAAACCCGCCTGTGGAGAACTAACATGGTTTTGTCTTTTGGTGGAGAGGTGGGCGGGCTGCTGATAGGAGCAGACAGGGTCTTACTTTGTCGTCAGGTACTGCTGTGTGGGTGTAGGGTCCCTGGGTAGAGTGTTCCAGATTTTTTTTTTTTTTTAAAGATTTTATTTATTTATTCATGAGAGATAGAGAGAGAGAGAGGCAGAGGGAGAAGCAGGCTC
This sequence comes from Neomonachus schauinslandi, assembly GCF_002201575.2. NCBI lineage: Eukaryota > Metazoa > Chordata > Mammalia > Carnivora > Phocidae > Neomonachus > Neomonachus schauinslandi. Next base: position 18,489,143 of record NC_058414.1, on the reverse strand, counting down.
CCCGCAGAGCAGGGAGCCCGATGCGGGACTCGATCCCAGGACCCTGGGATCATGACCTGAGCCGAAGGCAGACGCTTAACCGACTGAGCCACCCAGGCGTCCCGAGTGTTCCAGATTTTTATGACAATCATTCTGCAATGAGTCCTCACCTACTCTGGGCTGATTTTTTTCTGTTCTGGTCAAGGGACGGCCTAAGGTGGATCCTTATCATTATTTTTATTCCAACTGCCCTGCCCAGGAAGAGTTTATAGAACATTGTATTTTTTATTCACTATTAAAATATGTTATAGACAGGCACCTGGGTGGCTCAGTTGGTTAAGCGACTGCCTTCGGCTCAGGTCATGATCCTGGAGTCCCTGGATCGAGTCCCGCATCGGGCTCCCTGCTCGGCAGGGAGCCTGCTTCTGCCTCTGACCCTCCCCCCTCTCATGTGCTTGCTCTCTCTCATTCTCTCTCTCTCAAATAAATAAATAAAATCTTTAAAAAAAAATATGTTATAGACTTTTAAAAATTTTTTTAGAGAAAAAGTCTTTTTCTCCAATTTTTCTTTCTTTGTTAACGTAAATAGACACATTAGCAAAACTGTAATCAATTGATATTTTGGACTATTCTTTTTCAACTAACATTATTCTATTTCTATGTTACTGATTCCCACACACTGGTCATTTTAAATGGTTAGGTAATATTCAATCATTGCTCTATATTATTTAGTCACTCTCTTACTATCTACTTACTGTCTGTTTTTTTTTTTTTTTTGGCTTTTTAAAAAATAATTTATTTAAAAAGTGTTTTGGGGGTGCCTGGGTGGCTCAGTCGTTAAGCGTCTGCCTTCAGCTCAGGTCATGGTCCCAGGGTCCTGGGATCGAGTCCCACGTCAGGCTCCCTGCTCCACGGGAAGCCTGCTTCTCCCTCTCCCACTCCCCCTGCTTGTGTTCCCTCTCTCTGTGTGTCTCTCTTTGTCAATAAATAAATAAAATCTTAAAAAAAAAAAAGTGTTTTAGGATTATTTCTTTGAGGGATAGTTTCCAAAGTGAAAGACTGTAACAGTTCATCGCTCTTACGACACATTTCTTTCCAGACAAAAAGACCAAACTGATCTATTGTGCTAATGCTAAATATGAGTACCACTTACCTACTAAAGTGGAAACAAGTCACTGTGAGAACACCCATGTGGAATTAAGCGTCAAGAACAACCTCAGTGATTGATCTTGGCTCAGCAACCTCTGGTCTCACCCCTCTGTCCTCTGGCCAACACTACTAATAATTTATTAAGAAAGTCCCATGGATCAGGCACTCTACTAAACATTTGATTTACCTTAGAGCATTTAATTCTTACAATACCCTAAGAGAGGTACTATTATTAGCTCTATCCTACAGATGAAAAAACTGAAGCTCAGAGACACGACTTGCCTGAGGTTACAGAGCTAGAAAACACCAGAGCCCGTGGTCTGAGCTCTACCACCTGACAATCCTGGAAGGTGCTGCAGTCGATGGGGGGAGCCTGGAAGAGCCCTCAGGAACCCTCACCTCACCCCGCCCACCATGTATGGGCATTCCAGCAGGGCACCCCTGCTCCCTTAAGGAGAGGAAAGAGACGCCCTTTAGGTCCCGGTCAGCAGCCCCATACCACAGCCTGAGACCCCAGCCTCGAGGAGCTGGGGAACCCCAAGACCAAAGAAATGAAAAACCAAATCCTTTTACTTGTTTTGCATTTCTGCCACAAGAAGTCCAGACCATGGCCTCAGCAGCTGGCTGTTCTAAGACCACTTGCTTCACCATACACGCCTTAACCATCCAGGTGTGACTCCAGGGTGCACAGCTGAAGGCCAGCTGAGTGGGGGGCTTGCAGACACCGCCTCCCAGCATTCTGAAAATCTCTGGTAGGCGTGGCGAGCCTGGTGTCTCCACAGTTGCTCTCTCCTGTTGCTCTCCGCTGGTCGGATCCACCTGGTCCTTGGGAAATTCCATTTCAGTAAAAATTTGGACCTCCCCCACCCCATGCTTATGTGCTGAGATATTTTCATACTCACAGCGTCAATATCCTGCATGGAGAGCCTCGGCGCAGATGCCTCATGAATGGCTGAGCCAGCTACCAACACCCAGTGTGGTTCCCTATGCTGGCTTTAGAAAGAAACTGTCCGGAATTTTCCAATATGGCTTTTAGGGAACCCATCCCCTCCCGAGAGACTTTGAGCACCGCAGTCACCTGTGGCCCACCATGGCTGCGTCAGCTCACTCAGGCTTAGGCTAGCATCTGGTTGTCTCATCTGACAGCTCGGAGGGCAAGTGCTTGGCAAATCATTAGCCCAGCTCTGTTTTATCAATGGATTCCATCTGCAGTAGTAGCAGTCAGGATGCCTTCCATAAAGGACAACCCTGAATTCCAAGGGACCTCCTTCCAAAAGAAGACTGGCGCTGTAAGGTGAGGGGCGCAGCACGGACCCCGGCACGGGGAACCTGTAACCCCCCCTTGAGGCAGGGTAGTCCCCAGTTTACAGCCGGGGACACGGAGGCAGACTGCATTAGAGAAACTTGTCTGGAGTCCCAAGGCCATTAAGTGGCAGAGTGGGGCTAGAATCTGAGCCTGTGGTCTCAATATGCCACAACGGTCGTTAGACACTAAATATAGGGCCGTGGTGGTTAGAGGAGGCATACTGAATCAGCCTTCCTCAGTAGGAGACGAAATGAAGACACAGCGAAGTCAAGTGACTGTGGCAGGCAGCGCCGTGCCAAGCAGCTCGTATGCCAGGAGTGCTGTGAGCTTCTTTGGAATGCCTACCCCCTCCTCAGGCTGGAGTACCACTTTAAAAGATCCCGGGGCCTGAGTGGCTGCGGAAGTGCTCCTGAACGCATGGGCGTCTGCCACCAATTAGCTTCTACGAGGTCTTCTTTACCCTCTTCACCTCCTACCCACTGCCAGGCCACGGGTAGCGTCTGCAACACTTTGACAAATGCCACTGTGGGCTGGTGGCTTGTGCCAGCTCAGTTCTCAAATCCCTCCAGGCTCTAGTTTGGTTTCTCGGTCATCTGGTCACTCTGTCCATTCATTCAGTTAGGAGGAGAGACGGCATTCTTGAGCGCCTCTGTGTCAGGCACCGTGCAAGCTACGTTTACGCCTTCCAGCTCATGTAATCTACCCAACAGCCCGACAAAGTGGATGCTGTTAGCCTCCTTGTTATAGACGGGGAAATGAAAGCTTAGCAAGGTTATGAAACAAGACCAAGGTCATGCAGGGCCCAGGTCTGCCCAGCCCAAGCCAATGTTCTTCCCACCACGCCACCCTGCTTGTATGGTCTCTCCCCTCTACACCTCAGCAACACGGTTTCTCCCACGATTCTTGACAAAGCATTTCCCATTTTCTGAGCTGGCCTGAGACACAACTCTGAAGCTAGATAACTTGAGATTCTCTTTATCACCTCCCTTTAGCTCTCCCCCGCTCCTTTTATTGGTTATTTAAACTAAGGTGCAAATTTCTGGCATCATCCCCTGCTGGGCATGATTTGGGGAGTCCCAGGGACTTTCCAGGGCCCTAAAATATTTCCATCAGCCCTCAGGAATGAACCCCAGCCCTCCCTAGGCACCAAACTTAGCTCGAAGAAAAAAACCACAGCAAATATAGACCTCTGGGGAAACAAACTCATGCACACACTGCTGGGGGTACTTTCAAGGGATGACATTTCTCTGGAGACCAACCAGTGATGATAGCAAGAACCAAAGAGTAATTAACGAGCCTTTGATCTGGTAATCTGGTAACTGTAGTCTGGAAAGTAGACCTCAAGGAAATCATCCGCCCCCCCTCTCCCCACTGCAAAAAAGTTCAAAGATATTCTCATTGTGGCACTGTTTACAATAGTAAAAAATATCACAGTTGACCTGAATGATCTATGATAAAACAACTGAAAATGACAGGATCAAGGGTCATTATCCCAACCTAAGGAAAGGTGTATGTGAGATCGTATGCCCAAGTCCAGAAGGAAATTACAAATATCACGAATAATGTATAAACATGAATCATGACTTTATAAAAACAAAAAACATGTAACATACATATGAATACATAATGTAGATAGACAGATGAGGGAAAAAGAGAAGGATATAGGATGGATTGCTTAATAGGCTCGGTTTTGTTACAGCTGTTTAAGTCCATATAAGAAAAAAAATCAAAGAAACAAACAAACAAAAACAACTACAATTACACTAACACATCCTTAATCCGAGAGGGGGCAAAGGAGGGAGAACAGGTGCAAATACAAAGGTAGGAAGGAGTAAAACATGTCCAAGTCAACCTCTTCATTCATTCATTCATTCATTCATTCATTCATTCATTCATTCATTCATACGTAAAGCATTTCCTAGGCACGAAACTGTGTGCCAGGCGCTGGGATATGAGTGTGGCCACAAGACACTGTCATCGCCAGAGGGTTCGCTCAGGTGGGAGACACTCCAGATCCTGGGCTGGCCACCACTTGGTCACCCTGAGTGGTGGAGGAAGGCTCCCCCGAAGGAGGCAGGCTCCTGCCTGCGGGACCCAAGGCAGGTGAATAGCCCTCCCCCTTTGTGGGACTCTGCCTGCAGCCAGAGCCCTGATTCTCTTAATAATACCAGGCCTTTTATTGTCCCAGCTATTCCCCTGTGCCCAGAGCCAGTGGTGGGGTCGACAAGGAGTTCCCCCTGCATGGTATTAACTCTTCCATCAGAGCGACTGCCTCCCCAAACCACCCAACATACACAAGCCACACGAGTTCAAACATAGGAGCCACCTTAGGTGAGAACTGGTGGCTTCCAGGTATAGGCTAAGTTGTTGGCTTCTACCTTAGGATGGCACAGCTAACATCCTCCCCACCCCAGGGGCGCCAAAGGGACAGGTGTGACAGGCAGCTGGGAGCTGGGTGAAGCAGGAGGCACAGGCTGGTGTGTCTTTGGGGAGAAGATACACGAATAGCGATTCCCCATGTCTAAAACACCTCAACAGCTGGACTGAATCTTCCTAATACTGTCTTGAGGCAACATCAGTAGCTTTTCCCCAGATGCCCTGGGCTAAGTGCATATAGAGTCCCCCGTCACAGGCATGCCCTGTCCACACCCCACGGGAGTGGGGGAGGATCCCACTGCACAAGGTAGAGAAAGTGCCCAGGCCAACCTCTACCTCAGAGACCACTTGGTGCAGCAAGGCCAGAGCCCCCAAATCTGTATTTTTTAAAAGGTCCCGAGGTGGGACACCTGGGTGGCTCAGCCAGTTAAGCGTCTGCCTTTGGCTCAGGTCATGATCTCGGGGTCCTGGGATGGAGCCCCATGTCAGGCTCCCTGCTTGGCGGGGAGTCTGCTTCTCCCTCTGCCCCTCCCCACTGTGTGTGCGCACGCGCTCTCTCTCTCTCTCTGTCAAATAAATAAATAAAATCTTAAAAAAAAAAAAAAAAGGTCCTGAGGTGATTCTAATGCTCTGCACCAGCTTTGGGAGTCACAGGAAATGCGGACCAGACACTGCTGTCCTTGGAATCAGAAAGATCTGGGCTCAAATCCCAGCTCTGTCACCCATTAGCTCTGTGACTGGGCAGATAACGTAACCCCACCCCCCCGGAGCCCCAGTTGCCTTACCTATAAAATGGGGACAACACTGTCCACGTCATAGGGTTGTAAGGGGGCAGGTACCCCCCCAGCACACTGAGGCACCCTATCTCAGAACACATCACATGCTGTCACCACTGGCTGACTGGCAGAGGCATCCTGTCATCGGACGTACCTCGAGGGCAGGTGCCTTGTTCACTCTTATCCCTGGCATTTAGCCCTGGGTCCTGTCCTAATAGGCACTCACTGCGTTCAGTGTCAAAGAAATGAGTATTGGGAGGCTCGGCGACACAGAGGAGGTAGCGACCAACTCACTTATTGTAATAAGTGCCAACTCACTTTTTGTAAGTTCCCCATCCGCATGAAAATGGAGATTTAAAAAAAAAAATGCCAGGAGTAGCCTTACTAAGTGGGTGGCTCCCTGCCTTCTCCCTGCCCCCGAATTAAAACGATTCCATGGACGAGAATCCCTTGGGAGCACACTGTTGAAAAAAACACAGGGAGAGGAAGGAGGGGCTACGGCGGCTCGATTTCTCTCTGTCCTGACCGCCGACTTCCAGAGTGCAGGGCCAGAGTCTCCTGCAGGAAAAGGTGCAAAGTCTCGGCTCGCGGCTGAGCTCGCGGCGGCCTCAGAACCACTCACCCCACAGGCTGCCGGGGCCCTGCAGCGACTACTACTAACAGCACCACTTCTGTTCTCCCTGGAGTGGCAGTTGGCAGTGGCAAACAGGAAGCTGTCTCGCAATAGGGTGTGGTTGTACCCCGTCAGTGTGTGCGCACAGAGACACACATTTGTTTTGTCTGTCTCCGGCCCCCTTCTGTAGGAGCGGAAGGTCTGAATTATTTCGGGGAAAACAAAGCCTTTTTACCCAGCCGGAGAGCAGCCACTGCCGCGACGCGCATATAAACCTGGGGCAGAAGGGCGTCTGACACACGGGCAGGGCCTGTCTTCCGACCGGCAGTCGCTCACTTGTGGCGACTGAGTTGGTGACTGTGTGCGTGAGCGGCTGCGAGCTTTCCCCTCTTCGTCTCCGTGGGCACACAGGAAACCAGGCCAGGTGCACCGCCAATCATCCTAGGGAGCCAGCCAGCCTGCCAGGGGTGGGGGGTGGGGGGCCCCGCCGTGTGCACACCCCGGCCCGAGCACCATCCGCAAGTAGGCCACAAGGAAAAAATCACAAGTCGCGAGTGTCAAGTGGTTTTCAAAGTTCGAGGGCAAGAGAGCTGAACTCCTCCTTAAGGCAAATTACGTATCAAAATGACCAAACCAATGGCCGGGGAGGTATGAGCCTAAAGTGTCGCCGGAGCTGCACAGAAATGCAGAGAAGTGGGGGTGACGGGTGGGTGAGGTTCCCGCGGCTAGGAGAGGTGTGCTATAAAATTTTCCACTCCACTCCTACCCGGGCCCCGAGGCTTGCGCCTCCAGAAGGGCTGTCCAAAATAGACTGGTCCCCAACCCAGCCTCCTACTCCTGACCTCTTTCTGAGGCAGCTCCTCTCCCCACTGCACGCCTCAGCCCTGTCTCGGCTCCTGCGCCAGCCCACAGCCCGAGAGCGCTGTCTATGCTACACCTCGTACTTGCTAAATGGATCGTGGGGTGACAGCATGCTCCGCCTGCCAGGCTCTCTCTTCCGTGACCTGGGCCCAGCCCCACGCCATCCTGTGTGGCAAACGTGCCCTGCGCTCACACTTACACATCCTGGGGAGACAGCCTTGCCGTTAGGATAAGGAGGCTGAGCCAGTGACACGCTGGGCAATGCGACTCGTGGGAGACGTTTCCTGGCTCCTGGCTGAGGGCCCTGGCCAGTCAGAACGCACCACTTCCCCTTTAAGAGAGCACGCCCAGATGCGATTAGGGAAAGGCAGAAAGAAAAGCCCGGAACAGTCAGGGCTGTATCCTGAATTTGGCAGATGAACTTGGGTTTTCCTGAACTGCACACACAAGGTGTGGTCAGAGGCAGCGGGCTCCCCTGGGGGCTGATTTGAGCAGTTGGTGTTTGGGAAGGGCCGGGGGAGGGGGGGACCTGTCGCAATCCCCCCCCCCAATTCCCCAGCTTGATGGCCACGTGCAAACTGTGGGCTGGGCTCCTGGAGCCGCTGTCCGCTGTCCGCTTGGGCCTGGTTTGGGCTGCCTGCGGGAGCTCAGGCCTTTCCGCTCCTCCTTCCCTCAGGGCCCGTCCAGCACGCCGGGCAGAGTCCACTGCAAGGCCTGGCACTGTGCTTTGGAGAGCAGAGACATCATTATAAAAGATTGAAATATACTTTTGTGGGACATTTTAACTACTAATTCCAGTGGGGACTTTTCATTCATTCTGGCTATTTAGGGAGTTCATTCCTTGAGCTTGGCAAGGAGACTGGGGGTGGGGGGGAAGATGGCCCAAAAAAACCCAATGGTCCACAAAAGGCCATGTGTTGTAGGATTCCAATTATAAGTTATATCTGGCATAGGTAAATCCACAGAGACAGAAAGCAGATCGGTGATTGCTGGGGGCTGGGGAAGAAGGCAGTGGGGAGTGACTACTTAATGGGTACAAGGGCTCTTTTGGGGGTGATGAAAATGTTTTGGGGGCTCCTGGGTGGCTCAGCCGTTGGGCATCTGCCTTCGGCTCAGGCCATGATCTCAGGCTCCTGGGATCGAGCCCCACATCGGGCTCCCTGCTCCGCGGGAAGCCTGCTTCTCCCTCTCCCACTCCCCCTGCTTGTGCTCTCTCTCTCTCACTATCTCTCTCTCTGTCAAATAAATAAATAAAATCTTCAAAAAAAAAATGTTTTGGAACTAGGTAAAGGTGATGGTTACCCAGCACTGGGAACGAACTCAGTACCACAGAACTGTATGCTTTAAAAGTGTTAGGTGAGGGGCACCGGGATGGCTCAGCTGATTGAACTTCTGGCTCTTGGTTTCAGCTCAGGTCGTGATCTCAGGATTGTGAGATAGAGCCCCGGGTCAGGCTATGCGCTCACTGGGGAGTCAGCTTGAGACTCTCTCTCCCTCTGCCCCTCCTCCCTGCTCTCTCTCTCTAAAATAAATAAATACATCTTTAAAAAAAATTGTTAGGCGAATTTTATCTCAATAAAAAAAAAAATCCAGTGGCAAAGTGTGTTTTGGGCAATTTTATCTTTTACTGAGATCTCTGCTGTGTTCCATTCAACATTTCTTTTTTTTTTTTAAAGATTTTATTTATTTATTTGAGACAGAATGAGAGAGAGAGAGCACATGAGAGGGGGGAGGGTCAGAGGGAGCCTGGTGCGGGACTCGATCCAGGGACTCCAGGATCATGACCTGAGCCGAAGGCAGTCGCTTAACCAACTGAGCCACCCAGGCGCCCCATCCAACATTTCTTTGTAAAACCTGGTTATTACCTGATAAATCTTAAGTCAGTCCTGCCTAAGGATTTATACGCCCTCTAATGAGGAGAAATGAAAACAAACCTCTAAGAGACAAAAGTTTTACAAGCTGGAGAATTTTCAGCCCGGGGGAGACGGTATCATCTCAAACCATGCCACGTAAGCGAAGCAGGGTCTACCAAAGACTGTCCCACGTTGGGACCATTCCTTCAGTGGCTTCCCAGCGTAACCGAAGCCAGCTCGAGGGAGTCTCCCAGGGAGAATAATTCAAGAGAACATGACTTTGGGCCTTGGGGTTCTTGGCTCCCTTTCCCCTCTCGTAGAGAGAGTTTCTTTCCAGAATGAAGGCGAATTCATCAATTTCTGATGGGGAGGGCACTGTGCTGCTTGGCACAGCAGAACTGGTCTCCACAATTCCATTTCTTTGGGATGGCGCCAGTGAGGATGAGGGGACGTGAGGCGGCCACCCACTTGACCCAGGCTCTCTGGAAGGAGCGTGTGGCCCTCCATTCTCGGTCACTTGCAGCTTTGCCTGGAGACAGTGGGTAAGGCTGTGAGCCTTCTCTGCTGGACCCTAGGCCAGTAGGTCAAGGGCCCATGGGTACATTTCCCCCGCTCAGGAAACTGTCGAGAGGAGGCCTGCAGGATGTTGCAATGTTTCACAGATGAAAGGGCAGGCTCCATGGCCTGGGAGCCAGAGTCTGTCCAGAGACAAATGTGAACAGCTTTCCTAGTCTCTGCTGAGTTCCAGGATAGCCTGGGGGACAAGAGATGTGAACAGCTTCCTCAGGTCAACTCTCCCAGAGCCCCTTGATCCTTCTGGAGCACCTTCCCCTGCCTCTTTCACCCTGTGCTCTCCTGTTACCTCAGGTGCCCAGGGAATGAGTTGGTGGCCTGAGTTCTTAGCAAACAGGTGGTTTATGATAAAAAGATGCAATATTTACTGCTACTGCTCTAGCATCTGAGGAACAGGAAGTTTAGAACCTTAATTCTAAATACAAAAACTGGCAGGTTCAGCCCAGTTAAAAATGGACAAAGGACTCGAACACAGATATTTCTCCAAAGGAGATACACATATGGCCAACAAGCATATAAAAAGATGCTCAATATCATTAGTCACTAGGGAGCAAATCAAAACCACGATGAGCTACAGCTTCACACCTACTAGGGTGGCTATATGTAAAAAATAACCCAAAACAACCAAAAACATAAAATGACAGTGTTGGCGAGGATGTGGAAAAACTGGAGCCCTTAGGTGCTGTCAGTGGGACTGTAAAATGGTACAGCCTCTATGGAAAACAGTTTGGGGGGCGCCTGGGTAGCCTAGTCAGTTAAGCATCAGAATCTTGATTTTGGCTCAGGTCATGATCTCAGGGTCGTGAGATCGAGCCCTGAGTTAGGCTCTGTGCTGGGCGTGGAGCCTGCTTAAAAGTCTCTCTCTCCCTCTGCCTCTGCCCCTGCCCCCCACTTGTGCTCATGCTCTGTCTCTCAAAAACAACAAAAAAGAAAGGAAACAGTATGGTAGTTCCTCAAAAAATTAAACATAGAATTACCACAGAATCCAACAATTCTACCCTAAGGTATATACTCAAAAGAACTGAAAACATGTATACAAATGTTCATAGCAACACTATGAACAAACTGCTTCAGGATAACTCAAAGTTACCTTCTAAACCCTGCCTGGAATCACTTTAAAGCACTAATTTTAAAAAATTAATTAATTTATTTATTTTAGAGGAGCAGAGGGAGAGGGAGAAGCAGACTTTGCGCTGAGCGAGGAGTCCAACATGGGACTCGATCCCAGGACCCTGATCATGACCTGAGCAAAAATCAAGAGTTGGTTGCTTAACCGAGCCACCCAGGCATCCCTAAAGGAGGTAATTTTTTTTTTTTTAAAGATTTTATTTATTTATTTGAGAGAGAGAATGAGAGAGAGCACATGAGAGGGGTTAGGGTCAGAGGGAGAAGCAGACTCCCTGCTGAGCAGGGAGCCCGATGTGGGACTCGATCCAGGGACTCCAGGATCATGACCTGAGCCAAAGGCAGTTGCTTAACCAAATGAGCCACCCAGGCGCCCAGGGAGGTAATTTTTAAGTTAAGGGAATTAAGGCGGCCAGGAGGAGACAGCTCATAGGCACTCCAAGATAGTAGTTCTCAAACAAGGCCAATTCAGGTCCATGAGAAGTGTGAATTTATGTCAAACAGTATCACAGAAGCACGTGCGCGTGCACGCGCACACACACGAACACATACACACCAGGCACTGAGGCACAGTCCCCTCTGCCAGACCCTCATCGCTCAAACAACCGTCATTTCCATCAGAGGGATCTCCATTCCGTGATGGAATCATCATTGACGCCAAAGGCACCCAGGTCTTAGACCTTGAAGTTGGGACAGAGTAACAGATGCCCAAGAGGCAAGAAGAAGCCGCACAGGTCATCACTCTCCGCTAATCCCTGCCGGCCCCCTCTTGGGGCTGCTGTCGGCTCCCCAGCACTCTGGCCGTGGGCTGCCCAGCCTGGCTTCTCCCCTGCAGGCCCCAGCGTGGATGGCACCTTGCAAGCGCGCACCAGGTGAGACAGCATGGCGTTTCCATTGGCTGTTGGAGCGTCCTACCTTACTTGAGCTGCCACACGTTAATCCCATTTCTGCTCTACGGGGGTCATCTTGACCCAGTCTTACTTCCCGTCCATGGGACACCTTGCCAAATATTTGCTGCTTGAAATCTGTCTCCAGGCTAAACACCCCAAACGTCTTTTTAAACCATACCTCCCAAAACATCATTTTCACTATTCTCATCTCTGGGTCCTCTTTGGCTCTACTGTCTCTTCTTCATAAGCTGTGGAACTCAGAAGAGAGAACATTACAGATGGGGTCTGACCAGCTCCTAGCTGTCTATCCTGGACATTATCTTCCTAGTCACGCAGCTAGAGATCCAACCTAGATTTTTTATTTTTGATAACTGTATTACCCCTAAGTCTTATTTCACACAATTTCCTGCCAAGCCGAGTATCCACAGGTATCCTTTAAAAATGTCATCTGGTTGGATTTAGTCTAGTGCTCTGGCCTGCTGAAATCGTTTTGGACCCTGACTCATTCGTGTATCCATTCTCCCTCCCAAATCTGCCGCCTGCACACTGGATAAGCCTGCCACAAATACCATTCTTCTTCCAAACCCTTACGTATGACGTGCAACTGTATATATACATCCCCCAGAGTGACCATGACTGGTGAACAGCGCTCTTGGCCGTTTAGGGCAGGTGTGTCACTTAGCCCACATTTCTTCATCTTCCCTCGTAAGGATCTCGTGGGCAACTGACAAACGGGGCTAACAATAGCCGTTCTCTTACCAGCAGTGGTAAAGATTAAGCATAAAGGTCTTAGAGCAGGGCATTGCACACATTGAGCAATCAAATGTTGCTTTTATAGCTGACAAGAAATACAATTAAAAAAAAAAAAAAACCAACCACCTGGTTTTCCAATTGCCAAACTGCCTCCTTATTGGCAACCAGATACAGACAGTAGGCAGCTAGAATCAAGAGAAGGAGCATTGGAGTCCAGGAGCTGGAGTCTCAACCCCGGCTTTCCTTCCAGAATTTCCAGGCTCTGGGCTTAACAATACCTGCCCTCCCAGGGCTATAAGGAGGAGTCAACGAGATCAGGCACGTAAAAGAGGCTTAAAAGTTGGGTCAGGCTATGCAAACATAAAAGAACAGTTTTATGATCATTACTGTTATAAATAACCCAGATCCCGCCTCCATTGGCAGAAACCGGCTGTTATGCCTAGGAAGAACCAGTGGCAGCGTTCAGCCGGCCAGGCAGGCCTTTCAGTACAGAGCAGCTGGACTGCTGCAAGGGAGCCGACTCCTGACCTCCCCTCCCGGCAGCAATCACCTTCTCCCTGTCTCAGACCGAAATTCAGGCTGGCTTGCAAAGGGCGATGGATCCTCCCACCAGCCTGCAGGAACACACTGTCTCTCCATGGCCCTGCTGCCGAGACCAGAACCTGAGTCATCTGCAGCAGTAACCCAGCAGGTAGTGAAGGGCTGGGGGGGCTGCTCTTAGCTCCCCTGTGGCTTGACCACAACTCATCCTTGGGTTTCTGAACGGAGTGGCAGTTTCCAAGAACACCAGGCTTTTGTCTCCGCCATTCTCAAGGTGGGCCCCCGGGGAAGCCTGCTCTCGTCTTGGCTGAGGGTGGGCGCCGCCTTTTTTTTTTTTTCTCCTAAGATTTTATTTATTTATTTGAGAGAGAGATTGAGAGAGAGAGAGAGCACATGAGGGGGGGAGGGTCAGAGGGAGAAGCAGACTCCCTGCCGAGCAGGGAGCCCGATGCGGGACTCGACCCCGGGACTCCAGGGTCATGACCTGAGCCGAAGGCAGACGCTTAACCAACTGAGCCACCCAGGTGCCCGGGTGGACGCCTTCTTAGGGAACAAATGTTCTTTATCGAGAAAAGATCTTAGGGGAAATTTTTTGCAAAGGGCTGTCAGAGGGCAACCTGCTGGCCCCTAGCATCTCCAGGTCAAAGACATCCCACAGCAAGGGAAGAGGGAAGGAGATGAATGGCCAACCATAGGCCCCTGGGAAAAGAGCAGCCGTTGAAATGGGAGACATAACTGGCTAAATTTTCCTCTCCTGGTCCATGTAAGGCTGGCTCCCCAACTTCCAGAGGGAATGAACACTGAGGGCAGATTTAAATATATATACATAATTGTTGGCAGGACACTGAGAGGATCATGCCAATGAAACTACTCACAGATCAGGGAGTCTGCCCAGAAAGGCACCGGGAGGAAGGGGCCCAGAAGGGAAGGTAACACTTTCTGTCAGATGACTTTTGGGGCCCAACGGTCTGCGAGTGACCCTTGCTCAACCCACCCCTACAACAGCCTCCCTCAAGACAGGTGGGCTGCTGAAATCATCTAAAAATCATCACAGGACACATGAAAGCTTACTCAGACTTTCACAGCCACCGGTGACTTCTTCTTGTGCCTTTGAACATATTTTCTTTTTCTCATTGTGTTCCCTTTGACTATGCACCCACACAGAGAGATGGTGCCTGATTCTCTACACTCATATGCACAGGAACAAGCCACAGACGAACCTCTACATCATGCTGGTTACTGCAGTGTTGCTGATGCTGCTAAGGAATGGAGCTGAGGTGGGACCAGGCTGAGTCCACTGGTGTTATGGGCTGAATTATGTTGCCCCCAAATTCCTATGTTGAAGTCCCAAACCCCAGTACCTCGGAATGTGACTGAATGGGCAGATAAGGTCTTTAAAGAGGTGATTAAGTTAAAAATGAGGCCAGTTAGGGTGGGCTCTACTCCAGTATGACTGGAGTCCTTTGGTAAGAAGAGGGACAACCTGATGAAGAGACAGCAAGAAGACAGCCTTCCACAAGCCAAAGGAGGGAGGTCTCCAGAGAAACCAAGCCTGCCGGCACCTTGATCTTGGGACTTCCAGCCTCCACAATGTGAAAAAATAAATTTCTGTGGTTTAAGCCACCCCGTCTGTGGTATTTTGTTATAATAGCCCTAGCAAATTCATGCAATTGATTTACTTAAAAACCCTCCCCATTCAGGGGACTGTCCACTGTCCTCCACAGGATGGAGGACAGTGGACAAGGGACTCCTAACCTCTGACATGCTGTGGATCAAATGTATTTTCCTCCTTAGTCTGAGACGTGCCACTTTGCAAACTGTAGCAAGGTCAAAGTGGGGACAGTCTACTGGTCCTTGAAGGCTGGCAAATCCTGCCCTCCCCGGAGGCCCGAAGCTGAGGTAGCCGACAGGCACGCAAGTGTCTGGGATGAAACAGGGTGACCAAGCCACAGCCAAGGAGGGACCAACTCCTTCCATCAGCTAACTTTCTGGTTTGGCCTCCTACCCTTGGGGGTTCCGCCTAATCTACATGTCATTGCTGTTATTCCAGAAAAGGGTAAGACCTTGGGGATGAGTGGGCTAGTAGCAGAGTAAAGCAGCCACCAGCAAACTCTCATAGGTTTGACAACCGAACTCAGATCTTCTGGACCAATGTTGCCTTTGGTATTGGGAATTGGGAATCCACCCCATCTCCAAGTTTGCCTAGATGCCTCGGCCCTCCAGCAGCCTCCAGGACCCTGCCAGACCCTGGGCTTCCCACTGAGTGTGGGGCCCATCAGAACCACTCCCTGGGGGCCAGGAGTGGACCCCCAGATGGACCCACAAATGCTTACTGCTGCTAAGGGGCCCGGACACACCGATCAATTATCAATCCAACCACAGCTCTCGGGCCAGCGGCCGGGATCAAAGCAAGGAAGGAAGGTATTTGAAAGGTGTTGGCAGGCAGATGTCTGGAGGACCTGGGAGGGGCGACGTGCTCTGGGAGGCTGGCAAAGGGCTGTGCCTTCACTTTCTTTTTTTTTTTTTTTTTAAAGATTTTATTTATTTATTTGAGAGAGAGAGAATGAGAGAGAGAGAACACATGAGAGGGGATAGGGTCAGAGGACGAAGCAGACTCCCTGCCGAGCAGGGAGCCCGATGTGGGACTCGATCCCGGGACTCCAGGATCATGACCTGAGCCGAAGGCAGTCGCTTAACCAACTGAGCCACCCAGGCGCCCTGTGCCTTCACTTTCTCAAGGACCCCAGGGTGGGCGGAACTGGCCAATTCAAATGCAAAAGTCTCAGGGCAGGATGACCGGGAAACCTTGCCGTATTCACCGCCATCCCTCTCCAACTCCATCAGAAAAGCCTATAAGGGGCGCCTGGGTGGCTCAGTCGGTTAAGCGACTGCCTTCGGCTCAGGTCGTGATCCTGGAGTCCCGGGATCGAGTCCCGCATCGGGCTCCCTGCTTGGAGGGAGTCTGCTTCTCCCTCTGACCCTCCTCCCTCTCATGCTCTCACTCTCGCTCTCAAATAAATAAAATCTTTTAGAAGAAAAAAAAAAAAAAAGAAAAGCCTATAGGTTCCGTTCATGTCTCTTCATTCACTCTGGCCATGAGGTTATTTACACGGTGGAGTGAGGGCCCCAATAATCACCACTAGCTGAGATGCACACAAACCAACACACACCTCTGACCCCCTCAAAAGATGAGCCTCAAATCCTATCTCAACCTCCATACAGGAGGAGGAAGAGGGAAGTGTTGTAGGGACCGCGTCCTTGGAGGCAGATGAGAATCACAGGAGAACAAAGGGTCTCCTCACATCTGCAGTGCAGTCCCGGGGTCTGGATGGGCAACGAAGAGGCGGAGGTCTGACGGATAAATGTCCGTGCCTGCCTCCTAGCTCCCCGGCCCTGCTGTGCAAGCCAGGCCCCATCTTCAGCCTCTTTCTGCTGGGACCCAAGGGCTTACCTTGTCCTTCACCAGCTCAGCGGGGCTACCGTGAGGAAGCAGAGGGCATGCTCTAAGTTAAGAGACCAGAAGCAAGACAGCCTCTTCATCATTCTCTGCAAGGTGAGAGGGGGCCAACAAAATAAAACCAAACCAAACCAAAGCACCACCAACAAAGCCCCACTTCCCTAAGGATGAGAGAAACACGGAGGAGAAAAAGAAATCTGCTCTTGGCAGCACTCAGCGGTTACAACGACACCACGTTTACTACCTTGAAAATTTCCGTCTCAACCATCCATTTTCATTTGAGTGTGCGAGTCGCTGATGGTGGGAGGTGAGAGACGAGGTGTGGACCTGCCTGCAAGGGACCCTAGGGCCTGCAGCAGGGCCGACTCCCCACTTAGAAGGCCTTTCACGTGGCCCAAAAGATGCTTACTGTTTTCTCCCTTCTGATGTGTTTGGTTTAAAATATTTAACCCGAGGCACAATGAAGTGTCTCATTTACAACATTCTCCTGGACCATTAGGCTGGGACTCCGCGCTCATTATGCTGGAGAACGTGCTACTTACTCATGCAAATCCCGGGAGCCGCCAACACAGAGATGGGAAGTGCTCAAGGTACGCTATCAAGGGGTGATTTAATTATGCAGCCATTCAGTGGGCAAAGCAGAGCAATTTTTAGCCAACTGTTCTAGTAAATATTATGGGAAGCCCTTTCATGGAGTGTTCATTCCGGCTTAGTGATTTCAAGCGTGCCCAGATTTCCTCCTCATTCCTGTACACACCCACCCCCAAAGGTGCCACCCGAAGGTGCTAGCCCCAGACCAGAAGATCAAACGGATAATGCATTAGCCGGTATGCCACCCTGAGGTCGATGATTTCTCTTTTTTAACGTTCTAAACACCCGAGGATCACTGACATGTAGAGGAGGACAAACTTTGATAGCCACCGACTTTCCAGCAGCCGGCCTTCCTCTGCCCCTTCCCCCGGCTCTCGGTGGGTCCCACCAAGCGGCTTCTGGGCGGCCTGCGGTAGCCGCGGGTGGGACAGATCAGCCACTGCAAACACACTCCGGCCGTTTGAAACAATACCCAATCACTGCATCCACCCTCCCAGAGTGCCCCGGAGGAAATGGCATCATGACTTTCATTTTACTCCATTTCTGACCGACCACAGGAAAACAACCCGTCCTAACACAATCCTCAGGGTATCCGATGTCAGTGGCTGGACGGGACGCTCCGGAATGTTATCAAGTGACCTCGAGGAGACATTAATTTTCAGGAGCTAAAATAACCCTCCTGATGCACAGGCATGACCGTTTCCCTCCCTGCAGACGCGGATTTCACTTTCCCCAGCCAGAACAGAAAACGCTCATGCATCCCCGTTTCTTCAGAAAAGTCTATAAATAACCCAGGATCAGCAAAATTATGCAAAACATCCTGCTAGAAGAAGAAATGTAAACTAAAACCACTTACACAGAGACTCAGGCTGCCAACTTAATCTGATTGTACGACGACTGTAAACATGTTGTACTTTTGGAACCTGAAGAGATCCACATTAGCACGGATGCCATCACAAAAAAAAAAAAAAAAGGAAAAAACAAAAACAAAAAACAACTAAACAACAAAAGCCCAACCCTGAACCAGAGCAACGAGATCCGGTGCTCTGCAGGGTCCGGGACCCGCAGCTGACCAGCTGCAGAAGCACCAACTAGCCGAGCTCGCACACGCCAACTGTTTTGACTACAGGCACTTGTTAAACACAGAGTTTCAGGTCCTACCAGTTGGACACCAGAAGTTCATAGAACTGACCCAGTGCCAAGAACAACAAGCACAGAAAGCGAAACGGCTGCCTCGTGCGCCGTGTTTTTGTTAACTGTTTATGCAAGCCCCAAAGCAATTGGGGAACAATTAAGAATAAAGCAGAACTTAAATAACAAAAGCAAAAGATTACCACCTTGAAGGAAATGGAGATGTTGGCAGATAAAGGACAGACGTCAACCTAGTTTATTGGTGGGGTGGGTGGGGGGTTTTCGGAGAGAATGGGGGGGGGAGGGGCAGGTGTCACATGACAAACTGCCGTTATTAGCAGAAGGAACCGGGTGCTTCCTCGAAGCATCTTTTACTTTGAGAGTGACTTAGGAGATCGTGCAAATGCTGAGGCCTTGGTGCACATCTGGGGGTGACTGCAGAAGCCCTGGGATTTGGAAGTTGGCAAATCCCAGAGGAGAAAAAAGGGGCGTGCTCAACGGAGATTTCAAGACACAGGAAAGGGACTTCCAAGCTCCCTGCTCCGTGCAGTGAGATCACCGAGGCTCACAGGAAGCAGACGGAGGGGGCCGTGTCCCTGGGCTGTTTCTGTCCTGGTCCCGAGAAAGGTTTCCCTGTCCCCTTTGGGTTTAGGGTTGCTGGGGTCAAGCTTTCTCCTTTATCCAGGACTGCACGCTGTGTTCCTTTGGTGACAGTGAATAAAGTATTTTTATCTGGAAAAATAAAAAGGAATGTTTACATTGCTTATTTAACCAGGTTTTCCATTTCTTTCCAGAATGCGCAAAGCACCATCTCAGTTTAGGATCAAGACAATTAACCGGATAAAATGTTAGAGTTATCTGAGGATTTGAGAAACTGAATTCCAAGAGAACGGGGGTGTAGATATAAGAGTGAGAAATTTTAAATTGCTGAGTGGGCTCAAGCCCTCCTCCCATTATCTATCTATTTATCTATCTATCTATCATCTATCAAAGGAGATTTCAAGCAAGCCTAGCTAAGACAGTCTCTTTTTAAATCAGGGTCGGGAGGCCATTAGGGGAGGAGGAATATTTGCACGTCCTTATCGCAGGAGACACAAACTTTTTAAAAACCTTTTTAGCCAGCTGCAAGCCCTCAGGCGGGACTTAACTTCCTCCTCATCTTGACACCTGAATCATCCTCACTCTTGATTTCAGAAAGAGCCCATGCAATTAACACAGTTCAATCTCTTATTGGTATATTAAGCCGACCAATCCCAGCTAGCCTAGTTTCAATCCCTCTTTTGCATAGAGGACCTGAATGAGAACTGCACGCCTAGCCCTGCCCCCTCTTTGTCTTCCTTAGAACACGGTCCAGGTTTCTACCAGAATCTGTGTCTCCTCGATTCCAATTCTAACTGCCCAAGTGAATGCCTGTTGGCTTAAATTTTCAGTGAGTTCTTTCTTGGTCTACACTATATATCTATCACCTACCTTTGATCTGAAGAATCAAATGTTGCCACTTCCCCACTCCAGAGGGTTAGGGAAAAGTAATGAGTAAGTAGTAACAGGTTGTTGGGAAAAGCCACTGTGACTTAGGCCATATTCGTATTTATTGTGGAGAGTAAATGTTGTTCCTCTGGTTCCGGGGGTCAGCAGTACAATGGTGGTGGACATGAGCCCACCTGCTGGCTGCCCCTTTCCTCCCAAAGGAACCCACATTTTATTACAAACTATATATAGAAATGGTTTCACTGCCATCTGTAATGGAGCCCCCTTGGAGCGAAACACAGCAGTTGCCTGACAGATAAGAGAGAAGAGCAAAGGCAATTGAAAGCATCCAAGACAAAGGAAGGAGCTGGGGAGGAAGAAGGCTGGGGTGGGGGAGGGGAGCACGAGGGAAGGGCCGCCACCGGAGAGAAGGATCAGGTATGGCAAAGTGAGTCTCGAACCAGCCCTGGCCTCTGGGTTGGCAACTGACTCCATAAAGTGACCCCAGAACTTTCGCGAGGCGTGCCCTTCACGTAGAATGCCATGGTTTACGTGTCCCCTTCATGCACATTATATTATTTGACCCTCAGAAACATCCTGAATGGGCAGGGCCCAAGCAACAAAGGAACAAAGCTGAGGCTGAGGAGCTGAGGCCTGGGAGTGAGGGAGCGATGACTCGCATGCTGGGCTGGTGTGGTGTCTTCTGTTCACAAAGCACTTTAAAAGTGGTGGGCTTTATCATTCCCATTTTCAGACAAGTACACTGAGATTCTGGAGAGGCCACAAATCACGTCCAAGGCCAAACTGCAAATAACACGCAGCGCTGGGTCTCCTAATTCCTCATCCAGCCTTTCTTGCTTGCCTCTACCATGTTCCCAGAACATATAATGATTGAACCAAAAAGGCCACCAAAGTGGTTGTATTATAAGAGCATATCATCTCTAGATTTTCTCAGAATTGTCTTCATGGCTTTTTGGTAGCAGTTCAGATTGCAACTCCCTAACACAGAAGGTTCTTCTTCACGCCTGTGAACTTCGGACATGTGGACTGTAGAGCTCCTATGTCAATGGGAAGCCCCCACCTCCAGCCTGTTTGCACCCTGTCCTTCTTTGATTTGATTAGTTCACCAGTGTGCTAACCCCTGGCTCTTCCCCCAATCCTCGTCTAAGGAGAAGCCTGAGCAGAGTGACCCAGCAGGCCTGCCAAGCTGAACATTATGATGGAGTTTGCATTTCCAAGGTGTGCTGTCTTGCATGTAGGAGGGATTTGGCTTAGCACGCGGTTTGGTGGATGTCTTCTTCATGGGTGTATTTCAGAGCTATGCTTCTGTTGAGTTCTTTTGCAGCAGGGGCCACTGAAAATATTGGATCAAATGGGGTCCCACTGTCGTGTTCCTTGTCTGTGCCGAGTGGACACGCTCAAAGCTTGATAGAAAATGATATCACTATTGCGTGATACACCGTAAGTAAGTTTATTGCAGGTTTGGGGCACTCCCTCCGAGGGGACATGGTAGTTACTTCCTGCAGATGGCCACAGGGTTTGTAGAGGGGGGAACGGGGACATTTGTTGGGGCCCCAAGTGCTCAGGGCCATGACCGGCGATGCCGAATGTGGAGGGCAGTGGGGAGACGGTCCGGAGGTGAAGATTACAGAGTTCTACGGTGTTTGGCCACTGCCTATGAATCTACCTCTTCCCTTCCTTTCTCCCCGAAAACACAACAAGAAAACATAGAAGCCAGAGGAGCTGGGGGTCAAGGTGGACCTTATGTTCAAAGTGACTAAAGCAGCCTAGCTGGTGAGGACTAATCAAAAGCACAGGCTCCTGTTGACTGTAGAGGCTCTGTGGTCAGAAGACTGCACAGGTGGCACCTCTCACTGGTTTATTTGAGGTGGTTTTGGTGACCACAGGACATTTGCATCCATGCTGCCTGAAAGGAATACAGGGCCTGGGTAAATGAGAACAGTCTCGGCAAGAAAACTCATTTGCTTACAAGATACAAATCGAGTAGAGTACTTCCACATAACTTGTGACTCCTCTGAGCAGAGAGACCGCTTTTTTAAAACCAAAAGTGGAACACATGGTTTGACAAGCACTGGCATATTTAGGGAAGACAGGGTAGGCTATTTAAAATTAGCAACTTCTGAAAATCCTTGAGGCATGACCACCCGATCTGTACCTATCAAATTAGTGAAAGTGGGCTAAGAGCGGGCTATGGAATATTAGCAGACACTTGTAGTTAGTACTGGTGTGCTCCACAAAGGGGTTCTACCGTAGACCAGACAAATAGTGCTCTGTTGACGGATATGGTGGTTTTGGGAAGGCAGGTGAGCACAGTACATCCAGCCCCTGGAGGAGGATGGCATCAGGGGAGACAGAGCTGGGGCCCTGGACCCACATTCTGGGAGTCGGGCCTCCCCCTAGCGAGGGGAGCTGCCTCAGAGTCCATACACACAGGAGGAAGCAGGTCAGGGACTAGTAAAGTCTTCAAAACATGGCCCGGACACGTGGAAAGCTGTTCAGGAAAAGGATGGAGCCAAAGAAAAAAAGGACAGAGGTCTGAGGTGTCAGGAGACAGAAAGGCAAGCGTGTCAGCAGCTGTGGCCACAGATCTGGCTTCACCCCTTGGGTCCTCGTCCCTGACGTTCCCTGCACACCTTCAGGTCAGGACCTGCGGCCCAGCTCAGTGCTCTTCACTTCTGCCTGGATTCACGGGGGCTGAGCCAGCCTTCCTGATCTTACCTGGGACTGGCTTTTCGCTTAATCCTTGGTGATGTGGACTCATGACCAAAGCCACGGGGCCAGTGGTACCCACACGGAGGCCACATACCCTGGGGTTTTCAGGAGAGTATCAATTTCAGCCAGCCTAAGCCCTACTGCACCACAATTTGCAAAGTGGCTTTATATGTGGGTTGACTGGAATCGGATCACTGGACTGTAGGTTCCTTGAGGGCCAGTTCCGAGCCTCCTTTATCTTGAAGGCTCTCACCTAGCCCAGCATAAAAGCCTTGCTGTGAGTTTTTAACACGCGTTTTGAATGAACGACTGAAATTCCTCGTAATGTATACCACAAAGATACATGTATACCTCACTAGGTATACCTCCGGAAGGTGATTACCTTCACATTAAATATGTCTCAGATCTGGTGTTTTAATTAATTTTCTTTTAATCAATTATTTTAAAGTACAATATTTTATTTTGCTATTTTTTTAGATTTCTCTTTCCTCCCCTCCAGTCAAATTTGGTGTTTTGGGTTTTTTTAAAAAGATTTTATTTATTTGAGAGACAGAATGCATGAGCGAGCGAGCGAGCGAGAGTGTGAGAGAGAGAGAGCGTGCGCGCAGGAGCAGGGGGAGGGGCAGAGGGAAAGGGAGAAGGAGGCTCCCCACTGAGCAGGGAGCCCGACATGGAATTCGATCCCAGCACCCTGGAATCGTGACTTGAGCCGAAGGCCTTTAACCGACTGAGCCACCCAGGTGCCCCTCAAATTTGGTGTTTTTAAAAGTTATGTTTGTGATTCAAGGTAGGGAGATGGTAGAAAGCCTTTCCATTTAAAATTTAAAACACTAAATCTTCAAAAAAAAATTGGAGGCACTTTATAACAGGAATCTTTCCAAAAGATCATCCCACTGTACTTTGTCCTCTTAAATGGAAGACTTTGAACATTGTTTGATCCTTTTTTTGTGTGTGTGTGTGATAACTCAAGATCACCATTCAGGGCATTCTGTTCTAAACCTCGCTGTAAAATGGTGATGACTTTAGAGCCCTACAACTGTCGCCTTCCAACTTCCTGACCCCGATCCACCGGAAGTCATAAATTTTACCCTGCGCCCTAGTGTGAGCACATGGATGTGACCAAAATTCCGAAAGATAATATTTCTCTTCATGGGGCAGCTGGGTGGCTCAGTCGGTTGAGCTCTGCCTTCGGGCTCAGGTCATGATCCCGGGTCCTGGGATCGAGCCCCACGTCGGGCTCCCTGCTCAGGGCGGAGCCTACTTCTCCCTCTCCCTCTGACCCTCCCCCCGCTTGTGCTCACTCTCTCTCTTTCAAATAAATTTTAAAAATCTTAAAAAAAAAGAAGACATTTATCTTCACTAAGAACCACGCTGACAACGTTCTCGTCTCCCGCGTGTAAAACGCTGGCCAGGACTCACGAAGCTGACTGCCCCACCATCACAGGCGGTGCCCGCAGTTTGCAAACACTGAGGAAGTGTGCAGGGCGATGTGTCCCAGCACAGACGGGGCCCCCACTTCCCACCCTCTGCCATTCACTTCTATTCTCCCACACTCTGGGGTCACTTCTGTTTCCCGGCAGGGCCTGCCTCCCTAGTCCTTCTCAGAGTGCTAATTTGCTGAACCTGGTGCCTGGATGCGCTAAGTGGAAGCTGCATGTCAGTGACAGCCCGATGGGTTCTCCCGTGGATGCCCTGTGGGGCTCAGAGCTCGTTGAGTGCTCCTGGCCGGGTTCCCAAGGAGCTTCACTCAGCCGCAGAGTTCAGGATATCGACATGGGACGCGCCACACGGAGACACCTGCACATGCACTTGAGTCTTTCTTTTTGGAAGGAGTACTCCGACGCTGAGGCCCTTTTGTCGCTGAAGGGCTATTGGAATGACAGAAGCTCCCAGCAGCAGCCCTGCGTCCTGAACTACCAGACCTGGGCTCCCGTGTACGAGGAGGTGCCTGCGCAAGTAAGTGACCCTACTCTAGGCAGTTTGCAATGCCGTAGCCTGGCTTTCCGCTCCCAGCCGAGCTGCCCTTTGCCCTGTTGTCGACTAGCTCTTCCTGGTCTACACTTCAACTGTTGGGACTCTTTCCACCCACATGCAAAGAAGACAAACTAATCCATAAATGAAACCTCCCCCTGGAGGAATTTTGAAAAGTGTGTTCATGTGTATGTGCGCATGGGTACATTAAAAGTAGATACCCTTTTTTTTTTGAGAGTAGATATCTTATATTGATTTTTAAAAAATTACAGCAAAAGGGGTAGATACTGTGCCCCTAAGCAAATCTAAATAACAAGTGGTCAGGCCCTGGGTAAGTAAATTTCTGACCCTGCTACTCCATGGAATGCTAGGAAGCTATAAAAATGATGATGTAGATCTATACTTACTGAAATGAGTCCTCAACAATTTTAAATGGGAAAAAAAAGGCAGATTTCAAAGTAATGTCTATAATAGGATTCCACTTTTATTTTTTTAAAATAAAAGATATATGCATATAGATACACATGTACAACACATAGACAAACACATACATGCAGAAAAACAATGGTCAAGTTTTACACCAAAATTTACTTTCTTATATTTCTCGAAATTTGGGCAGTTTTTACAATGTATTACTTTTATAATAATAAAGAAAAGCAATTTTCACTTTGAAAAAAAATAAAACTACATTATTATGCAAAACAGTATACTTCTGCCGGGGCTTCCCCACCCCATCCTCAGCTCAGTTGTGACTGTTGCCATGGGAACTTTGTTCTGTCCTGGCATCAAGGAGGCAGGATACTCAGGTGGGGCTTTCACCTTTGGCTCTCACTAGTTAGGTCTTCTCAAACTCTCAAAAGAGTTCTACTCTTATAAAGAAGGGTAAGTTGAATCTTTACTAGAAAATGTTTACAATAATGCACTTTAAGGCAAAGGAAAGGCTTATGGTTGTACTTGTAAGGCTCATGCTCTCTTCTCTGATGGAATTAAAGGGAGAGTAGGGGCGCCTGGGGGGCTCAGTCTTTAAGCGTCTGCCTTCGAGTCAGGTCATGATCTCAGGGTCCTGGGATCGAGCCCCGCATCGGGCTCCCTGCTCAGTGGGAAGACTGCTTCTCTCTCTCCCACTCCCCCTGCTTGTGTTCCCTTTCTCGCTGTGTCTCTGTCAAATAAATAATAAAATCTTAAATAAATAAATAAATAAAGGGAAAGTAAATCCCCAAGCAAGAAGGGGAGGGCTTTTACTTCCCTGCAGAAACAGGGCTACCCACGGGGTCTCTCCATTCTATAGGAAGACAAATTAAAGAGTTGACATGATCTATAGTCTAAAGATTTATTTGAGAGAGAGAGTTCGCGCCCAAACATGCAAGCAGATCAGGGTAGGGACGGAGAGAGAGCAGGGCCACAGAGAGAGTCTTAAGCAGACTCTGAACTGAGCAGGGAGCCCAACGCGGGGCTCGATCTCACCACTTTGAGATCAGATCCTGAGCCAAAAGCTTAACTGACTGTGCCATGCGGAGCCCCTGTCATCTATATTCTAAAGCTAGTTTTCTCCCAAGCCAGAGTCAAATCAAAGCAAAAACCAAAGTTGGGTTTAAGGACAGGAATAACCCCTAACTCTTGTTAGTGCTGTTTTCTCCACAAGTTTATTCACATCCGTGGGATAACTGGTACCTCCCTTAAAAAATGACTAGGGAGGGAGGGCAGGGCAAGCTCTCTTGGTTTACAAATGAGGAATGTAAAATTTATCAGTGTGAGGCAATTTGCCTAAGGCCTGCCTACTGGGAACTGGTAGAGACAGGATTCAAACCCAGTTCTCCTGGGTGTGTTCTCTTTGTTCTGTGCTACAGCATTGTCTATAAATAGAGTAACCATATACTTTATTATCCTAACTGGACACCTCTGAAAGTAAAAGGTGGTGTGAAATGGATGCGCTGGCCCCAGGGCAACTTTCCCGAACAATCCAGGATTTTATGGTCACTTTGGATATAATCCAGCCCCCCTGCCCGCCACTGAATACCTTTTGAATAGGATGGAGAAATGGAACTTGGTTACAATGTCTATAATTTAAAGTACTTGAATAAAAATAAATAAAAGAGAAAAAAAGTATTTGAGTCTGACTGGTGTTCTATTGTGAATGAGCCAGTGAGTCTGGGCTTTACCTCTAGGGGTGATCAGCTCACATGCTATTAAGAATACAAAGTCCTGGGGTGCCTGGGTGGCTCAGATGGTTAAGCATCTGCCTTCGGCTCAGGTCATGATCCCAGGTCCTGGGATCGAGCCCCGCGTCGGGCTTCTGGCTCAGCGGGGAGCCTGCTTCTCCCTCTCCCTCTGCCTCTCTCCCTGCTCATGCTCTCTCTCTATCTCTATCTCTGTGTCTCAAGTGAATAAATAAAATCTTTAAAAAAAAAAAGAATACAAAGTCCAGGGGTGCCCTGGTGGCTCAGTTGGTTAAGCGTCTGCCTTTGGCTTAGGTCATGATCCCAGGATCCTGGGGTCGAGTCCCATGTCATGCTCCCTGCTCCTCAGGGACTCTGCTTCTCCCTCTGCCCCTCTCCCCAACTCGTTCTCTCAATCGCTCTCCCAAAAAAATAAATAAAATCTTAAAAAAAAAAAAAAAGAATACAAAGTCCAGATTGGGCAACCGGTATTAATCTGAGAGGTCACACTCCAAAAATGGCTACTTTAAGGGGAGGTAGGTCGGGTGGCGGGCAAAGTAGGTGATGGGGATTAAAGAGTACACTTATCATGATGAGCACTGAGTAATGTACAGAACTGCCGAATCACCATATTGCACACCTGAAACTAATATAACACAGTTTTTTAACTATACTGGAATTGAAATAAAAAACTTAATAAAAATTAAAAAAAACCAAACAACCCACCACAAAATCCCCCAAAGTGGCTGGCTACTTTAAATCCTTTCACTATCCATATTTTGATCAACACTCTGAACAAAAAAAAAACGGGCTTCTGTTTGGTGAAACTTGTGACTTAGTATAAGGAATGCTAGAAATGGATTCTTTTTGGTGACATTAGAGGTATTCAAGATATGTGGCCTGGCCAAAGACCTTTAGAGACATCCCACCCTTGAAAAAACGGGGTTTGGATCCAGCGAGGCCTGCCCCTTCACCCTTAGGGACTGCACCGGAGGCTGCCTTGTGCAGCCAGTGAATTAGAAGGGTTGATGACAGCATGGTGCTGATTTGGGGAAACAGAGTCCTGTATTTGGAATATTCTTGCAGCTGCCTCGAGAGAACCTTTTGTATAGGTATGGCTGGGATACCTCCAAGGAGGGGAGGCTGGGACTTCATCACGTTTACCGAGTAGGTTAAGTCAATTGTTTTCTTCCCACTAGTGGATACACGTTTGTTTGATCAATGCTGTATCTACGGTAGCCTTCAGTCTGACGGGAAAATTCACTATAACCTGGTAGCGAGGTTATGGCGGAAAAGCAGTCCCCTCCCCCTCATCCTTCTACAACGTTCTACAGTGGCAACTGTTTCCGACCAGAACCTAGGAGTTCTGTACGGCCAAACCAGCTAATGTCAGTCCACAGTGAGCATGCCTCTGGGTGAGTCTCTAGCAGGTAGATTTCAGGAAGAGATCCCTTAAAACATATTCTTTTCTGGGCACTTGGGTGGCTCAGTCGGTTGGACATCTGCCTTCGGCTCAGGTCATGATCTCTGGGTCCTGGGATCAAGCCCTGCATCAGGCTCCCTGCTCAGTGGGAAGTCTGCTTCTCCCTCTGCCTCTGCACCCCCCCACCCCCCGCTCATGCTCTCTCTCTCTCTGGCAAATAAATAAATAAAATCTTAAAAAAAAAAAAAGTATGTGACAGACATTTGTCCAGTGAATAAAAGAAATGAATAGAATTCTTTTATTTCTAGAATCTATTTATTTATTTATTTATTTTTTATTCTTATGTTAATCCCCATCTAGAATCTATTTTATTAACTAATCTGTGATTGTGCTTTACTCCACTAAATGATCACGGATCCTCATATACCATAATTTGCTGCTTACTCTGAATTAAGTTAGTACCTTAAAAAGTAACAAATAACCAGCGGGCAGGGGTGCCTGGCTGGCTCACTCAGTAGAGCGTGACTCCGAATCTCAGGGTTGTGAGTCTGAGCCCCACGTTGGGAGGAGAGATTACTTATAAAACAAAAGAACACAACAAGCTGGTAATAAAAACCACTGGGATGACATGGTTTAATCTTCACAATAACACAATGAATTGGTATCATCACCTTCAAGTCTAGATGAGGCACTCAAAGTCCAGAGCAGTTAAAACTTAAGTGAATC
Organism: Neomonachus schauinslandi; assembly: GCF_002201575.2. Taxonomy (NCBI): domain Eukaryota; kingdom Metazoa; phylum Chordata; class Mammalia; order Carnivora; family Phocidae; genus Neomonachus; species Neomonachus schauinslandi. The sequence continues at coordinate 18,460,694 of NC_058414.1, read as the reverse complement.
AAGGCAGAACCTGAATTTAGGACTTGAACTCTGTCGGACTCCGAATCCAAGTACGCTCTGCTATCTGGAGTTAGCAATTCCTCAGTGTGGCAGGGATTGAGTTTTTTTAAATTTAATTTTATTTTTATTATTTTTACTCTACTCACTTCGTGTCCTGCTATTGAACACACACATCTTTTGGCACTTCATCTTATTTTATTAATAGCTTTTTTTTGCAGGGGGGAGGAAAGCTAGATGGATGTTGGAATATATGAACCAGCTTTCCAGTTCTTTTGCTTTTAATTATTTTGATTGACATGTGGCATTGAGAGATGTCTAATGGCCTCTCCAGTCTTTGAGCTGAGGAAGAATCAGTCCCTAGGAATCTGTCACAGCACTCGCCTCCAGGGCACCGGGCACTCTGGCTCATTCTGATTACCCCCCCCCCCCCGGCATCCTTCCCTCCTGCCACACTGGACTACTGAGAGCCTTTTGTTTCATGCCTCTGTGACTTGGTGCACAGTGTTCTCTCCCTGGAATCCACCCTTTCGTTCTTCACCTTAGTTAACTCTTCGTCTTCTTTCAAGATCCAGTGCACAGGGTACCACATTCAGGCTATCTGGGGGACCGTGTCACCCTGCACCTCTCCCAGGTCGCACTCCAGTCCACCTCTCAGTGCTTCCAGGACATGCTGGGCACACCCACTTAGTGTGTGGTGCACGGCTCTGGACTGACCCGCGGGCCGGCCTCCCTCTCCTACGATTCCCTAAAGAGCCCAAGTCAAATCTCCCGTCTCAGTGCTGGCACTCCAAGTGTGCTAGAGAATGTGCAGATAAATCATGAAATGATTCACCAGTCCACGGTAAAGCGAGAGAGAATGCAGGGACCAGCTAGGCCAGCAGTTTTTAGTGGTTTACTTGTCTTAGCCAGTGGGCTCAAAAATTATTATTATTATTATTTTTAATACATTTCATTTATCTGAGAGAGAGAGAGCACAAGCAGAGGGAGCTGCAGGCAGAGGGAGAGAGAGAAGCAGGCTCCCCACTGAGCAGGGAGCCTGATGCGGGACTCGATCCCAGGACCCTGGGATCATGACCTGAGTCGAAGGCAGACGCTTAACCGACTGAGCCACCCACGTGCCCCTCAAAAATTATTTTTTAAGCCTAAGAGCATGAGAGTGGGTTTTTATGAGAGGCAACAGTCTATTTAATTTTGAGTGCTCTGCTTCTTTGCTTGTTACAAAAACAACAACAACAACAACAACAACAAAACACCTCTGGAGAAATTTTCCCAGTGCAACCAGTTACAGGTCGCTGGTGCTTTGCCGGCTACCAGCATCCCCTCGGGGGCTGGGGGTGATCTGACAGCACCCATGGGCCAGGCGGCCCTGGCAGTTCATGGGGCGCTCACCAACTCCAGGGTGCCCAGCTGAGCTGAGAAGTTACTGGGTCCCAGATGCATGACCTGAGCTGAGCCGCAGCTTGATCTGACCGTGGGATTCCGGCCTAATGAAATAAACAATTCCCAGCAGAGCCTGACCCTTCAGAATGTGATTCTTTCTAACCACACTGTGTAGATAAAAATAATTTAGTGATTTCCTCCCATGAAACTCTTAGGCATAAACCAAGAAGTCTGCAGCATGGCTGTTGGGATGCTACTGTACATGTGTAAATATTTAGGCGTTCCTGAGTTCTTATCAGTGTTTATCAGCAGGGATGCACCTGGCATTTTTGGTGGGATAATTTTTCCTGGGGCGGCGCCATCCCAGGCATGGCAGAGCACTTAGCACCTCTGATCTAATCGATGCCGGTTACTACGACAGCCACAAAACGCACATTTCCAGACATGTCTGGGGTGAGAGCTGTCACGAGTCCTGGGATTTCTGGTGGGGTTAGCTTTGATTCATTCGGCAGCAGCAGGGTCTTGGAAGGGATCAAAGAAGCCACCCACACCGGTGGGGGGTCGGGACAAGGAAGTTAGAGAGCCTGAGGGAGAGCCTGCCTGAGAACGAGGCCTGTCTGTGGGAGACAGTGGAGGTCCACAGAGCAGGGAGGATGCCTGGGTCCCTTGCATGAAGAAGTCAAAGCGTCCAGGGAGCTGGCCTGCCAGAACCAAGACGTCAGAGCTGAAGCAGAGGCCGACATGGTGCAAAAGGGATAAAAGATGAGCAGGGGGTGGCGAAAAGCAATGGTGTGAACTCTGGCGACACTCAGCCTCCTCCTCCCAGCCTGTAGGGGCCAAGAAGGACACGCAGACGGGACAGTTCCAAAGGTCCCAAGGTTCTGCGGAGCAGCGAGCTCTTCTCTCTTGCCTGGCCTTAACAGAGCAAGGACAATGCAACAACCCCATCCTTGCCACCATCCACCACCGTGGTGAGCCCGGCCCATGTCACCCACTGCTGAGAACTTCCAAGTGCCTCAAAGTGACCTTCAAAAGGGCATCTTGACCGCAAAGGGAGAGAAGCTCTAATAGCAGCCAGGGAGGAAAAACGCACCAAAGTGCTGACTTAGAGGGGCCATTGCGCGCAGACCCCACAGCGATCACGTGGATTTCGGGGCCAGACGCTCGCTCAAGAGCCCGAGCGGGAGGGTGCTGGGCAAAGCTGCTGGGAAGCTACTTACTCCTTTGTCTCATCTTTCTCACTTACCTGAAATTTATTTTATCTTGCTCTGTTGTTTGCAATTTTACAAGCAGCCTTAAATCCTTTTGCAACAAGGCTGGGTATAAATAAAGCAAAAAAATGAAATACACGGCTGTGCCCCCAGCACAGCCAGACTGGGCATGAAGCGCTTGGCTCGCATCTAAGAGGAGGCGCTCGTCCATACGGGGAGGGCGGGGGGAGAGGGGGAGAAGGAGAAAGTGACTCCAGGGCCATGGAGAACAGTGAAGGCTGGCCCTGGGCCTGCAGCCTGCGTCCTGCCCTGTCTCTGCATCCAGGAGTCCCAGAGCCTCATGCAAGCTACTAACATTTTGGGCCTCAGGTCCTTATCTTTAAAAGGAGAGATTTCACTGGATGGATTCAAAGGTCCCTTTATGTCCGAGCACTGTGATTCTAAGCGACACCCACACTTGGCTCTGGTTCTTCTTGCTCTCGATTCTTTCTCAATATACTGCCTCTTCTCCAAGTGGAGTGGGCCAGGCAGGGCTCCTTCTAGAGGAGTTTCTGTGCATGCTGACAAATGGAAGTTGCACCGGTCACCCGAAGAGCTAACTGGTCCTACCAAAGAGATTAATGTCCCATGACAAGAAACTGAAGCACTAGTCACTGGAGAGGAGAGGAAACCTGAGTTTTATGGGATAATTTATTGACCCATTTTCCCATTGTAAAAGGGGATAAAAACACTGGCTTTTCTCTCCATTTACTGATGAGGTGGTAAGTTCCCTACTTTTAAATAAGTTCTGTTATAGAAATGAATACCACATTTGTTTTCCGAGTATCTATGACTACTACACCAATCATTATTAACGAATCAAAAGAGTATTGGTAGCATATGCCCAGGAAATGGAAAGCGTTGTTAATGTTCTGGAACACTCTTCCCTTAGTTGTCCACTTGAGATTTCAATGTAGCTATTCTCCCAAATCCGTAGTCACCATCCCTGTTTTTTTTTTTTTAGAGAGTGAGAGAGAGCACGCCTGTGTGCATTCAGGGGGCGGGGCAGAGGGAGAGAGCGAGAGAGACTCTTAAGCAGGCTCCAGGCTGGGATTCGGGGCTCGATCTCAGGACCCTGAGATCATGACCTGAGCTGAAATCAAGAGCCGGATGCTTAACCGCCCAAGCCACCCAGCGCCCCACCATCCCTGCTTCTTGTGCACAGAATGGCTTAGGGCATCTGTTGCTCTCTTGCTTTTAGCAGACCCGATTCCAAACGTCAGAGAAGAGTGCCCTAGAGCAGTGCTTCTCAAACTTTAGTGTGCTCATTAATTACCTGAAGATCTGGTTAAAATGCAGATTCCATATGTCAGCGTCTTAATCATGCCTTTTTATTCTTCTGCATTTCTGATGCTTTGACATCTGAGGGCCTTGCTGACCCTGGGCTGGCCAATTCCTAGAGACAGCAAAGGACTCACCCACAAGTGTATCTTTTATATGCAAATCAACCAATCTAAAGCCCATACCCACCACCACCTCCTTGACAGTCTAGGCTACTATTCCCTTGTCCCAATCACCCCAGGGTCGGATACAGATAACCAGAGACAGCTCCTATACCCCAGAGCCTGCTTGATTATCCCTACTAGCCTGCTTACTCTGCCTTACCTGTTCCTTCCCGTTGAAACCACAGTAAAGGCTCTTGCTTCTGCTTTCCCCATTTCCTCTGCCGCCTGACTGACCCAGGTGCTTCCCCCTGTGGCCCTGAGTGACACAGCAGGCCTCCTCCTCTTTGGAACTGCAACAAGTACCTTGTCAATGGCAGCGATCTCCTGATCTGTTGACCTCACCGGCCCTGAGTAATAGTAAAACCTACATCTTCCAACAGCCAGGGACGGGGCCTGGGGTCTTCATCTGGGATGCTGTTCATCTGGGAACAACACTCCGTGCACGAAGGCTCCAGATGACCAGGCTCTGCGGCGGAGTGGGGTGCCGCGGTGGGGCTCCGGGGGCAATGGCCGCACCACAGACGTGGCTGAGCGGCCCCGGAGCCCGAGCTGCTGCAGGAGCGCAGCAGGTGAAGTGAGGAGAGGGCCCTGGGAGAAGCCCCTGTGCTTCTGTATTCCCTCGAGGCACAGAAATTAAACAAAATGCAGTGAAAAGGAAGCAGGGCCCGAGGCCCTTCAACTGTAGCAGGCAGAGCGGCAGCAAGGGTGACCCCAGGCCCCAGGGGGAAGGTTAGGGCTCTGGCGGGACAGCTGGCGCAGGGCCCTGGCCGTGTGCACCCTGCCTGAGCCGTGTCTGACGTGGGCCCTGGAAGCCACGCAGGCATCCGTGGGAAGCCCAGTCGGGAGGCTCCAGAGGACTCCTGGCATCCAAGCTGCTACCGGTCCCCAGAGCAAGAGGCTACGCAGGTACCGGTCCGCCCTTCTGCTCGGAGGCACGTGAGGGCTCGGTGGGCCCTCCACCCCTGGTGAGACTCCGCACTTACTAAGTGGTTCAGGCGGGATCTCCAGCCTTCCGACTCAAGGCCAGAGCTCTTTCCTCCACCCCAGGGCGGTGTGGCTCCAGGTGTTCCCAATCATAGCAAATCCTGATTAAGAACTATCAATTGGAAGTACTTCACATGGCTTATCTCATCTAATCCTCATAACTCGGAGGAGGAGCTGCTATTTAAATCCTTATTTTCAAGATGAGTAAGCAAGTCCAAAGAGGTTAAATAGCTTGCCCAAGCCACCCACTCAGTGGCAGGGTCAGAATTTAAATCCATATTCTGCATAACAGAGCCTTTGCCTGCCGAATGCTGCTTCCATACCTAGGGCTGTGTTATCCCAGGACGAGGCCTCCGATCTGCAGCATCAGCATTGGCCTCAGTGGGTACCCACCCCAGACCTGCTGACCTGGGATCTGCGCTTTACGAGCTCCCCAGGACTCTCCGCTGCACGCTGGAGTTGGAGAAGGCCTGTATCTAAAGCAAACCTGATGGAAGTTCATTTCTCAGGCCAGACCCGTAGTAATGGCCCAAGTGTAACTTTAGGCATATTTCACTGCTTCGGTGAATCTTCTGGGAGGCGGCCTGGTATGCCAGCAGGAACTAGGCAGGGGTGCGAAACCCAGCTCCAGCAGCAGTTACCAGCTCAGAAACTTTGCACAAAGAATGTTAACTTGTCTGAGCTTTTTCCCCCCCCTCATCTGGAGAATGGGGATGCAATATCCACCTCCTGGAGTTCATGGGAGCATTAAGAGAGAAAACTGTATAAAATGCACTCAGGAAGTGCCCAGCATTGGGTGGCCCCAGGAATTTCTCAGAGCTTCCCAATTTTCTAAAATTCACGTTCTTTCGTATCATGCTTTACAACAGTCTGCATCCTGAATTCCTTTGGTGCCAAACCAAGAAAAGCTTAAAAAAAAAAAAAGGAAGTTATAATCTTGAATAACTGGAGTGGTGAGCTATCTAAATAATGCCCAAGGGCATTACTGTTACACCCAGGTGCAGCACGTGTCTCCAATATCAACGATCCCAACCCCAAGGTGTGGGAGGAGTGCTCACTTGTGAATGGTGGACATTCACATGTAAAGCAATAGCTTTGCTCTTCACTACTTCCCTATGACACCTGGTCAAGTTGTTACCAGGGGCATATTTATCAAAAAATGTACCCAATCCCATACCCCAGAAGTGGAGCAGGGATCATGGTGTGAAAAATCAGCTCCAAGCACACACCCAATTTCAGTGACGATTTCAGTCCTTTCGGAACCAAACAGTGACGATTTCAGTGACGATTTCAGTCCTTTCGGAACCAAACCAATCCTCCCATCCCCAGTCCTACAGACACTTGGAGGAAGCAGTTGTCAAGCTGATTATGGCTGGGGCATCCCAATCAGACACCAGCAGGCTTCAGGTATAAGCAAAGAAAAGGGACCCTTCCCAAAGTGGGGCAGGGGGCGGGGGAGAGAAAAGAAAGGATGTGGTAGAGGAGGAAGGGAGCCTCAGGGGGCATTTATGTCATCCCTACCTTAGTAAGCTGCCATCAAATCTGCTTTTCACTCAAGAGAAGGGGGTACAACTAGAATTTAAAGGATTTTTTAAAAGATAAGAAAAAATGTAATCCTAGCTCTATTATATAAATTAAAATCCCACTGGGACATGTCAGTAGCTAGTCTTCACACCTGTAAGGAAAAATTTCAATGACAGGGTGTAGGTGGTAAAATGAAAACCTGAGCAGACCTCATCTTTTCATTATTCCCTCCAGGATTTGAAAATTTCCACAAAAATATTAGATATTTTGTATGAGGGGCCCAGTTTTTTTTCTGATCCATTTTGATTCTGGTCTAGAAACAAACAAACAAAACACCTAACAAACTCCAAAACCGAAGTGGGTTCTCATGCATCTTAACTCTGGCACTGTTATCATGTTACTGGTTTGTTAAAATGTTTAAAAAATCGAATCATATGGGGCGCCCGGCTGGCTCAGTCGATGCAGCCTGTGACTCTTGATCTTGGAGTTGCAAGTTCGAGCCCCATGTTGGGGATGGAGATGTCTTAAAAATAAAAATCAGGGCGCCTGGGTGGCTCAATTGGTTAAGCGACTGCCTTCGGCTCAGGTCATGATCCTGGAGTCCCTGGATCGAGTCCCGCATCGGGCTCCCTGCTTGGCAGGGAGTCTGCTTCTCCCTCTGACCCTCCCCCCTCTCATGTGCTCTCTCTCTCTCATTCTGTCTCAAATAAATGAAATCTTTAAAAAAAAAAATCATAGGGGTGCCTGGGTGGCTCAGTTGGTTGGGCGACTGCCTTCGGCTTGGGTTGTGATCCTGGAGTCCTGGGATCGAGTCCCGCATCGGGCTCCCTGCTCGGTGGGGGGTCTGCTTCTCCCTCTGATCCTCTCCCCTCTCGTGCTCTCTGTCTCTCATTCTCTCTCTCCCAAATAAATAAATAAAATCTTTAAAAAAAATAAAATAAAAATCATTAAAAAAGTTGAATCGTATAAGCAATATGTGTGTAATAAAAGATTTAGAAAATTCAGACATGAAGAGGAAGAAAAATTACCCATGGTCACCACACCTTTTTGTTTAAAAATTCACGTATGTGCATATTTTAAAAAATGAGATTGTACTAAGCACTGTGTATTAAGTGTATTTACTGTTATTTATTTTTCGCATTGTGAACATTTCCCCACGTTATGGAAAAAAAATCTTTTTAAAGACTTATTTATGGGGCGACTGAGTGGCTCAGTCATTAAGCCTTTGGCTCAGGTCATGATCCTGGGGTCCTGGGATGGAGTCCCATATCGGGCTCCCTGCTCAGCGGGGAGTGTGCTTCTCCCTCTGCCTCTGCCCCTACCCCCCACAGCTTGTTCTCTCTCTCTCCCTCTCACTCTCAAATAAATAAATAAAATCTTAAATAAATAAATAAAACTGCTCCCCTTTTAAAACACCAGCAAAGATACCAAAACACCAGACGTAAAAATAACGACAGGGTGGCCCCTTAGGTTGAGTCCTGTGCCTACGATAGGTAGCCCAGTTAATCTGCGGCAGGACACCCGAGTGGGAAAGAGTGCTCACATGGGCACAGACCCACGTGGGTCCAGCCCCAGTGGCCACAGGAAGGGTAGGGCATTTTGCAGAAGTTCTCATTTGGATGAGAGCCAGCAAGTCAGTGGTTCGAATTCTGAGTTCCTGTGTGCCTCTTCGGTAGGCTGAGCGATCAGAAGAACCCGTGTAAATGCGATCCACCTCCTCCCTCGGGGTGGACAGGATAGAAGAAGGTTTCAGAAAGCTACAACAGTGTTTGCCTGACCCACTGTTCCAAAGGGACAGGGCCACATCCGCCTTCTGGGTGTGGATGCCTGAGGGCTCTCTGGAGCGAAGGGGCACAGATGGCCATAAACTCTCTGGAATCTCCCAGGCAAGGAAACACCTCTTCACACACAGTTCTCATGTAGCTGTTGACAGGAGGAGGAGAGAATGTGGCCAGCCAGGTCAGGAGGGTGGAGGACGAAGACGGACAGGAGGCAGGCAGCCACCTTGCGCTTGGGGCAAACCCAGGTCGCTCACTGCCCGGCAGGTATTCACGTCGGATGCTAGCCATTCCCATGCGCTCTGGGTCTGCCAAGGCATGTGTCCAGGCTACAACTGTTCAAAAATAGAACAGGAAGTCCAGAACAAAACAAAAGCCGAGAGGAGTCTGCGGCACCCAAGAACAGGTCGAGCACAGGTCAGGGAGAGAGGATTCGGCTTGTGGGGAAGGCCTCTGAGTTGAGCAAGGATGCAGCGGCCCCAGGGGTGGAAAGAGCACAAACGGGTGACGAACGGAAGTCAGGTATCACGTTGCCTGCGGCACGTCCATATTACATCCAGATCCCAAATGAACAGACCATCCACGGCGGTCACCAGGCCCACACACCTTGCCCACTACAACAGAGAGCTTCCTCTCCTTTTGCAGTCAGTAGTTGAAGGGCAGATAAGGGAAGGGTAAGGAGGGAAAGAGACAAGGGAGTGGATGGGTAAGGAGAACGTTTGGTAGTTTGGCCTGCCCAGCATTCATTCCCCCTTTGTCTCTTCTTCCAATAACAGACTTTAGTTTTCCTCTGGGGAACACCCTTCTCCCACACTCAGTCCAGGAGGCCCCCGTGGGGTAGGCTCTGCCCCACCTCCCACCTCTTGGAGGCTTGGGAGGCCCTCTCTAGGGAACATGGGTAGTTGACAAAACCAGTATCCCAGAGATTCGTGTAAGCCTTTCCAGGTTAAAGGCTTCCACGGACACAACTGCTGCCTGGGGCTCTGGGTCTTTCTGGTTTCCTAAATGCACGCATGACTGTGTGTCTTAGTTCACTAGGTTACGACTCCCCAGACCCTCGCGCAGGAGCGCGTATAGGGGATGCACGTCAGGAATCGAAGCCCCTCAGAACAGAGGGATTACATTACATTTGGGGTAAATCCGACACCTATTTAAATCGGGGGTATACCTGGAGCCCACAGTGGAGACAGGAAGTTAGGATTTGGCAGCTCCATAGACCGAGGACAGACTAAAACTCACCACTTACAGAAAAAAGCAACAGCACAGGGAGTGAGCCCTGCTTTTGAAGTCGATTTCTGCAGCTCAGCAAACGACAGGGAACAGAAGGGACTGGCCAAGAATGCACTCATAGGTGGCGCTGCTGCGGAGCCTCCCTTCAGCTGTGCTCCAAACTCTGGATTCTTCTAAAACCAGGGGTGACTGTCTAATCCCTTAAAGATCTTCTGACCTTATTACTACAATTATATCTTAAGCCTTGGGGGCATGGGCGGGAATCTGGGACCTAGACTCTGCTTCTGGCTTCGTTAAACAGTCTGAATACCTCTCCAGAAGGCTGCAATCTTGATCTTGGTGCCGTCCTTGGCCCACAGTTGCTTCTCTGGGCTGTTATCCTCAGTGCAGGTGGCTCATTCATTAATACCTGCAGAGTGTAGACTAGAGCGGGCAGAGCTAACCCTGGCTTCGTAGTAATCCAGGTACTTCTCCTTACCTCAGAGGAGCTGGTGTCCTTTGGGCAGCCACTGGAAAACCCCAGGGTGCTCTCCACCTGTCTGGCTGGGGCAGAGCAAAGCCTTGCAAAGCGCCAAGCAGGCTCCCAGGGCAGCCCTGCCTCCCTCCACAAGCACGTGTTTTACTTCCCTCCCCGTGGCCTTTCTATTCTCTTCAGCCCAGGGGCAACGGGAACTTCTCCCCAGCTCCCCACACATGGCTTCTCTGTCTGTGCACTGACCCCCCAGAAATTCTAGCAAGATGACCTTTCATCCCTGCAACAGTCTGGGCAGCCACGACCACAGCCACCCGACACCGGATGCCGCCGCTAGGGTGCCAGCGGTGGCTTCAGACGGCGGGGGCCTTCCTGCCAACCTCGCTCCCTCCAGCCAGAGGGCTGTCGGCTGGAACGAGGAGAGAGGACACCCACAGAGTCACAGCGTGACACGGCATGGAAGTCCCCCCACATCTCTGGCTCTGCTGATGCCCCCACGGCCTCCAGAGCCCGCCCCCCCTTCCCCCAGGGAAGCAGGAGAAGGAGCGGAACGGAAGACTGACTCAGGGAGAAGCCCGGCGACGGGCAGGGGACCGCGCCGCACCTAGCTGCTGGACCGATTCCTGGATCCTCCGGCACAGCTGGCCTTCAAGCGGCTCATCATTAATAACCGTCCCCTGAAGCCACCAGACAGGTCTGCGGCAGGCCAGCTGGAGAGCAGCGATGCTTTCCTGTATGCGTCCTGTTCTCCGGCACAGAGCGCATCTATCACAGCCCCTCCTGGAGGTCCGGCCACGTGGGGAAGGGGTCTTGTCCCAGAGCGGAGGTGGGGAACAGGTGCTGGCACCAACGGGGATGTCATTCCTCTGGGACCTCATTTTGCAAACACGGCGAAGACCCCAGGCCAGAGGGGAAGGACCATCACAGAGGAAAACTTGGAATAATTCCCAGGGGCTAGTGTGGCAGCCTCAGCCTACTGCTCTGCCCAGCGGGACCCACGGTCCTCATCTTGAGACCAGATGGCTGGCCGTGCTCCTCCTGTGACTGCCCCTCTCAGATCCAACTCTGACTAGCGCATTTTGGGGAGGGAGACGCTCAGGCAAAACTTGTTTTGGAGACATTTTTTACATTAATGGGAACTGGGTAGCCTAACTGATAACACAATGGGGTCTTTCTCCTAAATCCCTTCTTCTAAACTTGTGTTCTCCTGGAAGTGACCAGTAGTCCCTCTTTTTAAGAGGGGTATGTGTGTGTGTGCACGCATGTGATGGACACACATGTGCCAGCACACACACTCATGTGTGCAGTTGGGTCTATATTAAGACGACACAGTCCCACTTCCGGTTTTCAGGCACTGTGGCTCCCGATCCTGACGCTCGTACTCTTTGGTGCATGGAGTAAGGCATATCCTATCGTGTTGCATCTCTGCAGAGCAGAGGGCTCAGGGTGAGGCAAACATGATTCTGCCATTTGTGAGCTGTTGCTCTCTGGGCAGGTTCCTTTTCTCTCTGTACCTCGGCTTCCTTATCTGTAGACTGGGAATAATGAGAGTCCCTGTGGCAAAGTGTTACTGCGATGATTAAATGTGTTAATAGACACAGCCCACTTAGGAAATTTCCTGGCACAGGGGCGCCTGGGTGGCTCAGTCGGTTAAGTGTCTGACTCTTGATTTCGGCTCAGGTCATGATCTCAGGGTCCCGGGATGGAGCCCCTGCATTGGGCTCCTGCTCAGCGGGGAGTCTGCTTTTCCCTCTCCCTCTGCCCTTCCCTCCGCTTGTGCTGTCTCTCTCTCTTTCTCTCTCTAAATAAATAAATAAATAAAATCTTAAAAAAAAATTTCCTGGCACACAATATGTATTCAATAAGTATTTGGTATTATTTATATCGTTATTCAACAATAGCAGATGGCATTATTATAAATAAAATAGGGTGGAGAGTTGGACTGTAATCATACCCCAGGTCTTTTGCAGCTCTGAAATTTTATGATATTATGAAAGACTCAATGAATCCTGAGCGGATCTTTTGAAGGAAAACACTAGCCACAGAGAACCTAGGACCAGGCTGCCCACCCTACTCCTGGCCCTGTATGTGCATTTTGTGGTAAAGCCCGTGTCTTTCAGGTTGGTACAAACCAGGATGGCCCACGGCCCTTACTCTCTTCCCTATGAACGCTATAGAGCACGGAAGCCACAAACCTTTCTCTTTGGCCTGTTGATGGATTCTAGCTCCACCCCCAGGCTGCAGCTCCGCCCCCAGGCGCAGCTCCAGGATGCTGAGCTGTTGAGCTGGGCTGCTGGGGTCAGAGCAAACAGACTTCAAGTGTCCACGCAGCCGCTAAGATACTCAATTGGCACTTGATTTTGCCACAAAGCAGGGAGAATAGGAGAAGGTTAGATTTTGGAACTGAAAGTCATTGCTGGATGTGGGACTGAATCTTTCTTTGACGGAAACAGGATATTTGGGTTCAAAGCCTCCTTTTTCAAGAGAACCAAAAGAGAAGTCGTATTAGTTTCCAGGGCTGCTGGAACAAAGTTCCATCAACCGGTTGGCTTAAAACAACAGAAAAGTATTCTTTCGCAGTTCAGGAGGCCAGAATTCTGAAATCAAGTTGTTGGCAGGGTCGGTCCCTTCTGAAGACCTTGAGGAAGAATTTGTTCAAGGTTTCCCTCCTAGCTTCTGCTGTGTCCAAATCTTTCTGTCCTTTCTCTCATAAGGACAGCAGCCTTTAGGATTAGGGTGGGTGCAAATTGGATTTAGCACCCGCCCTAACCCAACACAACCTCGCCTTACCCCGATTGTGTCTGCAGACTCTATGTCCAAATAAGGTCACGTTCACAGGTAGGGGTGATGGGATTCGAGCATATCTTTTTTGAGGGGGCACAGTTCAACCTCTTATGCAGGACGAACAAGGTCCAGAACACAGAGTTGAGGAAAGGAGAGAATTTACTGTTTGACCCACGATAAAATGAGTGAAATCACCTCTGCTCTGAGAAAAGCTATAAACCAATAATAAGTGGAAACAACCAGTCTCCCTCCATCTCTGCACTCCCCACTCCGGAGCCAGTTGTGGTAAATTATAGGACCACTGGGAGAATAAACCCCCAATAATTAGTGTTCTAATGAAAGCTCCTCCGCAAACCTTTAAAAAAATCTGTCTGAATCCTTCCCCCCTCCTCCTCAGATGGCACCACCTATGACTTCCCACGGTTGACAGGTTGTGTGAGTAGAGCCTGCTTTGTGGGGAATTTGCTCTTTGAATGTGAAGCATATACCTGATTCTGATTAATCAGAACAGGGACATTGTGAGCAACTTTAATTTTTCCACATCTGATTAAATAACAGCACAGCAAGTTATTAGCTTTTACACACCCATCCAAACACCCAATCACCTAGGAAATAATTCTGGGAGCACAAAGAGGGCTGTGAGAGTGAAGTTGGAAATCGTGCACATCTGGGAGGATCGAATCCGCCATTCACATTATTTAAGGATGCTTAACACATCTCCCGTCCCTCAGCTAGCACAGAAAGTGCCTCATCTGCCCCTTAGCGTGACCAAACCAGGACTGAGCAGAGAGTCTGAGGTGATGGCCAGCAGAGCCAGGTGTGAGCAAACCCAGGACAGCAGCATGTCACCCTCACGTCTGTCTCCCCAGTGCCGGGCTTCCTGCCTGGCACACAACATACACTCAACCAAATGGGAAATGAGGGTGCAGAAATGCAGTGGCCACCTCTGTCCATGCAGATCCCAGATGGGGATTCTGGAAATTTCCAGCCTGTCTGAATAACTGGATGCCACAAGGCCAACCCCGTGGCCAGCCCTTAGTGGATGACCAAGCATGATTGCTGAATGAACTCATAAGCTTCCTACTCATCAGGAGCATGTGAGAGGCCATGAAGAATCTCCCCTGGCATCTCCCATCTTGGTCCTTCTGTGCCTGTGGCGTCCCAGGCCCCCCTGTCAAGCAGATAAGGAGTTCCTGCAGACTCAGACAATTGGGGCAACATCTGCTTAGAATCAGTGACGGAGAGCGTAGCCCTCTATACTACACTGTCCCTCTTCTAATCATTTAACTATTAACATTTTAAAAGCACTGGAAATCATCACAGCATGAGGTTCTTTTAAATAACACACAGTGAGTTTTACCCCCTAGTTACTAGTCTCTGGAGAGAAACATTAAGACAAATTAGAAACTGGCAATCTGATTCTCTTCTTGGTCCCCCTCAGCTACATAATATGGGACAAGATTTTTTTTTCTAGCTTGACTATACTGAGAGGCAGTCTGACAGCAGCTGTTACAGAAAATGAGCATTTCGGTGACCCAGCAATTTCTGGAGAAGTGCTCGGACAAGACTGTCACTGCAGCATTGCTGATTAGAGTAGAGCAGGACCCCCACAATCGAAACCCACATGTCCATTCTGTGCAATGTTACTCATGGGGCACACAGCCACACACATACTTGAAAGATAATCCAAACTGAGTGGTTTGGAGAAAATCGAGTTGCAGCAGTTATGAGTGAAACCATTTATGTTAGAATGCACATAACAGTTCTACTCATTTTTTTTTTTTTAACACATTTTCAACATGGGGCTTGAACTCAGGACCCGGAGATCAAGACCTGAGTGGAAATCAAGAGTTGGATGCTTAAGCAACTGAGCCACCCAGGTGCCCCAGCATTACTACACATTTTCTGTGGGAACATATATGAAGATATAACTGCCAGAAAAAAAGTGAGCACAGACATAGCCCAGATGAACAGCAATGTTCACCATTAGGAGGGGAACTGGGCTTAGAATAGTAGTAAAGTAGTATTAAGTAGTAACTTATTTCTTTTTTAAAGATTTTATTTATTTATTTGAGAGAGAGAGCGAGCACGAGCAGGGCAGAGGGGCAGAGGGAAAGGGAGAAGCAGACTCCCCGTTGAGCAGGGAGGCTGATGCAGGACTCCATCCTAGGACCCTGGGATCATGACCTGAGCCGAAAGCAGATGCTTATCCAACCAAGCCACCCAGGTGCCCAAGTAGTTTAACTTATAATGAATGTATTACTTGTGTAACATGAGAATTACTTTTTAAAAAAACCAAGGCAATGAGAAAAAAGTATGATTGTACCACTTTGTTTCTTATGGCAGTTTTTCTCTGTGAATTTATTATCCTAGCTAGAGATAAAACATTTAAAAAGTGTTCCCTGGCACACCTAGTTAGCTCAGTCGGTAAAGCATGTGACTCTCTCTTTTCTTAAAAAAAAAAAAAAGTATTTACTTATTAAGTAATCTCTACCCCCAATGTGGGTCTCGAACTCATGACCCCGAGATCAAGAGTCACATACTGGGGTTGCAACTCTTGATATTGGGGTTGTAAGTTTGAGCCCCACACTGGGTGTAGAGATTACTTAAAAACCATAAAATCTTAAAAAAAAAAAAAAAAGTGTCCCCTTAGGGGCCCCTGGCTGGCTGAGTTGGTAGAGCATGTGACTTTTTTTTTTTTTTAAAGATTTTATTTATTTATTTGAGAGAGAGAATGAGATAGAGAGCATGAGAGGGGGGAGGGTCAGAGAGAGAAGCAGACTCCCTGCTGAGCAGGGAGCCCGACGTGGGACTCGATCACCGGGACTCCAGGATCATGACCTGAGCCGAAGGCAGTCGCTTAACCAACTGAGCCACCCAGGCGCCCGAGCATGTGACTCTTGATCTTGGGGTTGTGAGCTCAAGCCCCAAATCGGACATAGAGCTTACTTAAAAAAAACTGTCCCCTTAGATCTCAGGAAGGCACACAGACTGTGACAAGAGACTCTATCTGTATTACAAATGTATGAAATCACCTCACTGAAGAGGGCTGGGGAAAAGTGTTGACCTAAGTAACCTTCGAAATGAGTGGAGTCGGTAAGACTAAAGGCAAAAGAAAGTGCACATAAGCACTATATTCTAGTAGACAAAGTTGGTTCCCATGGGGACACTGGTTAACAATTCTGATACTGCTGTCGATGCAGACTGGAATTGAACAATGAAATGGACAGCATATGGGGGAAGCCAGGTTTTCTTCTGTTGGAGTGGAAATTAACAGATAAGCTAGAATGATCCATGTGGTAACAGGTAAGAGCTAGAGACATCAGCATGAATTGTTTACCTTCTTATAATTACAGATGATTATATACAGAAATACATATATATATATAAAAGTTAGTATACACACGTTTTCTTGCTCTGTTAGCTGAGAGGGCCTGGAAGCAGCAACATTCCAGTAGCAGTGAGCACACCTTGTGCCCAGATCTTGGCTTTTTTTTTTTTTTTTTAAGATTTATTTATTTAAGAGAGAGCGGAGCACGGGGGCGGGGGAGCGCACGGGGCAGAGGGAGAGAGAGAATCTCAAGCAGACTCTCCACGGAGCGTTGAGCCTGGCACAGGGCTCGATCTCACGACCCTGAGATTCTGACCTGAGCCAAAACCAATAGTCAGATGCTTAACCTACTGAGCCACCCAGGCTCCCCCAGATCTTGGTTTCTTTTTTTTTTTTAAAGATTTTATTCATTTATTTGAGAGGGAGATTGAGAGAGAGAGTGCATGAGAGGGGGCAGGTCAGAGGGAGAAGCAGACTCCCCACTGAGCAGGAAGCCCGATGAGGGACTTGATCCGGGGACTCCAGGATCGTGACCTGAGCCGAAGGCTCGCTTAACCAACTGAGCCACCCAGGCGCCCAGATCTTGGTTTCTAATACCATCCTTCAGTAAAAGGAACCAGGACTTCCTGGGGAAATGGTTGACTTTTGACAGGGGCAACATATATAGGATGAGCCTCGAGTGCCAAAAGGTTAGGAATAGCTCACCTTCCTTCCCCCCGCCCCCCCAGCAAAATACCAAAACAAAACCAAACCCTCAAACCCCTACAATGACGGGTGTATGTCAAAAGAACACAGGAGTCAATAAAGAGAGCTCTCAATGGCCAAAACTGGAATAATTTGAGCAAAAAAATAAAGTAGTATTGGATTGGAACCCCAAAATATAAAGATCTATGAGTCCATATTAATATAAATGATCGAATAATAAATAAATGGGGAAGAAGACAGAGATGTCCCTTTCAAAAGAATTCCAAATAATGTATGTAGACAATCCATCCTTAAGGAGGGAGAGCACAACTCCTCACTTCGTAAGTGTGGGCTGTGCATAGTGACTTCCTTCCAAAGACTGTGGGATGGAAAAGGGTGAGGGGAGTAACTTCGCAGGGGAGCCTGCACTGAGATCATGACCTGAGCTAAAATCAAGAGTTGGATGCTTAACCGACCTGAGCCACACGGGTGCCCCTAAAAAAATAAAATCTATTAAAGAAGTGTCCTTTTAACTTATACATTATTTCCTATTCCTTCTAAAAACAAACAAACAAAAACCCACCTGAAATCTAAGTACAGATTTCAGATTTACAAGGATAGATCATGGACTTTTTTCCTTGAGAGAGATTTCAGGATGAGGAGGCCAAGTAACTTCAGACTAGAGCTGGGATGAATTTCTAGTCTGATTTAGCTTTGTGGGGCAGTTGGCCATCCAGGTCTTGCAGCGCCCAATGATGGCTGCTGAGGCCTCGGCAAGTCAAGCGTGCAGTTGCCCAGACGGGCATTTGTAGGTCAATACCAAGCCAACTGGAGCCTAAGCTGGGTGGGGCAGGGTCATCATCTGCCTTGTGTGTAACTGACGATTTACCCTGTCAGTCCCCGGACTCATCCCCCTGGCTGCTGGTTTCGATCTGAGCAGTAGCTGGTGAGAGCCAGAGGAGATTCCATTAACTCTTCTGTTCAAAATCATTTAATCTCCTGTAGCTATCTGCTTCTTTTACCCCTGTCCGGTCACACTGGGCTCCTAGCTGTTCCTCAAATCCAACAAGCACTCTCCTGCCTCAGGGCCTTTGCACCTGCTGTTCCTCTGCCTGGAATGCTCTACCTTTGGAAGAGCTCACGACTTGTCCTCACCACTTCTTTTGGGTCTCTGCTCAAATGTCACAGTATCAGAAAGGGCTTTGTGGCTAAAATAGCAAACCCCTGCATCATCACTACATTCCCCTTGCAGCTGAATTTTTTCTTTCTCTGTACTAACATGCTGTTTCGTTGCTTATTATCTGTTATCTCCAAATAGAAAGTGATTTCTGTGAGAGCAGAGACCACATTTTTCACGTTCACTGCTTATTACCAATATCTAGACTAGAACTTAGTACTTAGCAGGCACTCAGTAATATCTTTGGAATGAATACATGAATGCATGGGAGATTTTTTACACGGTAGTATGGTGAATGGTATGTGTTGATAAATAATAATAGTTACACTCACAATGTATTTATCAGTCCCTTCAATTCTTTTTTTTTTTTTTAAAGATTTTATTTATTTATTTGACAGAGAGATAGAGAGAGAGCACAAGTAGGCAAAGAAGCAGGCAGATGGAGAGGGAGAAGCAGGCTCCCCACAGAGCAGGGAGCCCAATGCGGGACTCGATCCCAGGACCCTGGGATCATGACCTGAGCCGAAGGCAGCCGCTTAACCGACTGAGCCACCCAGGTGCCCCGTCCCTTCAATTCTTTACAGCTCAAAAAGTTACCTTCTCCACAAACTCTGGTTTGTCTTTGTACAAAAGTATATGCATACGTAAGTGGATTATTCATTCAACAAATATTTAGGAAGTGGGTAGTGCATGTCAAAGTACTGTGGTGCGCATTAAGCGTACAAAGGTGAATAAAACCCACTTTCCAACATCTGGGAGTTCCATCCATCCACCCATCCATCCATCCATCTATCCATCCATCTATCCACCTGATACTTTTGAGGCCCTTGTAAGTTCAGACACTGCATGTTTTTTTGTTTTAAAAGATTTTATTGGGGCACCTGGGTCCCTCTGCCTGCTCTCTCTCTCTGTCAAATAAATAAATAAATAATCTTTTTAAGATTTGACAGAGAGAGAGAGCGTGCATGAGCACGGGGAGAGGCAGAGGGAGAGGGAGAAGCAGACTCCCCACTGAGCAGAGAGTCCAACGCGGGGCTCGATCCCTCAGGACCCCCGGATCATGACCTGAGCCGAAGGCAGATGCTTAACTGACTGAGCCACCCAGGTGCCCCCAGACACTGCATGTTTAAGTAGCATTTGGTACATCCCTTTGTCTTTCTCTCTAATGGCAGAGAACCAAAGAATTTAGTTGTAGCTCTGCTGCTAATTTTTGGACCCCCAAATCATTAAACTCCGAGCATTAGTTTCGTCATCCATAAAGTAGGGTTTGAGACCCATGGACAGCCTGCCACACAGTGCTGCTGGGAGCATCAAAGGACGTGACCCCAAAATAAATGTGCCTTTGACAGTGTGACGTCCTAAACACACGTGCGGGGTTCTCAGGCAGCGAAGGCTTAAAACAAAAACAAAACCCAAACCAACCACCAGACAGACAGACAACACAGAACAAAACAAAAACCCAAAGTTCCATCTTTTGCTCCGACTACTTCTCAGTGGGCCTCAGAGCCCGAGGCAGCTGCGGCTTCTGGCCAGGCCAATCTGCCATCACTCAAAAATTCTACAGTTAGACACAAATCAGGGTAGGCAGCCCAATTCCTGTCAAGGTAATCCTTTGCAGATTAAGTAGACCATCAATAATCTTTGGTTAACATTCGATTCAAGCATGCACCAGCTCTTCCGACCCTGGACTCTCCTCCAGCTGAGGGCCTGTTGGCTATTGTGTACTATTCTAAAGCTTTCACAGCCCTCAGTCTCCTTTTATATTTTTTAAAAACCTTGACTTGGCCAGCTCTGGAGTTTCTTATAAGATGGGGCTTGCTAGTAAATGAAAGTGATTCCTGAATGTTGACATATAAACATCATTGACCAGGCTAGGCCTTCTTCAAAGAGAAGATATTGTAAGTCTTCCAAAGTCTAATCCAAGTGAATAATTGGGGGCGGGGGGAGGGGAGGGAAGAAGGGGAGAGAGAGGAAGGAGAGAGTGTGAGACACAGTGAGAGGGCGATGGAGAGAACAAAGAGAGAATACACATGAACTATCCTTCCTAAAGCCATGACTGGACTTCTCCGTAAGCTCTGGCATTTTCTCACCTTTATATTTACGCTCTCACTTCCCGATGGGTGCATGAAATTGTCAGCATTCACTGAAGAGGTGGAGGCTTCCAGACAGAGCTGGTACATTTATTCTATGGGAACAAAGACTCGTCCCTCTTCTGTGTGTTGTCTCCTCTAAGGGCTAAGGACAGTTTCAAGGCAAATACCTAGAAGCAATTTTTGTTTCCTCAGCCTCTTTTGTGCTAGATCCCCACGGCCCGGGCTACGTAATAACAACATCTATAATAGTATGATGCTAGCTGCTGGCTACCTTTCACAGAGCCCTTGCTCTGAGCCAGGGAGTCGCTAAGTATTAGCCAACAACACGCACAGCCTGAGAAGCTTATGTGCACTGAGACCCTCGTCCCTTTTCCGGGACTTGCCCCCATGTATTTCGGGGTCCAGAAGCTTCTGCCCAGAAGCTCATCCCTACCAACATGTTGACTCTCCCTGTCTTCTTTTCTTTCTTCTTGTGGAAAGACTTCAAACATACACAAAAGGAGAGAAGAACATCACGTGCACCTGTACCCACCACCCAGCTGCAACAGTTAATATTCTGCCATTCCTATTTTATCTATTCCCACCCCAACTGCTCCTTTTAGGGACTATTATAAAGCGAACACCAGACACTGTGCCACCTCACCACTGCTCTTTGGAATTTTTCGTTTGTTCTTTCACTTTCTTTAATGATGCAGGGACTCTGAGAACCCAGTGAGATTTCCTGCTGGTTTTTAGTTGGATGGAGGTGGTGTGGTGCACGCAGGAATACAGTTTGCATCTCTCCTCTATTAATTAACCAAACCTAAGCCAATAATCTATTCTTTTTTTAAAAAAAATACTGTCTTACGGTGAAAGTTGTTCAAATTGCTTTATTATTACTATTTAATGAAACAAGGGACGGAGAGTAGATTTACACCTAACACTGGGACTGAAGATGGATATCAAACTAGTATTGTTGTCTTGAGTTCTGAGGATGATGGATGGTTGGAAGGGATTCTAGGGCCCCCAGTCCGGGCAGCCTGCGTGGTCACAGTGCTGTCCATGCTGGTGCCGAACACGGGAACTGGGGAATGGATGAACGAGGAGAAGCTGGACCCGGGGACTGACTGTGTGCACACACTGCAAATTAATGATTGACGTAACTGCTTACCACGTGTGCTTAATAGTGAACACGTCTATCATTAAAACCCCACTGGATTCCAGAGACTAAAACTCTCCGTGGGCTCTCCTGGCCTTCCTCTGCAGCAGGCAAGGTTGCTGGCTCAGAAGTTGCCAATACAACGGGCCTTGTTGCTGGCTAGGTCTTTGGTCTCTCAAGACATGGCACCTGGAGCTTTGTGGAGCCTTTTAGGATCTGATGGGAGGTCTGGCATGTCCGTGGCCAGTGGCTGCCTCTTCTAGCTCTGATTGTGCCAAAGGTTTGGCTAAAAGTCTCTCCTCGAATTGCTTCTGCTGTGCTGGGATGGTTTGGAACCTTAAACCAGGCATGTGGACTTACATAATTTCCAGTTCCCTTAAAGCAGTGGTTCTGGGGAGCTTGAAGAGCATATCCATGGCCCGGTGCTTCCCCAGACTGATGAACCCAGGATCTCTGGGAGTGGGGCCTGGCGGTCCCCAGTGATTCCTACACGCCTTCAGGGGAGAACCTGGGGCCTTACAGCAAGTGCTTTGGTGCACACCGAGTCTTGCTTTCTTCCCCATCTTTCTTTGGTAGGGTCACCTTTTTCCTCAAAGCTTTTGAGATAGAAGAGACATGTGCTTTTCAGCTTTAAATACTGAGGTCATGCTGGCTTCATAAAACGAACTGAGGAAAATTTTCATCTTATTCTATGACCTGAAATAGTTTGAATAACAAAGAAGATACCTGGTTTTTGAAGACTAGATAGTATCCAGTTATAAGACCATGAAGGCCTTTAAAAAAGGGCCTCTTTAATAAACTTTCTGAAGTAGTCTATGGTTATTGGTCAATTCAGGTGTTCTACCTCTTTGGGGGCAATTTTGATAATTTATATTTTGCTAGGAAATTCTCCATTTCCTCTAGATGTCCAAATTTATTGCCACAGATCTTCACAAACATGCTTTTATAATTCTTTTACTCCTTTCCCAATTGGTAACTACATTTTTCTTTCTCATTCTAATGCTGCAGACCACGAGATGCTCAGATTTCCTCTACTGTAATAATAGCGAGTGCTTACTGATCACTGACTACGTGCTAGGCATAGAGTGCTAACTGCTTTACTTGTACGAGCTCATTTAACCTCATGACCATTCAGTGAGATCGTTACTCTCAAGATCCTCACGTTACAGACAAATTCCTCACCTCTAGGTGCGCAGAGAAGTTAAGCAACTCGCCAGCAGCTCTATATGCTGCCTATTGACCTGTGTGTGAGCTTAGATATCGTCTACCATGTGAGTCTGTTATTCTAGGGTTAAGAATCAAGGGGGAGGGGAAAGGAATAACAACAGTGTTCTTGCTCGAAGCTCTTAACTAGAGTGGATAATCTAAAAGTTGTGTGGCTGGGAGGTGACAAGATTCCACCAGCAGAGAGTGGCCCAAGGCTGTGGGTGATGAACTCCTGTGCTTAGATGGATTCCATGCTGTGTGACTCCTTTCATGTCCTGGCTCAAGGTCACTTAATTGCCTTGAGTGTTCTCTTGCATGCAACTCTTGATCTCTGGCTTCTGAGTTCAAGCCCCACGTTGGGTGTAGAGATTATTTAAAAACAAAATCTTAAAAAAAAAATAAGACCCCCCAGGACTGGCTCTCTCTTTGCTTCAAGAATAAAATCTGGACTTCTCAGTTTGGTCTTCAAGGATTGCCACCACCTGGCATCAATGGGCACTCTAAGCCCATCCTAAGCCCGGCAGCGTCTGTCAATCTAAACTCCAGGCTCTGTATGTCCTTGTATGTCTGCCTCCGGATCTTTGCCCATGCTTTTTCCACCACCGTGAATCCCCTTTCTCCATCTCTGGATATCCAAATACGATGCATCCCTCAAGCTCTAGCATGTCACGATACTGTTGTCAATTCTCTCTTCCTATAATTAAATAATACTACCACTTACATACAGCTTACAGTGTGTACCAGCATTTATATCTGTTAGTTCATTCAGCCTTCAGAACAATCCTTTTTTTTTTTTTAAAGATTATATTTTATTTATTTGAGAGAGAGTGAAAGAGAGAGCACAAGAGGGGGTAGGGTCAGAGGGAGAAGCAGACTCCCCGCCGAGCAGGGAGCCCGATGCGGGACTCCATCCCGGGACTCTGGGATCACGACCCGAGCTAAAGGCAGTCGCCCAACCAACTGAGCCACTCAGGCACCCCTTCAGAACAATCCTATGAAGGATGTATTATTCTTGTCCCTATTTTATAATTGGGGAAACTGAGGCTCAGTAATTTGTTCAAGGCCACAGGGCTAGTAGCAGAGTTGGGATTCAAACCCAGGCAGTCTGGCCCCACACACTTAACCCCTATGCATGGTACCTGTGACTCTTTGCAGGCATGCGTTATAGTGACTTTCTCACTTGTCTTACCTTCCCTATAGGACAGCAAGCTCCTCCAGGAAGGGCTGTGGGTATGGTTCTGGTATACCTACTTAGTAATGGGGTGCCTGGCTGGCTCAGTCAACAGAGCATGTGACTCTGGATCTTGGGTTGTGGGTTCAAGCCCCATGTTGGGCATAGAGATTACTTAGAAAAGAAATGACTTAGTGGATGTGCCGTAAGTATTTGCTCACCCAGAGAAGAACACAGTACTCAGTAGATGGGCTGAGGAGGGCAAGGGTGGAGAATTTGGAACCAAGGTCCCTGGGGTCAAGACACTCTAAAGTGTGGGTAGGGAGGCCAACTTTGATAAATGATACAGTGGAAAATCTCTGCTGAAGAGTAAGCAAATGTAAATCCAGTGAGTACAAACTGAGCGGGCAAGGGAGATGCCAGCGGAGGTGTGGAGGTCTGCACACTCTGAGGGACCTGGGGCCATACCTTAAGGCCTTGCTGCACAAAGTGGGGTCCCTGGACCAACAACAGGGGAGCCTGTTTTGAAATGCAGAATCCTAGACCCCACCCCAGACCATGGAAGCAGAATTGGCATTTTTTTAAAAGATGATACAGAACTTTATTTTTTTTAGAGAGAGAGAGAGAGAGTGTGCACATGTGTGTGGCAGTGGGAGGCACAGAGGGAGAGGGAAAGAGAATCTTAAGCAGGCTCCACAGCCAGCATGGAGCCCGACGCAGGGCTCCATCTCACAATCCTGAGAACATGACCTGAGCTGAAATCAAGAGTTGAATGCTTAACCAGCTGAGCCACCCAGGCGCCCCAGAATCTGCATTTTTTTTTAATTTTAAGATTTTATTTATTTATTTGAGACACAGAGAATGAGAGACAGAGAACATGAGAGGGAGGAGGGTCAGAGGGAGAAGCAGACTCCCTGCCGAGCAGGGAGCCCGATGCGGGACTCATCCAGGGACTCCAGGATCATGACCTGAGCCGAAGGCAGTCGCTTAACCAACTGAGCCACCCAGGCGCCCCAGAATCTGCATTTTAACAAGACCCTCATGGGAGTCATATGCACACTAAAGTTGGTACAAGGCTCCCATAAGGCCAGACATTCAGGCCCACTCCCAGAGGTTGTAACTTAATTGGTTTAGGGTGGGGCCAGGGCATCCATATTTTAAAAAACATTTTCAGGTAACTGCACCATGCATTCCATGCCTTCGCTAGAGACGTGTGGGACAGAAAGATGGGGGATAGCAGGGGATGGAGAATCCCAGCTCTGCCACTAATGAGCCGTATGACCTTGGGCACGGCACTCAAAGTCATATGAAGAAAGCAGATTCGATCAGTGGTTCATGACACTCAGAATCAGAAAAATACACATTCTTGGGTCAAGTGAATTTTAATTCCCAGGGCTGGGCCTGAGGAGTTTAGCAACGACTTCAGAAGCCATGGGCACTCATATAGCTTCTAGACCAGGAGAGATCCATAGAACAACTAGAGTAGTGGCTCTCATGCTGGAAACATATTAGAATTACCTGGAGAGCTCTTGAAAAGTACCAGTACCAAGGCCCTACTCCCAGGCATGTTAGGCCTCAAACCTAAAGTTCTCCCAAGTGAGTAGACTATGCAGTACGATGGAAAACCACTGGTCTCAGAGTAGTTAAAGATGTGAAGGTCACATAGCACCAAGAATGTGGGCTTCTGAGGTCCTTTCAATTCTTTGAGGTTTCCTATTTGTGAAATGGGGATAACAACACCCATTTTTTTTTTAATTTTATTTATTTGACAGAGACACAGCAAGAGAGGGAACACAAGCAGGGGGAGTGGGAGAGGGAGAAGAAGGCTTCCCGCCAAGCAGGGAGCCCGATGCGATGCAGGGCTCGATCCCAGGACCCTGGGACCATGACCTGAGCAGAAGGCAGCCGCTTAACGACTGAGCCACCCAGGCGTCCCAGCAACACCCATTTTAGCAGCCTGTTGTGAGGATTAAGTGTGATAAAGTTACATATACCCTTGACCTTAGTCAAAAGTCACTTCATTGTGAATCCAGCTTCCTCAGTGGACTAATGGGAACAGCCCTAGAAAGGCAGGTCCAAGTTCACATAGCTGGGCAGCAGCAGAACAGACATGACGCTCTGCTCCAAATGCTAATTCTACTGCACTGTGTAGCCTCCTCTGGATATGGGAAAAGAGCCCAGAGAAAACCCAAACAACCCCAGATGGCCATACTGAACTCCGGCCAGAGCACTGGGCCAATAGATAGTCCCTCACACAAAATAAAGCCTTCGTTTTCTTTACCCAAGAACCAGGTTGCTTGGCTTTCAACATGTTGCTGATGGTGTTTGATTCTGACCCATTTGAGTTTGACCTTCTTTTCTGATCACAGTGTCAGGAATGAAATAAATGCCTCCGTGGGGACAATGGAGTGGGAGAATGATTCTTTTCCCACTGTGTGGAAGGCGAACGGGAATGGGAGGTGAGGGCTGAGGGATCAGCCAGCTGGAAGGTGGTTTCAGCAACTTCAATGTGAGGGCTTGACGGACTGTGAGTACTATGGGTTGAATTGGGTTCCCCTAAAAGATGTGGAGGTCCTAACCCCCCGTACTTGGGAATGTGACCTTTCTTACTTGTATATAGGGTCTTTGCAGATAATCGAATTAAGACGAGGTCATGAGGGTAGACCATAATTTAATAGGACCGTGTCCTTAGCAAAGGGAAATTTGAACACAGAGACAGAGACACACAGGGAGAACAGCTTGTGAAGATGAAGGCAGAGATGGGCGTGATGCATCTATAAGCCAAGGAAGGTCTAAGATGGCCAGTGAAAACACCAGAAGCTTGGGAGAGGCATGGAGCAGATTCTTCCCCCAGCCCTCAGAAGGAAGAGACCCTGCGGACACCTTGGTCTCAGACGTCTGGCTTCGAGAACTGTAAGACAAGAAATTTCTGTCGCAATACTTTGTTACAGCAGCCCTAAGAAACTGATACAGTGAGGGCCAGATCCTTGCTCAAAGAACCCACTGTCATGCACCAAGGCAAGGAGACCCAATGACTTCGCTGAAGAACGAGAACTTCAGAGAAGTAAGAGTGGTCTGTCTCTCGTGTGACCTACCCCATGGTGGGGATGCCCTGCTTTATCTGGTGCAGGGACCTAGCCTTGAAATACAGATTGTGTTCTAAGTTCAAGAATACCAGCCTCTTTGTTGATGTTCTCAAATATGCCTGGATATGAACAAAATCCGGGGATAATTTTCTCAGTGAACAGTACAGCAGGTAGTAACTCTTTCCTTTTTTTTTTTGGAGAGAGAGAGAAAGCTTGAGGGGAGGGGCAGAAGGAGAAGGAGAGAGAGAATCCTAAGCAGGCTCCATGCTCAGCGAGGAGACTGATGAGGGGCTTTATCTCATGACCCTGAGATCATGACCTGAGCTGAAATCAAGAGTCAGATGCTTAACCGACTGAGCCACCCAGGCGCCCCAGGTAATAACTCTAGTATGGTTTGCTTAATACACGTCCGGTGCTCTTTTAAGTGCCTTATGGATATGAATTCATTTGATTTTGATGAATTTTCACAATAATCCTCCCATGTAGGTACTCTGATCATATCCATTTTACAGACAGAGAAACTGAGACACAGAGAGGTAAAGGAACTTCTCCCCAAGGCTGAGCAACTAGAAATGTTAGAGCTGGAATGCGGACCATCTGGCTGGAGAGTCCAGGCTCTTCACCATAACAAAAAAAATGGTTACCACTTGCTTGAGGGCTTACCCCGGGGCGGGGGGGGGGGGGGGAGGGCAAGTGTTATTCTAAATACTTACATTCTTAACCCATCTCACATTCACAACCGTTTATCCAAGCTCTGTTTAATTCTTTCATATTCACACTTCCAGGAAAGCTATTTCAATTTTGAATTTAAAAAGGCCCCCCATTTTCCATAACACACACACATACACACACACCCAGGTCCCTCTTACAAAGCTGGTCACCGGCTGCTGATCCCACAGCTACCCCTAGTGGATATCTTCCAGTGGCCAGCTGCTTGCCCTTCCCCCTCTCAACACACCGTGCCCACCCCAACTTCCAGCCCTGGTCCTCCAGCTAAAATGATAGAGTGAATGCTTCTCTGGGAGAAAGCAAGACCTCTTAAGGCCAAGGTCATGCTTTCCAAACTAGGATTTGATCGATCTTTTTATTTTCCTGGTCGGAGGCTTGGGTGACTGGGCCTCCCAATCACTGTTGGTGACTTGGGTACAAAATAATAACTCTTGCTTTGACCAAGGGAGTAAGAGAGGGGAAAGGAGGGAGCAGGAGAGCAACATGGAGGAGGAGAAGGCGAATGGGCAGAAAATAAAGGAGGGAGAAGACGAAAAAGCGAAGATAATGGCCTATCTGTGCCAGGAACGGGGGCTAGGTACTCAGCACACCCTTCCCACCTCCAGAAACCCCAAGAGGCTGGGTAGCCTGCTGCTCAGAGCCGGTCTCGAACCCAGTCCTCCAACCGCTGTCCTTGAGAGCTGGGGGGTGGGGGCAACAGCCTGGTTCAGCAGTTCTGACAGATGGGACACTTTTCAGTGTGGATTTTCTGTCGGGTGGGGAAGTGAAGCATTTGATGCATTTGATGCATTTCAGTCGGGTGGGGAAGTGATTGCGTCTGTAAAGTCCACAAGGAGATTTCTCCACGGTTCCACGTAGCCCCTCAGGGTAACATTGAGAAGGCAGCTTTGATCATCGAGAGGATTTTTCCCCCTACAGATGGATGAGAGTCACACAGATACCGAGTAGGAGCCCAGGCAGTGCCCACCTGTGTGCCCTGGGGCCTCTGGCTCTCAGCCCCCTGCCCCGCCCAGCACAAAGGCTACGGAGGCCAGATGTGACACAGCTTCGTCTCAGGATTAGCCAGTGAGACGCCCCAGTGCTTACAGGTTCCCTCCAAATCTGTCTGATAACTTAGGAGGAAATAGATTTTTCCGCCTCAGTAACAACAGAATTGGTCTTTGCATCTGTAAAAATTACACTCTAGATGACAGCAATCCTGAACATTAATCAAGTATCAATCACTGACATGAGTGGAAAATAGAGCTGGAGTCTTTATTCAAGCCATGTTGTGAGCGAAGCAAAGTGAGGGCTGATTGTGGAGGATACCCTCTTACAGGTTTTTTTTTTTTTTTTAAAGATTTTATTTATTCATGAGAGACAGAGAGAAACAGAGGGAGAAGCAGGCTCCCAAGGAGCGGGAAGCCCGACGCGGGACTCGATCCCAGGACCCCGGGATCATGACCTGAGCCGAAGGCAGACGCCTAACCATCTGAGCCACCCAGGCGCCCCCTCTTACAGGTTTGAAACAGCACCAGAGAGTGCAAAGAGCATGAGCGGGGGGTGGGGGGGTGGGGGGGTGGAGGGCCGAGGCCTGACGCCACTCCTAAGGGCACCCGCTCCCCGGGCCTCAGTTTCCCCATTTGTAAAACGAGAGAAACACTGTGGGCCCTCGGGTCACTGAGGGACTGAGTGAGAGGAGACGTGTTAAGTGTATATCCTCAACAGGCCCTACATGGAAGCAATGATTTTTTTTTTTAAGATTTTATTTATTTATTTGAGAGAGAGCATGAGCGGGGGGTGGGGGGAAGGGGCAGAGGGAGAAGCAGACTCCCCGCTGAGTAGGGAGTCCGATGCGATGCAGGACTCGATCCCAGGACCCCGGGATCATGACCTGAGCCGAAGGCAGACGCTTGACCGACTGAGCCACCCAGGCGCCCTGGAAGCAGTGATTTTTTAATGGCTCAGAATAATTGGGGAGAATAAATCTACTTTTTTTGCCAAACATTAGCTCAGAAGGTATTTAACACGCGTGGCATCCACACCACATTCTCTTTCAGTTCCCACTCCAGTTTCTGAGCTGTCTGGTGCCCACCAAAAGGGCCTCTCCTCACGTGAGTGGCACTGCCCTGCCCTCCCTCTGTCCTTATCCCAATATCTCCGACTCAGACCTTACCCCCTGGCAAGAGCCTTCCGCCCCAAATACAAAACCTGAATCTAACCCTGAGGAAACATCAGGCGAAGCAAACTGAGGGTCATTTTACAAGATAGTAGCTTGTAATCTTGACCAGGGTCAAGGCTGGGAGCGGCAGGCTGCAGGACCCTCCCCATTCAATGCAAGGAGACTAAAGGGCCAGGAAAGCTAAACCCAACATGTAATTCTGGATTTTTACTTTTTTCTTGGCTATACGGGGAAGTTGGCAACATTTGAATAAGGTCTCTGTTGGTGACATTAGTTTTCTGATCTCGATAATCATGCTACACTTATGTAAGAGAGTATCTTTGTTTTTAGCAAATACACATTGAAATATTTAGGGGTAAGAGGACATGATACTTGCAACTTACTCTCAAACAGCTCAAAAAACCTATAAACCACAATATATAAAAATATATGAAAATGTATATCTACACACATATATATGGGGGAGGGGGATGAACTATTTTTGCAACTTTTCTGTGAGTCTGAAATGTCCTTCTTTCCCCCCAAGACAAGCACTCCACAGTCAACCACACTGTCTTCCTTTCACTCTGTGAATGTCCTTGGAATGTAGTTTTTCATGTGGCTGGTGTGTAGGGATTTCTTCTGTCCTCCTCAGGCCACTGGACTCACAGGCAAATAATGTTACCATGGGAAGGGACCTCAGCGACCACCTAATTCGAACCCTTCCAGGTGACGTGGCCAGGTGCAGAGGGGCCTTCGGCTTGTCGTCCCTCAGCTGACTGGGCCTGAGCCGGCCCTGGATTCCGGGTCCTGACACCCTCCCCTGCCCAATGCTCTTTCTTCGACTCCACACTGTGTGACCGCACAATGCATTCAGCCCCAAAGGAGTGACAGCTGTGGGACATGGAGCCCTCTGGCCTTGGGGGCAATGGATGGGGACCTGTCGAGAGTGGGCAGAGGCCCTGGTGTCAGTGTCCCCTTCCCTTCCTGCAGATGGACTGTGGTACGAAAAATGTTCGGCTCTAATCTAATCTGTTCCCAGGGCTTGAAGGGACACCTATATGCTAATGAGTCTCAAATTTGTTCCCCAACCCCGACCTCTGTCTGAAGTCCCTACTCCTGTATCCAACATCCAACTCTTGCCCGTTGAAGGGGCACCTCTAATGTAACATGCAAAGCCAAATGCTCCCCTTCTCCCCTCCCCTGCTCTTCCTCATCTCAGTCCAGCCCCTCCATTCACCTGGCTGCTCAGGCCAAGCCCTGAGGGTCAGCCCAGCCTCCTGTTCACTGGCCCCTTGCAACCTCACCATCAGCCACACAATCCTGTTGGCCCCACCTTCCAAAGAGACCCAGCACCACTGACACCAGCCTGATTCAGGCCACTGTGCTTTCTCCCTCAGGCTTCTACGAGCACCTTCTGATGGGATCCCACTCCCACCCTTCCCTTTCCAAGTGTGTCCCCCACCAGTGACCTGAGGGAGCTCAAAACCCACCCACGCACTTCCGCCTCACTCTGAATAAGCCCCAGTCCTCACCAGGGTTTACCCTGTAGGCCTCCTGCATAGTCACGCCCCTTTCTCACTGTTCTTCACCCTAAAAGCTCCAGGCGCCCCAGCTCTGCTGCCCCAGGAGCATGACCGGCCTGGCATGCCCCAGGCTCAGGGTCTTCCCCTGGCCGCTCTCCTTGCCCGGAGTCCTTCTGCCAAGTATCCACGAGGCCCCATCTCCAAGTTCACGCAGGACCAGCCTCAACCCTCTTCAGACAGGCCTTCCCTGACTAGCTCATGGGAAACAGCACTCCCTGCCCTTCCCCACATTGACTTTCCTGATTTGTTTCCCATCTCTATCTCCCCATTAAGCTCCTAGAGGCCAAGGATCTATTTGGTTCCCTTTGTATTCTGGCTACTGAGTGGCACCTAATAGGAGCTCAGTACATGTTTGTTAAAGTAATGAATGAATGCATTGTTAAGTTAAAGAAGCAAGGAGCAGAACAGTGTATATAATACACACCCACTTATTAAAAAAGAAAAAGGAATGAACACATCTATGCTTGCCTAACTTTGGGAGGATTTCACAGCTATGGCCTCTGGGAGGGTGAATGGGTAGCTGGAGGCAAGGGAGGAGGGGGACTTGTCAGTGTAGACCCTCTTGGTACCTTTTGAATTTTTTTTAAAGATTTTATTTATTTGTCAGAGAGAGAGAGAGACAGAGAGCACAAGCAAGGGGAGTGGCAGGCAGAGGGAGAGGCAGGCTTCCTGCTGAGCAGGGAGCCCGATGCAAGGCTCGATCCCAGGACCCTGGATCATGACCTGAGCTGAAAGCAGACGCTTAACCAACTGAGCCACCCAGGCGTCCCCCTTTTGAATTTTTTAGTAGGTACATGTATTGCTGATTTGATGAATTAAGAATACATATGCATATCAAATCATTATGTTGTACACCTAAAGTGAATACGATGTTGTATGTCAATTACATCTCAATAAAAAAAGGCCACCTGTAATTGAATCCACATTTCCTCCCCTAGAATGTTATAAGGCACACTTTCACCAATGTGAAAACACATGTATTATGGATATAAAATCGTGATATACAGATTCTGTATGTGCAGTACATCACTTTTTTTTTTTTTTTTACTGTAAAACCGTTTGGTGAAGTTTATCATAGTCAAGGCTAAGAGACATGATATCTCGTGCCTACAGTCAGAGTTCTCAGAAACCTCCCACACATACACAGTCCCCTGGAGACCTAAATAAAAAATAACTGAAAGGAAGACCGAGACAGAAGAAACAAAGACAAATTAGCTTTAAGGATTACTTGTGGTTAAAAAAATAAAAATAAAAAGTATGCCCACCCCCAAGGCCCAGCCTGGGTAGGGGCCGTGACTTTTCCAGGTCTGAGGGCCTCGTGGCCCTCTGCTATACCTGGTAATGTCCTGGCCCTCCACAGTCCTCGCAAGAAGTAGAAGAGACATTGCATCTGTGGAAAGGGGCAAGGGGCGGCAGTGGAATGCTGGACCTTAACACCTGGGAGAGTGGCCCAGCTCTCTCGCACTTGAGGGACTCTGGGCAAATCCCTTGCATGGCCTCGGTGGGTCTTGGGTCCCTCCACTGTAGCGAGGGGGTGCGGAGGTTGGAGCTGTCATCTTGGAGGACTCTTTCCAGTTCTAACACTCCATAGTCCTGTTTTGAGGAGATGTTGCCTATTGAACCACACAAATGGACAGGTGCTATGCCTTTGAGATCCATGCAGACATGATACTGACGTCACAGGAACCCTCCTGCCTGACAGCGACCCAGCAGGGCATCCTCCTGGCTACCTGAGCCTAAGCATGACTGAATCAGAAAGCTAAGGCTCACCCTCATGCTTCCAGAGGCTTCCTTGTCGAGCCTGGGGCTCGGGACTTTTGTACCCTGTGCCTCTGCCAAGTTTTATTAGCCAAGTAAAGTGCTGTGGAGAGCTGCTACACATGATCTGAGCAAAACAACCGGGAGCCAGGCGTGGACAGGGCTC
The DNA here is from genome assembly GCF_002201575.2 of Neomonachus schauinslandi. Classification (NCBI taxonomy): domain Eukaryota; kingdom Metazoa; phylum Chordata; class Mammalia; order Carnivora; family Phocidae; genus Neomonachus; species Neomonachus schauinslandi. Next base: position 18,427,582 of record NC_058414.1, on the reverse strand, counting down.
CCTCTGTGTCCTCGGGGCTGGGCCCACCCTGGAGAGCAAGGAGGAGGTCAGGTGGTTTCATGAGCCAGCGGCACAGACTATTAAAGTAAACTTCCCTTTCCTGAAAGATGCTGGCAAGAAAAAACCATGAAAGGCCCTGAGTTGGGGAAGGGAGAGGGCAGCGGGAGAGAGAAATTGTAGACATCGATTCTCCAATTATCTGCAGGAGGAGAAGGAAATGGCAGGAATGCACGGAACTGGCTTCTCCCTCTGGAATGTCCCCATGTTACTGTTTTCATTACTACAGTTGTCTTGCTAGCTATTTCAGACTGAAACTACTGTTAAGATTGGTTTGCATTCCCTCTGCACATATCAGTGAACTGGTGGAGAGATGTTTGGGAGTGTGTGGGGCTCCAGAAGGAATTCCCTGGGGGGTCAAAGAATTCTCGAGTTTAGGGTGTAGGTACAGCTTGGGGGAGTACGAAAGAACCAAGTGAAAATACTCTAAGTCAGACAGGAATGAGAAAGAAAGCCTATCTCTCAAAAGAAGCTGGATGATGCCTATGGTTTGATTTCCTTTTTTTTTTTTTTTAAGTTTTATTTACTTATGTGATCTCTACACCTGATATGGGGCTCAAACTCATGACCCTGAGATAAAGAGTTGCACACTCCTCCGACTGAGCCAGCCAGGTTTGATTTTCTTTTTTTTTTCTTTCTTTCTTTTTTTTTATTCATGAGAGACAGAGAGAGAGAGAGAGAGGCAGAGGGAGAAGCAGGCTCCCAAGGAGCAGAGAGCCCGATGCGGGACTCGATCCCAGGACCCTGGGATCATGACCTGAGCCGAAGGCAGACGCTTAACCATCTGAGCCACCCAGGCGCCCCAGGTTTGATTTTCTTAACCAATGTATTTAAGCCTAATTCTGCCCTTACTGTGAAAGCTCAGGAGTTGTAGTCTTTGGAGGTGTCTTTGGGGCCTGGGAGTGGGGTGGGGAGGGAGGCGCAGAGTTGTCACACTCAGAAAAGGGCCATTAAAAGAGGCTGTATAAACTCTGTCCCTGGGTATTAAAGCAGACGCAAGACAGCATTTAGGCTGGTGGGTTTAAATTGAGGGGAGCTGCAGAATCCCTCTGGGATAGGGCCTGTTCTTTATTTCAAAAGCCCCGGAAACAATAGTAATTCAACCTGCTTCTCTATGTCGTCCCCAAACCTGCTGCTTCCCCGGTCCAGGCGCCAGGCTGAGAACCACGGCTGTACCTGTTCTGGACACTTACGGCCTGTGAAGTTTCTCCCTGCACTCTGACTATAAAATCTTCAGGTACCTATAACAGCCGTGCCTCATAGGAATCTCCTCGGCCTTCAAATGGGAGAACTGGGCTTTACCCCCGTTTTATTTCTTTTCTATTTAAGGACATTCCAGAACTGTGTGTATAGGCTACAGGCACCTCAGGAAGAAGCTCAGGTTGCAAAGTCTGTCTTAACACCAAAGGAAGGTCATGTCCCATTTCCAGGCCAGGACCTGTCCTCTGTTCTGTCATTCACCAGTTTGCATTCAATCCATGTTTTGTGAGCAGTTAAATGTTAACCCAGGCGCCTCTTTACAACTGCATTGTTTAAAATGTTACTCTTATCAATCACTTTCCAAATCTGTAAGCCCCACGCCTCCCCAGCTGCCCTGCCCTGCCACCCGATGCTGTTCCTCAAAATAAGGCCTTAACTCTTTGTAAGTGGCTTTTCCTTTTTCTCAGTTTGCCATTCAAAGCCTTCCATGGTCTGGCTCCAGGATGATCTTCCAAACTGCCCCCTTTCATTCTCCTTGCAACCCATGCCTACTGCTGCTTCAAGCTGGCTGGCTGCCTCACTCTTTCATATTCTCCTCCTGGAGTGTTAGAATAACTGCATGGGATTGTGTCATTAGGATTATGGATGCACCTTAACTATTCCCAATGGCTAAACATCTTTCTGCTCCTCCTCTCTGAATTCTGCCAGGAAGGGTACAAGGAATTATCTAGGCCAGTGGTTGTCAACTTTGGCCAGTCACTGGAATACGGGATTATGGGGAGTGGGACGGTGGGGGGTCGTGCATTTTTTTTTTTTAATTGAGGTATAACATGCATATAGGAAAGAGCAAAAATCACAGTGTGCCACCTTTTAACTTTGGATGTACAAAACAGCCTCGTAACCAACATCAAGAACCAGAATGTTACCAATGACCCAGAAAGGCTGGGGTAAAGGAGGCTTTTGAAAAATTCTCACTTTGGACCCAATCCTCTGAGACTCTTATTCCTAGATGTGAAGTAAAGCCTGGGATTTACATCTTTAAGATTTTCCCCAGGTAAGTCTGCTTTCCCATGCACCACCAGACTCGGAGAGCATGAATCTACAGGGGTTTTCAAATTGCCCCTCATGTATCACCTTGGGGGATGGCGGTCGCGACAGGGAACCGTCAGACCCGCCTTCCCCTTCAGTCAGAGCCACCTGTATCTCTTTCTTAAACTGAGCCTCCAGTTTAAGAAAGGCCTTCTCTCTATGGATGAAAACAACCCCTTACTCCACGATTCTGAAAACTACCTATTGGTTCATTGAGGAAGCAGAATGACAAGGATGGATACGGATGGATCTGTATGTATGGACGGAGAACAGGTATTGGACCTTTCACAATAGGACTTGCTGGTTAAACAGCCCCTATAAGGCTGTTTTGTATTCGATGCTGGAGCGTGAAGTCCATAGGGCAGGCGGTTGGGAAGGAAAGGCCTTGGTAGACCAAGAACAATCTGGAACCCCATGAGCATGGTTTAAAACTCTTGCTGCCTTTCACATTGATAGTAGGGATAGCCCCCAGAAGCCATGGACCTAAGCACTCGCAGCTGGCCTGGGAGTCAGAGAAGCTGAAGGGCGATGCAGGGAAAGCTGGAGCGATTGCAGGCCTGGCCACTGCTACCGGCAATGGGGTGAGCCAGCAGGTAGCTGACAATGCATGTACTGCTTCCCTTCTGTCCTCCAGTTCTCCCCAGAATCCCTCTGTGGCCCAACCCAATGACGAACCCACAGGCCAGGGAATTCTGGGAGACGTAGTTCAGCCTAGCCAGGCCGACCAGTGACAAAGCCAGCACCACCTGGCCAATCGCTGGTTCTTAAGCTTGGCTGCATGCTGGAATCATGTGTGGTTTTATTTATTTATTTATTTATTTATTTTTAAAAGATTTTATTTATTTATTTGACAGAGAGAGACACAGCGAGAGAGGGAACACAAGCAGAGGGAGTGAGAGAGGGAGAAGCAGGCTTCCCGCCGAGCAGGGAGCCCGATGCGGGGCTCGATCCCAGGACCCTGGGATCATGACCTGAGCCGAAGGCAGACGCTTAATGAATGAGCCACCCAGGCACCCCTCATGTGTGGTTTTAAACACACAGAAGCCAGGACTAGCACCAGGATATGAGAAAGCTTCCCAGGTCACCCTAATGACCCTACAGTCCTGGCTACGAACCACTGCCTGGCAGCCTCAGACTAGCCCCAGCCTGGGAGGAGGAGCATAAAAAAAATCTGCTTATTTTTTCGAGGGTTTTCTCATTATCCTGCCTTCCTGCATTGGTCTGTCCTCTCTTCAAGAACCCAGACACAACCCTCCCGTGGTCCTCAGCACGCTGGCTGCACCGCGGACCAAGCCTGCTGGTTATCTGTCCCCCTGTTGCTCAGTGGATCGGGAGCACAGTGGGCAGACCCTGGGATCATCCCAATGCTGGCAAGCTCATGGTGAACTACTTGGAAGTTTTCACTACTAAGCTTCTAAATAAAGCACCTCTTCCTCCCAGGCATAGATGAATTAAATGATTATAACGCAGCCAAGTGGTCAGTGAGCACTTCACCAAGGTGTGGCGGGGCCGCCACTGTTGGGTCATTCTCAAGGACGGCTGAAAGACGAGGACGACATGAGCCACCAGAGGAAAAAAGCCAGAAAAGAGGTGGGGGCCAGAAAGAGCTCAGGTTCAAGTTCCAGCACGGAGGCAGCCTTCCTTGGGCAATGTTTTCAAGGTTCAGGATCAGCCCCACTGCCTGCAGGGGTCATAGAGAGCATCGGAAAGAGGGATGCGAAAGAAAGAGCTTGAGGTGGCGGGAGGTCCAAAAAGCAGGGGCGTTTCTGCATGCCGGGGAGTAACTCTGTTATAGGGAACGGTTATCTCAATTACAGATTCGACCCTTTGCTTTCTTTTTCCTATCCACAATGTGGTCGTTTCTAATGAGGTCTGAAGCATGAGATTGACACCATTGATCAAAATAAGGTCTTTGGGATTTCCTTTTGGCTTCTATTATTTATGCTCTCCCAGTCCTCCCCCTTACAGCAGACAGTGGAGCCTACTGGGCCACCCCATTCCATACTCTGTACATAAGTTTAGAGAGAGAAACTTTCTGAGAAGCAACGGCAGGAATCTTTCATGCCATCTCTGTGAAGCTACCCTGGGGAAGGATCAGGCCATGCTCCAGGATGTTCAGTGGCCTATGTTTACTCTTTAAGGTCGCTTTCTGTGCCCCAAATGGATTTGAAGCTTCTTGAGGGCGAGGCTGATGCTTGATCCCCCTTTACTGGGATCTTGGTGCCTAGGACAGTGCAGCAGGAAGGATCCCGGACGCAGGGATCCCAAGTTCCAGGTTCTAGTTATAGCTCTGCTCCTCAAAAGTAACTTGAATCCTCCTCGGCCTCAGTTTCCTCCTCTATAAAGTGGGAAGTACCTACTTCATGAGGTTATTGTGCAGTGCCCATGAGACAGCGTGTGGGGAAATACCTCTATGACCCCAGAAGTGTTGTCCAAGTGGGAGAAACTGTGTGAAGAGCTGGTACTTCTCTCAAGAACAAGGTGCTGGCTGATTCCCTTGTCGAGGACAGGGCGGCACAGAGTGGCAGACCTAGGCTGCTTCTGAGAGATGCCCAGGGGTGGAGGCAAGGGGGGGGGGTGTCCCCGAGAGCCTACAGAGTGAGAGCAGTCTCTTTCTCCCTGCCCCTCTCAGGAGATCCCTGTGCATGCTTCCTCGCTACAAGCTGGTTTTGGCCTGGTCCCCTGTTTATTCATTCATCTTCTTCATCCAGTGTTTCCTGAGTACCCACTGTGTGCCAAGCACCATGCCAGGGGTTGAGAACTCAATGGTGAGCAAAAACAGATGAGGTTCCTGCCTTTCCTTCCCAAACAGGTTTGGACTCAGGCTTATGCACTGAGAAAGTTGGACAACTAATTTCATGTAGCCCCAGGGACAGAGGGAAATGTTGTGTTTTAGTGGGATCCTAGAGTTAGCTGGAAAATATCAACGTGTTGAGGGCACCTGTAATAAAAAGAAGAAAAGGAAGAAAAGGTAGACTCCCACCAACCCCCCGCTGGGTCTTCCCTTACTGCGTCCCGACCTCAGGCTTCAAGAGTCCTACTCTTTATGACTTTACCCCTTATCGAAGCCAGCTCTCACCTAACTTAATCATGCTAAGGTGGTCAATGCTCTCGTGGAACTACACTTAACAGGGGCGAAAGCCTCGAGGTGCAGGAATGATGCCCCTGCCAGACAGAGAGATGTCAGAGGTCATCCTAAAATCACACCACAGGGGTGGCTGCTTCAGACTGGCACTTCCAGAGACAGTGAGGTGGAGAAAGTGGGGCTCACGGCAGGGGTAAGTTCCCCTAAGCAAATCTTGTGGCCTTTAAAGATTTCCAAGGATCAGGAGCAGATGCTGTTGTCAGGGTCCCAGCTTTTGTTTAGGGAAGGTGGGTTTGCAGGTGCTTATGCCATTACCAAAAGCAACTGACTGGATAATTAGCTACATCAAAAAAAAAAAAAGGGGGGGGGGGGGGGGGGAAAGAAAGATCAAAGGATTTTCGGTAGCCAGAAAAAGCTCCACCACCAGGCTCGCAGTTCTGACCAAGCTGCCAGATAACCCCACCGATGAATTTCCAGCTGGATTTGTAACTTTCCTCTCAGTAAGAAAACGAAGACATATTTTAAGATGAACGCCCCCAAGACAAATTCTGGAAAGACTGTAGGTAATATGAACCCCAAGTGGACTCATTAAAATAGAAGTTTCTATTGTAAAATAAAGCATAGACATTCAAAACCACACAAAGCAAATGGATTGCACTGGGAAAGATAAGAAGGCAAACGCCCCGGTAAGCACCAGCCAGGTGAGGGGAGAGGACTGTGCCGCCCCCTCCAAGAAGCCCCTCTACACACATGTCCCAACTGCAGCCCACCCCCTGACCCCCAGAAGCAACCGGACTCCTAACTTACACTCTTCAGTTCCAGTTCGTGTTTGTTTATGGTGTCATCACCCAACTGTGTGTCCTGAGACGCTGTAGGCCAGTCCCGCCCATATTTTATTTTATTTTATTTTATTTTTTTGAAGATTTTATTTATTTATTTATGAGAGAGAGAGAGAGCACAAGCAGGGGGGGCAGCAGGCAGAGGGAGAGGGAGAAGCAGGCTCCCCGCGGAGCAGGGAGCCCGACGTGGGGCTCGATCCCAGGACCCTGGGATCATGACTTGAGCTGAAGGCAGACGCTTAACGGACTGAGCCACCCAGGCGTCCCAGTCCTATCCATATTTTTAGATGTCCTTTACATTTCTTTTAAGTGACCACCAGTTCTACCTCCATCTATGCCTTATCTGTTATCTGTTGAGGGCTCAGGCCACCAAACCTGCATTTTTCCACTGGATTTTGCCTTGGTGCATGCCAACACGTCCAAGTGCACTCACTCTTAATGCAAATAATCACGTGCCTGAGAAAAACCCTGTATGTAAGGCATGTTCTCAAGGAGGGCACACCCCACCATAATCACTTTCTCACAATAGAGGTAATGAGACAGGAGGAGAATGGGATCTGGGGGAGCTCTCTGTGTAACTAGTGATTTATGACATTTTTTTAAAACAATTGGAAGTGACTGGTAAATGCTTCTCTTTAATGCCTTTCAGTATAGTTTGGAATGGGGTTTGACATCGCGCTATGCCCCAGGGCACAGGGTTGTATACTGTTAAGTTTTATCAAAGATGATTGCATAATAGGAGCCTGGATGTAGCAAAAGCCAAAGGAATCTCCACCACTAACCAGACTCACCAAATGTAATAAATATAAATGACAAATGAAGGGAAGATGAGATCTCGCCATTTACTTACGGTTTGAAGCAAGAAAAGTTACACTTGAAAAGTTTTCCTTTCTCTTATCTCAGCAGATGGTCCCACAAACACAATTATTAGCATTTCACAAGGCTTTATCAAACATTGACTTAATAGAGAGTGCATCCACTTAATGGTAACCTCGAGACCCCGCTAATAAGTCCAGGACCCTAAATTACATGCTCCAGGGCTCTGACACCCCAAAATGGACAAAAGAAATGAGCACTCTTGTACTAGGAGACAAGAGGTTTTATAACACTTAAAACTAAACACGTGTGAGGGACGCCTGGGTGGCTCAGTTGGTTAAGCGTCTGCCTTCAGCTCAGGTCATGATCCTGGGTCCTGGGATCGAGCCCTGAGTCAGGCTCCCTGCTCAGTGGGGAGTCTGCTTCTCCTTCTCCTTCTGCCCCTCCCCCCTGCTCCTGCGCGCGTGCACGCTCTCTGACAAATAAATAAGATCTTTAAAAAGAAAAAAAAATTAAACATGTGTAGGGTCTGTTTTGATTTGCACAGAAAGAAAAAACTCCAAAACTGATGGGTACAGCAAAAAATTCAAAACCCAAGGCACTCTTCAAACGCAATAGGTTCCTGATACCACTTTCAGACCTTTATTACAGCAGTATTATATAAAGCCACGGAAGGGCCCTGAAAGACGTCAGGGGGAATAAAAGAAATCAGAGAGAGGCCCGAACTGATCACATTCTGGTTCTCTGTTCATACTTCTTTCCTTGGTTCTCCAGGGGGCTTTTATTTGTAAAGGAGATCAGGATTGTGTGTCCTCCTCCCTGTCAACAGCGGGGACAATGTGGGACGGAGAGGAGCAGGGAGGGAAACAATCGGGAGAAGAACTTAATGCACAGTGGACAGGCAGACCCAGGTCTTTCCTGGGTTCAGGAGTTTTTCAAAATGGCTTGCTTGGATTGGGTTCCTGCTCTTAGAGTGTAGACGGTAAGTGAGTTGCAATTTGCTAAGTTTTTACAACACTCTAGGGTATTTCCAGTGATGACAATGTGTATGTTTAAAACTCTAAAACCCAATTATTTTGAATTCACTTTCACGGAAAAGGCAAATCTGATTCAGAAGCTTTTTTCTGATTCTTAGTGCCTGTCCTAGGCTACCTTTCTGAAAGATCTGATACTCCCTGGAATTCCTTCCTGCCTGGGCTCTGTGACACTGTCATGCTGGGGCTCCGAGTCTAACTGCTTATCTTCCCAAATGCTCCCACTGTTCCTCCGGGCCCATCTCTGGCTCACTAGGAATTCCACAGAGTCCTTCCTTGAACCCTTTTTTTGTCCCTGTCCTCCACCCCAAACCCCATCATGGACTCCTATCTTCTCAAGATTTCCAACTTCAGCCTCTAAGAGCCACCCAGTGTATGACCTTCCAGAAGGGCAGGCTGAGCTGGGGCCCAGCGGGGATGTCCCAAGGCAGACCAGAACTTGGAAAGGGGGTTAAATCTACCATGGCTTCCATGCCTCTGTTAGCTCACTTCTCATGCTGGGCCGGGTCCAGGCTAAGCATGTTATGTGCATTATGGCATTTAATCTTCACACCGCCTCCCTGAGAAAGCATGATCATACCGATTTTCTACACAGGAGATTTCAGCCAGCAGAAGGCAGGAACTAGGCAAGGCAGAGCTGAACTGTGACCCTAGCTCTGAACCATCACGCTCTTCCATCTGAAGCAGGAGACTGTGTCCTCGTGTTTCTGGACGTCAGAAAGACTCAAGAGCTTTGGGGTTTGCGCCTTCGGGGGACCAGAGGGAGGACAGATCAGTGGTTACAGGTTTCAGCCCTGCTGCCTCTGCCAGGCAGCCACGGGAGAGGGTCCAGCCCTGCCTGTAGCCAGGTCCCCCCGCCACTGACCACCCAGCTTCCCCATGAGGATCCACCACTGAAGACAGGTACGAGGCCTCCCACATTTCCCAGGCTGGAATGTAATGGGACTTCTAGGGACCAGGGCCTGGGCATTCCTTTTTGGCAAACTGTGTGTATCATTTTACAGGAAACCACTTTACTGACTAAACATTTGAACCTATGACTATCAGAGAAAGTTCTAGATCTGGGAGATGTGGGGAAGAGGTAGAGACATGCATGGATCTGTCTTTAGATCAGCAACATGCTCTTTTGCCATCATGCTCAAGAGCGGGGGTCTTCGAACCCTCCCTGAGCCATTTTAAAGTCTTCTTGAATACCGCCTCTTTACTTCATAGACCCATGTTCTACACCACCAACTACTACATGGAAACAAAATAACTGGTGGTCTTTTCTTCTAGTTTGTTTTTAACTTTTTCCTATTGAGTATCTAGTTTTGTCAGCCAGGTTTGGAGCATGGAGAGTGAAGACGAATGTTGAAATTGGCCACTGGGGGTTCATTTACTTATCATGTTTTTTCTACTCAATGGGAGTCAGTCCTGAGATGATAAGTGGGGGGCTCAGGTGCAGCCTGGGCCACTCGTTCCCAGGGCCGGCACACAGAGTGGCTGGATCAGGGCCTGGCTCAGTGAGGCCTAAGCCGCCATGTTGGAGGAGTAACCACTCTAAAGGACCATGTACTTAGCTAGGGTATGTGTGTGTTAGAGTGACTTACCCTGCGTGGATGGTTGTGATAGAAAGTGGGATGTAAACAGAGACCCAGAAAAAGCTCATAGCAGTGAAATTGCCCTCGGATGGATCTCACACCATGGCTACCTGCCTACACATCCAGCCCTGTTCCTCCTACTGGAACACAGGCAGTTAAAAATGAAACGATCCTGGAAACTGAAACCTACTTATCCATGGCAATTTAATAAATAACTAAGGTATACTAGGCCTTATTAAAATAAATGTGTAGTGTATTTTCTTATCTTCTGACGCTCACTTCTTCACTTGTCAGCACCTGCTGGGGGCAGCTGGAGTAATCTCACCAATTTTGCTGTGTGTGCATATCAATTCAATTTCCCCCCAAAAAGATAAAAATCAGTAAAGCGATTAAGTTACAATTAAGGTTTGTCACTGAAAGCACAGACAAAGTGAAAAGGCTGAGGAGGACTTGTCCTGAGGTCACCAGTGACTTCCTTGCTTGCTCTACCGTAGGTGATGTTGTCATTCACCACGCCTCCTCTTACTTCTTGAAATTCCCTCCTCTTTTGGCTTCCATCACACTATTCCTGGCTCTCACACTGGCTCCCTAACTGTTAATCTGTCTGTCCGTCCATCCATCCATCCATCCATCCATTCATCCATCCGACAGTTAATGACAAGCACTGGAAAAAATGACAAAGTATATTTATGTCTGGTTTTATAGTTAAAAAATGTTTATGTATATTATTTCATGAATTTCTCACTACAACCATGTGAAATGGCTGTTGGTACCCCCACGTTACAGATGAGGAAACAGGTCCTGAGAGGACCCGTGATTTATTTACAACAGCACAACCAGCAGGTGGCAGAGTCTGAACATGCAGTCAGCTTTTCATCCCAGTAAGAATTCACAATGGCACTCTCCTACATACTGGTCGGCCATAATTTCTCTACTAGTCTCCCTGTTCTGAATTAAATGTCATGATCCAGTCGATATATATTTATAAGACAGTGCTAGGCTCTGAGGGATCAAAGACTGGGTCCCTGCCCTCCTGCAGTTTGTGGCCTAGTGGGGGAGATAAGCATTAATCATATGTTCACACAATAAACATTTGTTTTTGAGGTATAAGAGAGTGCTTACTCAGTTATGGAAATCAGAGAAGTCTTCCAGGAGGAAGTAATCATTAAGATGCATTCTGAAGGATGAGTAAAGAGTTAGCTTCGGGAAGAGAAGAGGAAGAAAAACAATCATATACAGAGAAGGAAAAGCATGGGCAAGGGCCCTGTGGCAGGAAGACCCAATATGCTGAAACACTGAAGGTCGGCTTGATTGGCATATTAGAGAGTGAAAGGGGGCCTGGAACAGGATGTGGTTCAGACCATGCAAGACTTTATAGCCATGACAATGATTTACTTTTAGCTTAAAAGCAATGGGAAGCCAAGAGAATGATATGATTAACTTTGATCTTCGATTCTGACTTTGGTGAGCAGAATGGGTTGTAGAGGAGCAAGAGTGGAGGCACGGAAAACAGCTGGAAGGCTTTTGCACTTGTCCAGGTGAGAAGTGATGACAGCCTGGACCAGTGTGGTAGTGGTGGAAATGAAGAGAAGAATCCCACAGAGGCCCCCTGCTCTGCTCAAGCCCATTTTCTCCCTAAACCCTGTCATCAGAGTGTGCTCACGAGTTTGCAGCACATGGAAGCTTGTCCACACTGCGGGGCTCCGCTGGAGTCTCTTCTTCCAGGAAGCCTTCTCCAGACAATGCCAGTCCTCCAAGATCTTTCAGAAGCTCTGTCTACCTTCTGCACTGTCCATTCTCACACCTGATTCTCCTCTATGGCTTGGCTGTTCTTCAGTCCATTCCTGGAGATGGCATCATTTGTCTTGTTGTCTTGCTTTCTCCCTTTGGAAAGTAAATGCTTTGTTGGCATTTGCTGAATGGTATCAACAGGGCTCCTCTGGAAATTACATTTGTAAATGATTACTCATGCCAATTGCCCTATCTTTTTTTTTTGTTTCTAAATTAAACACTGGTTGCTTAAATCTGTCTTCATGATCTTGTTCTATCAAAATGTATGTCCCCAATTTTTCTATAATTTCCTCTAAACTCGTTTCCACATTTCTCCTAGTATAAAGCAGTTTCAGAGGGAACCGAGTGAGAGGGCAGGGTGGGGGCAGGAGTGTAATTAAACAGGGGCTGTCTGACCAGAATTCCTATACCTTTTAATGGGGTATTTGATTAATCCTTTCCACAGGCACCATTATTCATGCCTTGATGGAATCTCATTTTATAGCCCTTAATACATGGACCCAATTTATCCACATCACATTGTATTCTAATACTTGTCATCCAAGTTATTAGCTATCTCCTTCTTAGTGTAAAATCATCAGCAAGTTTGATTAGCTTATTCCCTGGGGATGATAGGGGAGATAAGAACAGATACAGTACAATATGACCACCAATGGTTCTGCATTCTCAAAAGAAGACTGCTAAACGGCATCCATTTATGCAGCTGGGGTGGCCAAAATAAACATGTATCCCCATGGGAGGGTCTCTGTGTGGGACCCAGGAGTCACAGCCATGAAGGGCTGACTGCCTCTGTGCCCAGCAGTACCAAGCCATCATCCCTAATGGGATCACTTTAATAAAAAAGAGTGAGGCTCCCCCACTCCTGCTTCCCAACATCCCTCCCCCAAATATCCTTCCTCGGAGGCACAGCCCAGAAGCTCCCCTTTATTCCAGGACACCATGTCTGCCTGGAATTGCTCTCCTTTGCCTCCTGGGCATCTGGAAGGCCAGAGGACCTAGGAGATCTTGGGGCTGTTGACTGCTCTTTCTCTAGGACAGAGATGGCTCTAAGCGGGCGCCCCTTCCTCCTCTTCTCTGCAACCAAACCTAAGCCTTGGGACTCCCAGGGGGCTTCAGTCCCTTATGAGCAACATAGCCCATGGCCTGAAGAGATAAGGGGTCCACATGACCCCTACAGAATCATGGGCTTAAAGCCCCCAGAGTTTCCAATGCCCCTTCCTCTACACAACCACCCCTCCTCAGCCCCATCAGGCAGAACTCCCAGAGCCAGCCCTGGAGTCCTTTTTAAAGCTCCCGTCATCCTTCATCAAAGGCCCCATATCACTTACTCCCGTGCTTTTCTGAGCCTGGCAAGGGGAGGATGAGAGGGCCTCACTCTGTGGTGGCGCCCCTCCTTCAGGAGGTGGCGTCTCACTCTCAGGCACTTGCTTCAGCCTTCTGGCTTTCTCTCTCTCTTAGCTTGCTGGCACTGCGGGAAGTCAACTGCTCTGTTGTGAGCAGGAGAAACTGAGGCCTCCTGCCTACAGCCCAGTGAGTGGGCCATCTTGGAAGAGGGTCCTTGGGCCCCAGACGAGCCTTCAGATGACAGTGGCTCAGACGACTGCCTGACCACAACCTCATGAGAGAGCCTGGGCCAGAAGCACCAGCTATGCCACTCCAGGCCTGTGACCCATGGAAACCGTGCCAGACAGGAAATACTTGTGGTTTTAAGCTGCCAGATGTTGGGGTAATTTGTTACATGGCAATAGGTTACTCATACACTCTCCCTACTTCAGAGGAAAGTCTTGATCCCCTCCTTCCCTTCAATTCGCTGCCCAGGTTCCACTTTGATCTCTTCTCTCTGTTTAGGGAGTCTGGTGTCCCTCTGGTACCTTCTACTGACCCGTCGCTGGCCTCTACTGAGTGTCCTCATGGTCTCGAGGGCTCTTTCCCTAAGAAGAGGGGCATGCATGGTGCAGGGGAGCTCTCCGGAGCCTGGGTTTGGGAATTCTAGCTCTTTGCCTGCCATCCAAAGTGACATCTGGACTTAGAATGACTTTCTGCAGAGAGTAGCCTTCCTCAGGCCATGAAACTCCCTCTGTTTCCGAATCCCGGGGGCCTAATGACTTCAGTCAGCCAATAGGCAGCATGAAAAGCCTTTGCAAGGAACTTGTTCCCCTTTGTATCATATGCTCATCTCCTGTACCCTCTTTACTCATCTGCAGTTTCCGCAAAAGGTCATGTCTTGTTTCAACTTTGCAGTTAAGCGCATCTGACACTAAGTAGGGGTTCCCAAACTGGATGGAGATACAATCTGGCTTAAGCGTTGCAAGCTCTACCACCGCACTCCACCCCTACTGGCTGTGTCTTGCCCGCACAGGCCACCTCAGGAAGAAGGTAGTGATCTGATTCTCACTTCTCTCATAAGTGTACAGGGAACAGAATGTAGTTCGCATTGAAAAAAAAAAAAAATCCAGGTCGCTTTTCTATCTGATCAAATCCTGGTACTTTTTTTTTTTTTTAAAGATTTTATTTATTTATTTGAGAGAGAGAATGAGATAGAGAGAGCATGAGAGGGGGGAGGGTCAGAGGGAGAAGCAGGCTCCTCGCTGAGCAGGGAGCCCGATGCGGGACTCGATCCTGGGACTCCAGGATCATGACCTGAGCCTAAGGCAGTTGCTTAACCAACTGAGCCACCCAGGCGCCCCAAATCCTGGTACTTTTTACAGAGTATATGGTACAGGTCTATGGGGCAGGGTCAGACAACTACAGATGTCAATCTCTTGGAAGTCTTGAAACAGGTAAAAAACCAGTAGACCGAAGCAGCAGAAGGGACCCCAAAGCAGTGGTTCTCAAAGTATAGCTGCTGGGCCCATGGTGTCAGCATCCTCAGGAGGCCTGGTGAAAATGCACATTCCCAGGTCCCACCCCAGACCCACCAAAGCAGAAACTCTGAGGGTGGGGCCCAGCGATCTGTGGTTTAACAAGCCCCCTGAATAATTCTGATGCATGGCTAAAGGTTCAGTATCACTGACTTAGAGGATTAAACATCTGAATTATTCATTCTTTCACTCATAAGACATCGACCGAGTGCCTATTCGCCAGACACTCTGGGGCAGGGAAGAGGAGTTACAAGGAGCTCCTTCCACGAGCAGCGCGCGGTCCTCCCTTCTCTTGCTCTACGACAAAGCTTGAAAAGAAAGCAGGAATTTGAAAATACTCATCCAAGGAAATGGAAATCACTCTTCATATGTAACTCTTTCCGACAGGCAAGAGGCACACCAAAATTGTTATATTTATTTATTTATTTCCGGGAATGATCACACACTCTCAAAATAGTAACTTTTCTAAAGTAAGTAAATGTGGGGCTTTAATATATCATGTACAGCTGGCTCAGCCTTTTAAGCTTAAAAAAAAAAAAAGATGATGTGATGTCGCCATGAGTGAAATACAGAATTACCTTAAAGATGCACTAAGATTCGCACCTGTCTTGTAGGAACAAACTATTCTATTTCATCCTCTTGATGAAGTAAGAGTTTCCATCAGTCTCAATAAGTCACAACAGCTAAGATGTATTGTGTGCTTCCTACCGCGAGGCTCGGGGACATTTCTACATTTGATCTTCCCCTGACCTTATAAAGTAGATGCTACAAACACACACAGTGGGTAGAGGAATGATGAAGGCCAGAAGAGAGAGGAAAGGGGCCCAGACCCAGCCCTTAACCTCTAGTCAATTATCCTCCACGGCTGTAAGCCCAGCCCCACTGGGTCATTTTGTTGCTCCTTAAAACTACTGGTTAATGAGGAAAACATAAAAGGAAATACCACCCTCCCCTCAAAGATTTCTAGTAGGAAACTGCTGGCTAAAGCTCAATTGGGGGATTTATTTCTAGATGATAAAGGTCATACTAGATTTCTCCCTCAGTACTGTAGCTAATTAGGAGCTGGCTACGAAGTCCTTACGACGGCCTGTGGAGAATCTGGTCCACGCTCAGTAGATCCAGCTCCGAGGAAATGCTCTACATTTGTTCCTTTCTCAGGGCGCCTCCGGGATGCTCAGTGACTCACCATAATACTATCAGGGCAGATGATTTTCCTGTGGTTAGGGATGAACTTGAGTTGATCCGGCCAAACCCGGACTCTCAGGACTGGGGCTGCCCGGTTACTCTGGCAGGCCTGGGGGTGAAGGGTGTGACCTATGGCCACAGAAGACATCAGAGCAGTCTGGCAGGACCGCAGCATGCTCAGACCTTGGCATGGGCACCAGGCCTGCCTTGGCTCGTGCAGTTCATTCGCTCCACAGGACTACCGTTCGTTTACAGGGGTATCACGGGTCTCCCATGTCTTGGCAAGTGAGAGGCAGGGGGAGGCCTCTTCTGCCTATTGCATTCTTGGGAACTACCTGGTGAGTTCAGTTATATGCCACCAAGAAAATCTACGGTCCATGTAAGCTGTGTAGATGACTGTGCGGGTATCTCTTAGGCCACATAGGGAGCTGGAACTTGAGGTGAGCCGAAACGCATCTGCCTTTCCCGTTGGCCTTCTGTCATGAATGCTTTTTAGAACACCAAGCCCCACCCATATCTCTTTCTAATTCAGGGGTGCTTGCTGGCTTCTGCTGAGACATTGATTTGATTAGTGGCATTCTGTGGGACTAGAGACAGGAGAGGTTGGGCTCACAAACGTATGATTCATTTCAGGAGTCTGAAATGAGAAACGCACCCATCAATGTCATGCTGGGGGCTGGGAGGTTCTGAGAAAGCATTTCATGCATAGAAATGGGACATGCGATGAAAAAATTTGCTTATGGTTACAATCCTGAAACCAGGGACCGCCCCACCGTGCTCTCCATTCTCGTGGAGTGACGGCTCCACGGGAAACCGCAGGGATTAGACGTTCCTGCGTTTGGACACCCATATGCCGCCTCATTTATCTACCTGTGACAGGGACAGTGCTGGAAGAGAATCAAAAGATGACAAATTGCTTCTGGTTTTAAAGGAGCTGTTCAGGCTGGGTGTATGCCCAGGGGGAACCAGGTTTCATGCCAATAGCTATCACTTCATCCCGGCATAAGGCCACATTTTGGCAAACACCAACCCACAGATGACTGCTGTCTCCTTTCACCAGCGGATTTAAAGACACTTGTTCTGAAAGCCCAAAATCCAGGCATTCTGAAGACGTGTGCAGCAGAGAGCAGACCTGCCCACACGCTGCAGGGAGGCAGGACGGCAGGCATTCAACAGGAGTTCCAGATGAGTGGGGTTTTTCCCATGTTGAGGCAGACAGATAACAGGGGAATGATTTTGTAGGATTCCAGACTAGAGATATGGTATTGGCGAGTGACTCTGGAAAAACAGACTTGCGTGAGATAAACAGACAGAAATTTCTAGGATACTGGCCACTGGGATCTGCTTGTGTGGATGCAGCCTGTGGGCCAGCCAAGGCTGGTTATCGTCTGTCTGTGACTCTTCTTCTTTCCAGCCGACGCTGCCTCTCTGACAATGAGCACGTAGTTCATGGTCAACACACTCCGTCCTCCGGAGGTGAACTCCCCTCGGCCAGTCCAGTGTATGCCTCCTCTCTGCCATACGCCGGAATCGCAAGGCTGGGGAAGCCCTGGCGTGATGCTCACGTAGACAGATGCTGGCTGCTCGTGTAAGCTCCACACTCCCGTTTACTCATTTCATCCTCCTGACAACCTCCGAGACAGGCACTAATATCACCCTCCTTTTGTGGATGAGGAGAGAGGCAGGGAGCGATGGAGGGACAGGCTGAAGGTGCCCTGGCTGGTGAGGAGCAGGGAGCCACAAGCACACCGAGGCCGCTTGGCTCCAGGGTCTGGCTCGTTCCCAACCTGCGCCGCTTCTCCTAATACAATCCTCTTTCAAACACAGCAGCTGAACCCCACAGGGCCACTGGTCTGCCCAGGTCTTCCTCCTTCCCCAGGCCCAAGCCTCTGGAATTCAGTGGATGGCTGGAGCTGGAGCACAGAGCCTGCAGTGTGAAAAGACAGAGCCTCATCTCCAGTCCCCTGTTTGCTTCTAAATTCAGGCCGGACGGACGTTCAAACATTTATTCTGTGCCTGTTTGTTCTGAACGTTCCACCAGGTTGTCCCAGACTGCTTCAGAGATGGTCTCTCTGTCCTCCTTCCTTACACAAGCACCTGGCCCTCTGCCTCACGCCTCTCCCGACTCTGGCAAGGCTCCCACTGCCAGTGACTGACGTACCCGGCCTCATCTCGTCACACGCTGCAGCTAAAAACTCCTTTTTCCACATGGCAGCGAGGCATATTTATAGCACAAGTCACATGCCAAGGCATTTTCAAGTTCTTCATTTCTAATAATAACCTCGGAGCATCACCACCAAGCCCATTCCACAGATGGGCAAAGAGAGGCGGGAGGTCACAGCAAGGTTGCCAAAGAGTCCTGAATGGCCAGGTCTCTTGAGCCACTTAGATACAATTCTCTCTCCAGATTACTTCCTGTCATCTTCCTGCTTAACAAACTTATCTGAGGCCTGGGAAGGAGAGATGCTATCAAGATCAAACTGTATTGTATCTGGGTCTATAATCCAGCTCTCAGAATACTAACAAGCAACGCTAAGCTCAGTTTTCTGCCAAATCCCATTCTCATTAGTAAGTTTACAGGCATGAAACACATACTTGGAGTTTTGGGCCCACACAATTCTCTCATCACTGGTTGTAACTGATCAGAATGCTGAGTGGATTTATTCTCATGCGGAACACAACTGAATGCCTTCAGCGTCTGCTCAAATGACTGTAACTTTGTTCTGATGCAATCTTCTGGCCAGGAAATGAGAGGGTGGATCATAACCTATAAGCAGACTGAATAATATTCCCTCAGAATCAGAACGGTAAGACTGTTTTTCAAGTAGTCATTACAGAAAGCTCGGATCCCAGGTGAAGCAGAGACGAGAAAGCGAGAGGAGGTGCTGGTTGCCTGTACGTCTGGAATCAGAAATGGTCGAGGTTGGATGTTTCATAAAGGTACACTTGCCTCCAATATTTTGCTAGGCTGTGCATTTTTTCCCCGGGGTCTCTGTCCACGGACAGTGCGCTGAGGTCAGATTCAGGAGTCCTGAATACTAGTCCCAGCTCTGCACCTCTCAGTTGGTGACCTTAGGAAAGTCGCTGAAGTCTTTGAGCTTCCAAAGCTGGGAAGCCAGCACCCAGTCCACCTGCCTGAGTTGTTATCACAGTGAGAATGCAGAAGCTACTAGAGAGTGCTTTGTAAATGGCAAGACACAGTAGAAATCGAAGATGTTTCTAAAGATACAGGATCACCCTCAAAAGGCCATAGTGAGAACAGAAGCCTTTAGTCTCTGTATTCAAAGGAATCATCTTAGAGAGATGCTGCTGCCCAATGGCATTTGGCCACTCCCAAACTGGCCCCAGGAAGGCAGTCCATGCCACGGCATTCAAAAGGAGGCCAAGGGTCACCATTTTACTCGTTCACCCTCTCTACTCATGTTCACCCTTGAGTCCTCTCACCACCCAATGCAATGCTTGGCAGAGTGGGTACTCAAAAGCATGAGACAAATCAAAGAATGCCAGTCTAAGGATTTTAGTCCCTAGTGCAGAGAATTTGCCCATGGGAAAGGAACTGGGCTGAGGGGAGAATTTCTGGTAGCCTGAGTCTAGGGTGACCGGCCAACTTGGCCCCAGTGACTTCCCAAAACAAGTTGGTCACTCTACTACGCGTCATACTTGACTATCCATTTTGCCTCCTCCCAGGTGGCCGGGAATAAAGTATCTGAACTAAGGGAAGTCTGGTGGAAGGCATGTGTGTCTCCGAGTTCCTTAAGAGTGGATCCCTAGAGATTTAGAGTCTTGACATTTCCACCCCCCCCTTTGGCCCCCATTCATTTCAATTTCCTGAGCTGATACCATCTTCTCGCTGTCAGGAATCCAACAGAATCACATCCCTTCTATTTTTCCCGAATCAGATGATCACCTTTAAGCTATTTCCCTGATTCCTGTCAGTGGCTTCCTGCCACTAGTTAAATCTTCTACCAAACCACCAGAGGGATGTAGTGCAAAACTGCAGGACTTACACTAGGGATTGTCAGAAGTGCCCTGTGCAATATTCCCCAGGACACATGCGCATTGCAGAACTACTGTCCCGATCAAGGGCTGACGGGCGCACGGAGCAGGGAAATTACACTTCGGGCTAGTGAGGGGTTGTGATCAGCGGGGATTTCCCCTTTAAAAACTTAGAGCAAAAGCCTGCCTGAGACCATTCAATATTCATAAATGGAAAGCAGAGACGGTGTTTCTGTTCCGCCAAGAGCAATAGCTATTTATCACAGCAAATGACTGAAATTGTTGTACGTACAATGCTTTACTCAGTGCTGTAAATTATGGTATACAGAAGATTAAACTTAAGCCTAATGCTACCCTTGAGCCTCAACAGCTGAGTCCTATAAATGGCTACCCGTTAAAAAGAGAGAAGCTTTTTCCTGGTTACTATTTAAAAGTGTAGCTCTATTAAAGCTTGTCTTAAACACAAATTACCAGGAAACCTGCCCCTGGCCCCAGGCAGGCTCTTTCTTGGGGCACTGACTCACAGAGTCACGTCTAGATGACATAGTTAGAGGTCTGAGACTTGAAGCACATGCTGTGCTGACCTCCAGAGGGAAGGCAGACAGAGCCCACTGTGGCGAGGGGGGACTCACGGTGCACAGAATGAGCACTCACACTGGGCTCTGCCAGACCTTAAGGCTTTAAGGAGACCTTCAGACTTCACATGATCCTGAACCCCAAACCACTTCAAAGAGAGTATTTCTTCTGCTATCTGCTGTTCTGTGAGGTATCATGGAACCCTGACCTTGGGCTGAAGCCCCAATTTTCCTAGGTAAATTTTATTCTCCAAGCACTTGTTACTCAGATGTGGTCTATGGACCGAAAGCACCGGCATCACCTGGAAGGGCATCAGAAATACAGACATACTGAATCAGAATCTGCATTTTAGTAATTTAGCATTTAGGAAATACCTGGGGGATTCATATGGACATTAAAGTTTGGGAATCAAGGGATAAGTAAGCAGGTGTCAGCAGGGAGGAGCCCCTTCATTTTCTCACTAAAAGTCATTACACATGACAAACAGGATTTATGGGAACAGGCCCTAGCAGTAGACCATAGGATTCTGAATTCTCTTTTGCCCAATCCTACTTCAGACCATTTTCAGGAACTTGACAGACAGATTTTTAAAGACTGGAAATGAATGTATCACTCTGAACTTGACAGATGTCCAAAAGCACCCCAGGGTGTAAAACAGAGTGTATTAGCAAAAAGTTCATGCTTTATAAATCAATCAGGGTGCCTCTAATCCCCTTGTGAGTCAGTAGGCTGAGAATGCATGGCAATGTTTTGGGCCAGGATTTCTACTCTTTATTGTAATTACCAGTTGACTTTAAGTTAAGAGAAAAGTGTACAAAGTCTTTGTGTTGTTTGAGAACACCAAAATCCTGGATAATCATAGCCTATATTAGAAAAAAAAAATCATTCTTCAGTATGCATGTTAAAAATTCAATGGCAATCACTATATATATATATTTATATATATAAAATAAAACATATTCTGGCCAAACTAGCAGAGAGAAAAATGCGAAGAAGATTAAGAAAACTTTGCTAATCTGGGGCGCCTGGGTGGCTCAGTGGGTTAAGCGGCTGCCTTTGGCTCAGGTCATGATCCCAGGGTCCTAGGATCGAGCCCCTCATCAGGCTCCTTGCTCAGCGGGGAGCCTGCTTCTCCCTCTGCCTGCCATTTCCCCTGCTTGTGCTTGCTCTCTGTCTCTCTGTCTCTCCCTCTCTCGCTCTCTCTGTGTCAAATAAATGAATAAAAAAATCTTAAAAAAAAAAGAAAACTTTGCTAATCTAATGGAAGACAGGTAAGGAGAACAAAGAAGCAAACAGAAAGCAAGGTAAACAGAAACACAAATTAAAAGACAGAAATAAGTCCAAATATATAAAGTAACCACAATAAATGTAAATGGATAAAACTTACCTATTAAAAGGCACTATCAGGTTGGACTTTTATAAAAGCCAGCTATATACTATTTACAAGAGAGGTGCCCAAGACAAGAGAACACAGAACAGTTGAAAATAAAAAACTGGAAAGAGACAAGACAAACACATATTCACCGAAAGAAAACTGGGTAGGAAAGTTAATCAGATAAAATAGGACTTAAGGGGAAAGTTAATGGGATGAAGAAGGCTCCACCACTAAAAAGACATGTCATAAACTTATATGCATCCAACAGCACAAAACTATAAATCAAAAGCTATCCGAGTTCCAGGAGAGACTGACACACTTATAACCATCATAGGAGACTTAAGACTCTTTTCTCAGAGGGATGTCTGGGTGGCTCAGTCAGTTAAGTGTCTGCCTTCCGCTCAGGTCATGATCCTGCATGGGGCTCCCTGCTCAGCGTGGAGTCTGTTTCTCCCTCTCCCTCTGCCCCTCCCACTGCTCATGCTCACGCGCGCGCGCACTCTCTCTCAAATAAATAAATAAATAAATAAAATCTTTGGAAAAAACCCTTTTCTCAGAAACTACAGACGAAGCAGACAAAAACAGTGAGGATATACACGATTTGAATAAAATAAATACATGGAACCTTGCACACAAAAGAGAGATTAAACACATTTTCTAATCACATATGACACATTTAAAAAAATGATCGCAAGCTAACTAGTCACAAAGGAAGTATCGTAAGTTATAAAATGGAGAACTTAGAGCTAACATTCTCTGCCCATCATAAACTAAACCAGAAATCAAAAATAAAACAACAGTAGGCCTCCCCCAACTACTCTTGCATCTGAAAACTAAAACCACACTCCTAAATTACCACTTGGTGGTTGTGTGATTTTTTTTTTTCTATGTGTGGCCAAGTTGCTATGGGACCAGGTTAATTTATATGACATTTGTCAGAGGCTATCACCAGAAACAGGAAACTCCATAAGCCATGATAACTTCATTCTTTTGGTGCTTCGAACTAAATTCTACACCAAGCAGAAGGTGAAGTACCCGAGTCCCAGAAGAAAAGAGGGATGTGCATGGGTTAATTATGACCCAGCGGTGTAACCCTAGAAGCTGCTCCTGGCTCATTTCCCAGGCCATGCCCGGCTCGCCACACTATATGCCCATATCTTTCTGCTCACCAACTCAGGCTGGATTGAGAGACTGTTCTGGAAGTGCCATTGGCACCTGGGGAAAGGTGCTATTCATTTGATGTGGCATCTGACAATGAACAGTGTCCTGGAATCGAGCAAACACCGTAGGTTACAGTTTGTATGGGGCCTCATGTTCGTTCTTTTACAGGGCCAGCCATTGCTGAAAAATTATCTGGGAAGGCTGCAGAGGAGACCCCCAGGAAAAATATAGGTCCGTTTATCCTGCAGGGAGGAAGCACCTCCCCTAAGGAATCCCTGAAACCAGACAGATGGTCCTTCCCCTGGACGTGCTGCCGACCCAATTCAGTTCCAGTGCTGGTTGACCAAGGGGACAAATATTAAAAGAAAACCGCCCAACAACGGAAAATGGATGGAACGCAGGATCAGGGTAATGTGGACCAAATCGGATTACTGACCGGTCTGTAAGTTCTGTGGGTGAGTGGGGGTGGGAGCAGCAAGATGGACGATAAGAGAGAGGGGACACAGCTCTTCTGCCCGTGCCTGGCACACCTGCAGGGGTTAAAACAGCCCGGTGGTTTCCTGGCTTACAAACATCACAAGCTACAGGGCGGCCCGGTTCACGGGGGCAACCCCTCCACCTCTGGGCCTCCCGCGGGCTCCCGGCTCCCCGAAGCGGCGGCGAACACCACCACCACCACCACTGCTCCCCGCCTTCAAAGAGCAGCTGAGGCCCAGGTCTGTCATAAGGGCAGAGGTGCCCTACTACCAAGCCCTACGGTGAGTGTCACGAGTGGTAAGGATCTGACAGGGCAGCCAAGAAAGCAGCGTCAGAATTCTGAAAGCGCTTGCCGTCCAGGCCCTGCCTCCTTAAACACGCTGGCAACCTGATCATCTATCCTTGGACATAGTGCCACCATCAAGATGACGCCCAGAGCTGACAGTAATGCGGGTCACTGAGCCAGGGCGTCGGTCAGGGCCGGTGTCAGCGTGACCTTACTATGGGGGCGGGTGCAGCGCACCCCTGCTGGAGGCAGGCACTTGTCGAAGAGGGGCCCGTATGGGCTGGGGGCAGCCACTCCTGCGGCTGAGCAGGAACCTCAGACCCAGCACGGACGCAGCCACACGCACATCTGGGGAAGCCTCAGGAATTTGAAGAAGTAATTCCTGGGTGAGAAGAGCAAAGCATCGAGGACGCTAATAAACAAACAAATCACAGGGCTTGCCAGAAACCACACCTTAGACAGAAATCTATAGTGGCAGTTTTGTAAAACAAAAGTATCTTTCTCCAGAAAGAAAGTTATTATTCAAGTGCTCGTGAAGCAGGATTCATCGTGGTGAAATCGTTTGCTCACTCTCATCCTTTGTTGCCCCCAGACCTGTTTACTTCCCATGTGTCTCCTGCTCTGCCTGACTTGTTCTCAGTTTTCCGAAGGGCCTGGCTCAGTGCAGTCCTACCCAAGCTGCAGGATTCCCACGATCCCAGGATGCCAGTAACTGCTAAGATGCCACGTCAATTTAACAGCACCTTTCTCCAGAGGAGGGAAAAAGAAACTTGCCATAGTAAATGTACACACGAGGGAAGAAGGGCTTTGACTTTAGAAACAAGAGGGCCTGGAACCTTCTTTAAAGTCCCCGAGGCGAACCTACATGCGGGTTCCTCGTATGGACGCTCTGGGAGGTAACAGTCTCAGGGACCCCAGCCAAGCACTAAGAATCAGTCCGTCGAGCGAGAACTCCAGAGGCCCTTCTAAAAGGACAACCGCTCAGCAGAGTTCCAGCTTAGACAGGAGCTGCGTTCCTGCATCGGCGTGCAAGGTGAAAATGATGTATAATCACCGCACCCTTGGTTGCCCTTCTGTTATAAAGCACAGTGCACATGGTTTGCGGATCGTGGGCTCTGTCTATGGCCAATTTCTCCTCCAGGGTTGGAAAAAATCTTTGTTTCTCTGCTCCGGCACCAGATGAAGTGGGTTTGTGTCTGGGGTCATGTTACTGGAAACAGAAGTGCATGATGATGATGATGATGATGATTACCCAGGGCCTGTGGTTGAATTCAGATAAATTAAGAGTGATGAGACTCCACAGTGAAAGAGATGTTTTTGTGTTTTACTCCAAGACCTCAGAGCACTTTAATCCTCAGAGAGCTGTTGCGAACCTCTGAAGGGATGTGGATGCGGGGCTCCCGGCGTGCGTGCGTCCACCCGCAGCTCTAGCTCTTACAGGGATGGTTCATTACACCGGGGAGGGAACGCTGCCTGGGAAATGCTGCTCTACTCATTGCTCAGGATGGGGAGAATTACAAAATGACCTTTTGAATCTGAGCTGGCAACATTCTTTCCTTGGATTTAAATAAAGCGATGACTGTTCCCCTAATTTTCCTCGGTTGATACAGCTCCGAGGAACGGAACAGTGCAGCCCGCACAGCGAGGACAAGCCAGTGATGAGTCAGAAGCCGGGGGTCATGTTACAGTGACAGCCCTCCAGAAATCAGCTGTGGTCAAGGATCAAAGCAGTAGCCTCCTAAGCTGCTCAGCGAGGAAGAACGTTTCCCCCGACGCCGCCTCTCCAACTGTATTGGAACAGAGCCGGTCATTCTCTTTCAAGGAGTGGTATTTTCTAAATGAATGTACTCGTTTACATGTGGGATCTGGCTTCTTCACAAATAGCAAGCCAATTTTCCTTCATTGTTTGCTTGCTCCCTCCTTTCTCATAAGGTTCATTTTTAAAGAAGTATACTGAACATCAACTGTATATCCAGCACTCATCATTCACGCAGGTAATATAATGGTGAGCGTGACGACAGGGGTCCTGGCTCCTTGGAACTACTCCTGGTCTGGTGTGTGTGTGTGTGTGTGTATGTGTGTGACAGAAAGAGAGGGAGAGAGAGAGGGAGAGAGATGGGATGGACAGGTCAATGAGCATAGCATTAGCCATCACATATGCTAATGCCGGTGAAGTGGAGGGTGCCAAGAGCACACTAATTGCGATCGGAGGAGTCCTTCCTTCTACCTGTGTAGCAAGTCAGGAAATGTGCTCCACGCTGGGACTCAGGGATGCGTAAGGCTCAGCAGCTAGTGTTTGCAGGTGACCCCCGCTGCATAGTGATCAGTCCCATAGAACACAGGGATGCTGGGGGCAGAGGAACGAGTTGACGATTTGGTTGGTGGCAGCTGAGCTCAGCACAATGCAGATAAAACACCTGGGGCACTGTCAGCCTAAAAAGAGGTCTATCAGGGATGTAAAAATGAAGTCACCTGCACTTGGAAAAAAATCTCAAGACACATGTGAGATGGCGATTGTCAAGGTCAATAACAGCCTATGGTGGCAAATCTAGCGGCTTCTTCTCTTTTCTCCTCTCACTCAACCTCTTGGCATTTGACCGGGTCTAAGAAAGGCTTTCCTGTCTTGGCTTCCATGTCCTCATCCTCTGCTGCTTTTCCTGCCAGATCATTGGCCATTCCCCTCCTAAATGTTGACCCCTCTCTTCCAATTCGGCGCATCATCAAATTTTGTCAGTTACGTTTCCAGAACGGACCTCAAAGTTATCCTTTTCTGTCTATCTGCACAGCACTGCATTCGTCCCTAGGAGGTTTCCCAGGCTCCAAGCAGCCAGAGTGATCCTCTAAAAGTATCAACCGATTATGTCTTTCCCTCACTCGGTGCCCTCAGTGTCTTCTCACTGCACCCAGAATAAAACCCAAACTCTGGACCCTGGCCTATAGGGCTCTAGAGTTCTGGCCCCCACCCACCTCTTCTGCTGTGCCCTCCGCTGGGACACACTTGTGCCAGTTCTTCATATGACTCGATGGCATTTCTGTTTGTGTCATTTAACCTACCAGAAGGTAGGCTTCAAGAAAGCCACGCCCTTGCTTGTGATGCGGCTCTAGAACAATGCCTGCGAGTAACAGGTGCTCAGTGAATATTGTTCAAATAAACGAAAGAATCAAAGCCATGTGACTCTGAAGGTGACCCAAAAGAAACAGGCTTTGATGAGATTATAAGTAGACTTTTTTTTCAATTAAAGATGAATTCAACAATCCTAAGGTTATGAAGATCCTATTAATTTAGCTTTAAATTTGAGCTGAACCATTACACCTGCTGTTTATTTGTTAGCATTTCTACTTAATTCACACAAACATGCAAAAAGGGAATTTCGATGGGTGTAGAGGAAAGCACCTACTGTTTGTGGGTCTCGGGGATCTGCTCATTTGTTGGAGATAAAGGGGAACCTACAGGCAGCGGGAACTGATGATGGTACCCACTCCACCATCTCTACAAGCTCCCTTCTTTTTACCTGTCGATATTTAAAGATCCGTTCAAATGGTGTGGCTGAGGCTCCAAACACACTCACTAGAGTTGATGTATTCCTCCCTTCCTCCTTCCCTCAAGACTGTGCCCAAGTTCCTCACCTCTGCCAGTAAGCAGACCAGGCCAGAAGCGTGGGTGAGAAGGAGACAGGGAGCTCAGCTGCCCGAGAGCCCCCATGCAGATCCCACAGGGGACCACGACGACCTCTCTGTATCCAAGCCTAGTTACGGTGTTGCAGGGAGCTCCAGACCCAAAACATTCAACCTGGACGGTGGTTAAAGTGACTTGAGTCAGACAGAGGTTGGAACCCTGGTTCTGCCACTTATATCGGCCTGATCTTGAGCAAATTTCCTAAATCCTCTGAATTTCCCTTGCCTTTGCTGTGTGACGGGGAGAATATGACCATGGTGGCGACAGGATTAACTAACACATAGAAAGCTTAGCACATGTTAAGTGCTCACTGCGTGTATCAGCTTTATCATCATTGTTGTTATTGGTATTTTTGTTTTCCATTAGCAGAGCAAAAAGAAAAGTCTGGGTTTGGGACCAGGTCAACCTGCTCTGTTCCAGACCCAACATTAACTGTAGTTTGAGCAGATGCAAGTTCAAAATATAAACATTTGAAGTGGAGCAAAACGCAGTCCTACTCTGTTGTAGATTCTCTCACATGTAATGCTTGACTCAAGGTATAACTGTTTGTTAATCAGTCTGTTATTTCATTCCATACGGATTTCCGTAGGATTTATAGGAATTTCCTGAGGACCTATCGTATGATCCACAATTTACCAGGGATGATGGGAAGATGATATCAGAAGAAACAATGGCAGATACTGTTTCTGATCATTAGGAGCCCAAAAGACATATCAATCTAGGAGTTCATTCCGGACTGGGGATACATTCATCAAATTAAAGGTAAAAAAGAATCCTGGTAACAAAATAAAGTTTGCACGTATTCACATGCTCTTGCCAAGCCTTATTAATTAATGCTGTCAGACTCGACAAAGAATATGTTTGATGAGAACAATTTCCTTTAATTATCTTATACTTCTCCGGGGATAAGTAATACAGTCTCGTAAAAGACGACGAACAGTACCAACAACAGAAATGTAATCTCAGCAAACAAATCCAACTGCATTGACCCCCAGACCCAAGTGCCCTGTGGTGGTGGCCATCAACACCTGCAGACAGGAAGTCCTGTAGGATAATCAGGCAATGATGACTCCCCAGAAGCCCAAGGGGGCACCGACACTTGGAGGGACTGACTTTCTCTAGGGCTCAGAAGCCCAAACGGTGTGTTTCCTCCTCAACTACAGGTCACCTGGAGACAGCCAAAATAAAAAGAACAATGGCAGGAAAGCCTGGAAACTCCCTAATGAGGCTCCCATGTGCAGGGTTGCTGGGCTGTGTCGCTCCCGGTACCCAAAGGACATCGGCATCTGGACATGCGTGGAAGGAATGGAGGTGAGTCGCTGTCACTCATTTATTTTCCCCGCTCAGCCTCTCTGCTTTAGCTCACAGTTCATTAAATCCTACTGCATCACCATCAACATGCAAAACAGCTACTTGAAGGGCATTCAAAAATACAATCAGGAAAGGGAATAAAAAGCCCTCTCTGAGAAAGAGGGGAAAAATTAATCCTCTTGTCTATTGAATGACATCTAGGTTCTTTGGTTCTAATACATTTTTTTTTTAAGTAGCAGTGACATCCAAGGATTATCTCTGTCTGATGGATGGGGTGTAAGGCTGCATGGCTCTCCGCTTGGAGGGCAAGCACCAAATGTGGCTGAAGGATCTGTGGCTACAGCCATGCTATTTCTTTTGCCTTTTCTGGTTTTGAGGTGGGAAAAACTGCGGCTTAGGGGTTTCTAGAAGAGAGCTTGTTTTATGTTTTACATACAAATGTGAAGGGGAAATTAGCCTGGTGACCAGCTCTGCAGAAGCTGAAATAGTAAACTTTCTACATGCTGTTGCGTGTGTGTGATTCATGGCAGGTATTTCTGGGCTTCGTGTATGTGCACACACATTCACTTTCACGTGGAGAAAAATTTAAATATAGAAAAGCACAGAATATGCGATGACACATGGGGGTGTTCTGTTTTATGGGAGTTGTTTTCAACTGGGGGCGACTTTGTCTGTTAGGGGACATTGGCAGTGGCTGGAGACAGTTTTGGTTGTCATGACTGAGGGTGAGGGCTGCCACTGGCATCAAGGGGATAGAGGCCCGGGAAGCTGTTCAAGGCCCCATACTGCGCAGGGTGCCCCCATCTCAGACAATTAGCCAGCCCCCGACGGGAACGGTGTTGGTGGTGAGAAACCCTGTTTTACAGTAGTAGTTCATTATGCAAACATATTAGGAAAAAAAGAGGGGAAAAAAATCATACTCCTTTCATTTGGACAAATCCTACCACTATAACTTCATAAATGTTCAACCCCATTACAAAGATACAACTTAAATCTATTATAGTCTTCTCTTTGATTATAATATCCCAAATTGTTAAAGGACGCAACTACTAAAAGTAATACTACATTTTTTTTCCATCGTAGGCACCGTGCACCTCCTTGTTTTGAGCTTATATACACACCTGTGCACACAGATAAGACCCCCTACACACACACACACACACACATGTACACCTGCATGCCCATATCACACACACACATGATTCTTTTTGGAAAAATGGCAACAGCTTTCTCCCTGGGATGAAGGTGGGGCCCACAAGAGTACTGACAGAAGAGGAAGAGTCCCACACGTCATCTTACTACCCTGCTTTATTTATTTATTTATTTTAAAGATTTTATTTATTTATTTGACAGAGAGAGAGAGAGCAAGCACAAGCAGGGGGAGCGGCAGGCAGAGGGAGAGGGAGAAGCAGACTTCCCGCTGAGCAGGGAGCCTGATGCGGGGCTCGATCCCAGGACCTTGGGACCATGACCTGAGCCGAAGGCAGATGCTTAACCAACTGAGCCACCCAGGCGCCCCTGGACAAGATTTCATTACAAATCTCTGTAGCTTATCACTTGGTTTTTGATAGCTTAACTTTTTTCTTGTTAAAGCAAACTTTGTTTCACTATTGTATGAAGTACTTTCCAAATGCAAGTTCTTCTTCTTCTTCTTTTTTTTTTAAGTAGTCTCCATGCCCAATGCGGGGCTTGAACTCATGACCCTGAGATCAAGACCTGTGCCGAGATCGAGTCGGACGCTTCACTGACTGAGCCACCCAGGTGCCTCAAGTTCTTTTAATCATTACAACCACCACTCTATCCATTCTAAGAATAAGGAAAGTAAAGCACAGAGAGGACAAGTAACCTGCCCAAGTCCAAAGCTAACAAACGGAAGAGTTGGAACTTGATTCCAAGCAGACTGACCCCAGAAAGGCTATTCCCAACCATATGCCAATCACATCATGGCAGCGTATCAAGCTACAACTTGGGCCGGACAGCTATGAGGGATAGGGATGCCTGCTGAGTGGGGTCGGGGCCTCCAAGGCGAGGCTTCTGTTTTCCCCTTTCTGTGACTATCCCTAAGTCACCTCATCAACTCACTGAAGAGACTTTAGAAACAAAGCAATCCCTCAAAATTCTAGATCTTCTGGGTAGAGGTTTAAAAGGCATCAAAAGGACCCTTGCACAGACTCAGGAAACAGACCTCAGAGGACCAACCCAGGTGGGGTGGCCCAGAAGGTGGCTCCCAGAGAGCCTCCCTCCGTGCCAAGCACAGGGTCTCACCCCTGGGCACACCTGCTTTTTATGCCTGGGACATCAGCGTGGGGCACAAACTCAGGAGCAAACACGAATGCAGAGTCCTGCGAGTGGGGACTCACATGACCTGTACTGGCAAGGCGGCCAAAACAGGATGGACCCTGGCAGGGACCCCAGAGAGGTACCCGGAGCTTCACGACATTCAGAGGAGGTGACACTGGGGCTAATGTAAATGTAAACCATATTTATAAAGCCAGATCCTCGGGACTCCTGGCAGGGTGATCATCTTCAGGCTGACAATTCTTGCCTCCAAGAGTATGCGAGGCTGAAGATGAATCACAGGCCAACGTCTATAGGCTGACCTCAGCACGCACATCCCCTGAGACAGGGCAAGAAATGAAGACAAGAAGCATTTGACCGTATCGGTTTTCCCATTTTTCATAAGAAACATTCAACTTAATAAGAAATAGCCACACTTTATTGACAATAATAGCTACCCTTGCTTTATTTCCTTACCATGTGCCAGGAAACTCTACTTTATCTCTGTTCCTCACAGTAACTGCGAGGCAAGAACTATCACCTTCATTTTAGAGGAAAGGGAGGCTCAGAAAGGTCATGCAATTAGCCCAACGTTACACAGATAGTAAATGTTAGTCAAGATTCTAACCTGGGTCTGTTTGACTCTGAAATTCATGATTTTTCCACTATGGCTTTCAATTTTTCACATTACTATCAACCTTCAAAGTCCCCAGAACCAACTGCCTTAAAAATACTCACACACACACACACACACACTGTGTACTTTTTTCAATTTAACTTAAAAAACCAGGACACCGAGATCTTGGACGCTGCCACGCACCCAACTCTCTCTCTCTATGCCAGTATCCATAAAATCCAGGAGCTGAATCACACGTGCTGTGAATGAGTAAGTTGCTAAGAGAACACACTATCCCGTCCCCTGTCATTTAAAAAGTGACAAGTCCAGGGTCTCAGGGCTGGGCACGGCTGAGCTGGGATTTGGCTCCAGGCATACTGGCCCCTAGGTATGTCCCTCCCAGTGCACCCTAGCTCGGCTTCCTGGGGTCAGGGCCCGTGATGGTGGGCTCATTTCTGGGTGCTGGGAATACAGAGCTGACAAGGCACATCCCTGGTCCTGAAAGGATCCGAGAGGCTGGTAGAGGGGCCGAGACAGTCCACAGATAACTGACGTGCATGGCAGAAGGTGTTGTGCACAGGAGAACAAAACTTGATGGCTACTAGGAGGGACAAATCACATCTAGTGGGGGGCAATGGGGCATGATGCCATGCAGGAACCCAGGCTCTGGGTGTATTTGCAAGAAGGTGCTTCCTACCAGTGATTCCGCACCAACAACTCCATGAGGCAGACAAGGTGGAGAGACAGAGGCAACCTGCTCGGGGTCACACAGTTAACATGAACTGCTTTGTCTGTCTTCCATCTCATGTCCTCTCCATTACAACAGACTTCAAATGCTGTTCTATGGACCCTTGGCAGGTTGGGAGTCAGGAGAGGCCAGGTAGGTGGGGCTCGAGCCGCTATACAAAGTTCAACTCCAATGGCTCTGCTTTGCATATATATTTGTAGATCGGGTTCTTCATGAGAGTCCTTTAAAAAAAAGCTCTGATAACAAAATAGGGTATGAAGACCTGTACTCCCAGGTACTAGGCCAGTGAATGGGGGCAGGTCCTGGAGTTTGGGCAGGGCAGGGAGGGCAGGGGATCCATGCAGAGGGGCAGTGAGGGACAATGGCTAAGCAAGCAGGCTACGTACGCCCCTCACTCTGGAGTGACACAGCCTGCATTCAAAATCAGGCTCTGCACCTGCCTAGCTTTGAGACCGTAGGCAAGGGGCTCCTGAGCCTTAGCTTCCTCACGTTCAAAACAGGGATCACACTGGTACCTGCTTCATAGGGCTGTTGAGAGGATTATACACTCAAAGATAGTGAAAGCACACGGCACAGTACCTGGCATTTAGCACAGTGTCATTCTTATTAACTTGTTGGAAATAGCGAGGCCAGTCATAGGAGATAAAACAGCAAGAAAATAAATATCATTAAACCACTGAAAGAATTCTCAGGGAAACTAAGAAATCCTCACTGCCCCCGAAGAATTGCTGTGGTTCTGAGCTCTGCCTTGCATTCTCCTGGTCTTGATAAATATGGGCTGTGAATCGGCAGGACACACACCTGAAAGACAAGGGAGGTTTTGCCGCCTCTATCTGCCGAGTTGCAGTTGTGTTCCCACCGCTACTCGTCAGCTGGTTTGGCAAGAAGCTCAACGGAGTCTGGGCTTCGAGTGATGAGGCCAGTCACCCCAATCCCCCAAACTCATTTACTGCCACTGCTCAGAGGAGATGGCCACAGAACCCTAGGTGGTCCCCCTGAGCTCGACTTGGCTCTTGAACCAAAAGGCCTAGAACAGAGGGAGGCAGGTGTACCAGCAGAGCCAAGCCCTCGAGACCTCTTTGACTGGCTAGATGAGGCCTCGCTTGGGCAGAACTCTGCAAGGCACAGAGGAG
This sequence comes from Neomonachus schauinslandi, assembly GCF_002201575.2. Classification (NCBI taxonomy): domain Eukaryota; kingdom Metazoa; phylum Chordata; class Mammalia; order Carnivora; family Phocidae; genus Neomonachus; species Neomonachus schauinslandi. The sequence goes on along the minus strand of NC_058414.1, from coordinate 18,394,413 downwards.
TCCCAGGTGCCTTTCTAGTTCCTTCCATCAGACTCTGCCAGTGAATTAAGTTGCCAGAGAAGGTTTTGACGCTCACGGGATTTTTGTCTGTCCCGTTCACAGCTGTATCCCAGTGCAGCACATCCCTGCAAATGAATGAGTGCCCATCATATTCGGGGTGCTCTAGCTGCTGCATCTTCACGAGACAAACAGAAGCAATCGGCCACATGGATTCCACGGTCATTCACTGAACAAACCAGCTGTGTGGGATCTTCCCGCCACTGCTCTGCTTTCTATTCCCTGACCTGTCGCCTCAGCTGTTAGCACCACCTCTGAGACTTCGACAGTTTCCCTTTGGGAAGGTCTGACCTTTTCTCTCCTCTTGGAGGAAGAGAGGGTCATTTGTTGCAGAGCAGTGAGCAAGAAGGTCAGCTCGTGCCGAGCACACAACTTGCTCCTTTCATGCTCAGTCTGCCAGAAACGAAAATGTTAGACCTAGAAGCACCTATGGAAATCACTCCTCATGGAAGAAAAAGAGAAACCAAGCTCACAGAGCTGGCTGCAGGGACGTCGGGGGACTGGGCCTCTACACAGAGCTCTGTATGGCACTTTATCTTGGGCCCTCTCTCTGCCTTGTGTAGGTAAGAAAGTTTTGGAAAGTGCCACTAAATCCTGAATCCTCTTTCTACAATATTAAAAACACAAAATATTCCCACTATGTATATAGAGGCACACATTGATACAGATTATATATATTTAGATATGGATATATCATATATACACATATTCATAAATGATATTAGAATACATAAAAACTATTCTAAAGGCCCAAAAACATTTACTGAGGAGCTTGGATAAGCAACTCCCTTCACTTTAAACCTATTTATTACAGAACAGTGACAACTGAAGGGGGTGGGGGAAAGTCGGAAACTCTGAGTGTGAGAAAGGGGAAATGTATAATTTACAAAAGCATACCCAATATTATTATTGCTTTGATTTTTTTTAGGCATGATATTTAATGTGCTTTGAGCTATCACAGTAAAAGGGGGCAGCGAGACATTATGTTCATCAAAAAGGGAGTGGGGCTTAAGTAGAAAGATTGGGAAAGCCTCTTCTGGGATTCACAGCTTTGGAAATCATCTGGTCCAACTCGCCGTTTAAAGATAAGGAAACTTCTATCCCACGAGGTTAAGTAACTGCCTGTCTGAGGTCAGTAGCTGTTTATGTGTTCCTGAGGTAGCAGTCCCGTGGACTTTATCTGTTCTATGTCCATGGCACCTACTCTGAAGGGGGGGTCTAGGGTTTGCTGTTGACCTACCAAAGGGAATTTATCACACCAAGGATGTAAAGATACGGAGGGAAAGTAAGTTCCCAAACACAAACAAAAAGCATTCTTGCAGAGAGAGAGAAACTGAACCTGAGGCTGTAAGAACCAGGCATTTCCTGCGGCAGCAGCCCAAGAGCCCCCTGAGTCCCAGCCCCTCTGGGGGTAAACCCTGGGAGACAGTCTGGCCCCCTCTTTCAGGGATGTCGGGCTGCAGGTGTGATTCCTCAAGCCACCGCTCTGCCCTTCTCCTTTGGTCACCTTGGGAGGCCCCCGGCAGGTTGGGCGGATGGCTTCAGTCTGGTCCCATTTCCCTAAACAAGTTGCAGGTTTTCTCTCATTTGCTCTGACAGGGCGGAGCATTTCCGAAGGGGGACTACAGCTCCGAAAATCGTTCCCCTGTGAGCAGAGGCAGAGCGGCAGGAAGAACTTCCCCGCTGCCTCAGGCTGAGGCAGGCATACCGGGGCCGACCCCGGGCCGTCCCGGAGCCAAAGGGGGGCGACGGTGGCGGGAGCGGCGGCTGCGAACGTGCGGCGGGGTGCGGGGGTCCACTTACCGCAGTGCGCCTGGAAAACCTGTGGCTTGACGGCCTGATTGCAGGCACTGCACACTACGAGATAGAAGTCGTCATGTGCGGGATAGTGGCCAAATAAGTGCATATCTGTGGGGGAAATGAAAACACGGTGTTTTGAAAAAAGCAATTAAGTCTCAGAAGGTCTACTGTTTCCTCTCGCAATTTCCTCAAGGACAGGGTTTCAAACGAGACGCGCAGAAAGGCAACGATCTTTACTAAAGGGAACATGGTCTGTGCTAGCGCGGCTCCCAGCTCGCACAGAAGCTGCAGCCTCACGGCCCCCCCCGACCCCACGTCGTCGCCCCTGGAGGTGGCCGCTGTAACCCTCGGTGTGGACAGCGCGGGGTGGGGGGGCTGCCCCGAGTCCTGTGCCGTAGGGAGTTACCTCGCCCCGAGACAGAGCCCACGTGTTAGCTGGCACCCAATGGGGCTCTAGCTATTTGAGGATGGGGGGGCTCCCCCAAACCCATTTTAGCAGAGGTCTCTCAGGTGGGTTGGGGGGCAGGAGGCCTGCGAGAGCCGCTGCCTGCATTTCCCCACCACCTGAGGGAGACCTCACAGTCTCCCAGTTACCTGTTCCTCATCTGCCCGATATTTACGGAGCGCCTAAGTGCCAGGCACCAAGCTGGTGCCGGGCCGACGGATGAATGCCAGCAAGGGCCCTGCTCTCCTGGAGCGTCCGGAGGCAGAAGAGAGAAATACTAGACAGATCACCGCACAAGTCAGCATGTGGTTCTCACTGGGGTACGTGCAGGGGGTATTTTGGCTGAGACCTCGGGATGCGTGGGGTTCAACAAAGGCCGGGGGGTGCAGGGAGGAAGGTTCGGGGTCTGCCAAGGTAGGAAGTGTGTCGGAGGAACCTTTTGGCTGGAACAGGAGCACAAGGGGAGAGCCCAGAAGCTGTAAGCCTTGCGGACCAAGTAAGGATTTTGAACGTGACTTTATAAAAACAAGGGAGCTACTGAAGGCTTTTAAGCAAACGAGTGACATGATCAGCTATACACTGTTAAAAAATCAGGTGTGAGGCTCAAGGGACACAAATGCATACATCCACACAAAAACTCATCCACGCATGTTCATAGTAGCATTATTCACAACAGCCAAGAAGTGGGAACAACCCAGATAGATGTCCATCAACCGGTGAAAGGATAAACAAATTGCATGCTAAGCGGACAACGGAATACTACTCAGCCATGAAAAGGAATGAGGTGCTGACCCTTGCTACAACATGGATGACGCTTGAAGACATTATGTGAAGTGAAAGGAGCCAGACACAAAAGGCCACATGTTGTAGGATTCCATTTGTCCAGATCAGGCAAATTTAGAGAGACAAAAATTAGATTTGTGCCTGGCTTGGTCTGGGGGGCCTGAAAGGGGTTGGGGGTGCTGTTACGGGGTTCAGGGTTTCTTTTGGGGGTGACAAAAATGTTCTAAGACGGATGGTGGTGATGGTTGTACAATCTTGTGAATATACTACAAACCACCGGCTCATACACTTTCCATGGGTGAATTTGTACAGTGTGTAAATAAAAGTTGTCAAAAAAGAAAGTTAGGTTCTGAGGACACATGATCACATCTCCCTGTGTACCACTGGGTGCACACGGAGCCCCAGGGGCACCTGGCCTTGCCTCCGCTCAGCCCACCAGCTCTAGAGTCGCTCCAGAATCACACAGAGCAGGAAGCTTGGGAGCACCGACACGGCTGACAGAGGAATTAAAAGACCGTGTATGCACGAGCATGCTTTCTGTGGCAAAGCTCCTGAACTTCCTCACCCCACCCCCCAAGCCTCATTTTCTAGACTCGACCTGTGTCTTTCACAAAGAACCGGCAAACGCAGCAAGGTTCCCCCAGCTGCAGAGCTAGGTCCCAGGGAAGAGCCGAGTCCCTCATGATGTGGGGACGGCTCATTCATCACCCAGCAAATGCTTTCACAGGGGCAGTCTCAGCGCTGCGTCCTTGGAGCAGCCCCACCACCCGGAGAGAAGCAGAACGGACACGTTTGTCACCGGGCAAGGGGCTGAGTCCCGCACTGCCCCGGAGGAGGCGTGTGGCTACGAGGATGCCACCGGCTCTGGCCGCAGCAGGTCCTCCTCGAACTGCAGGTGCATGTGGGCCCGCTCACCTCTGCCGCGGTGACGGGTGGGGCTGGGGACGCAGGCCCTCTGAATTTCTCACTCGTCGGTGGCCCTGTGCGCGGCCTGTTATTTCCCCTCTCTAGGACTTTCCTCTGTTTCCACTTCTGACTAAGACTTGTTACCGCAGGGGAACGTTATTAGTCAGTACCTGGTGGGTGGGAGGCCCGAGGAAAGAGAGGCTGAGAAAGAACCCAGCTGTGACAAGGGTCCTGAAGCATGAGGAGGTCCATGCTGGGCCCACCCACTGTGTCCGGGGCCCCTGGTTCAAGCACCACAGAGTGGAGGGGATGTGTGTCGGTGTCCTTAACTGGGATACCACTTGGTTCTACTCTTTATTATAGGTTATTTTTATAATACATGTTCTTTCTTTTTTTTAATAACAAAAGTGATCCACGTTCTTTGAAGATACATTTGAAAAATGCAAAAAAGGGGTGCCTGGGTGGCTCGGTCGTTAAGCATCTGCCTTTGGCTCAGGTCATGATCCCAGAGTCCTGGGATCCAGCCCCGCATCGGGCTCCCTGCTCCACCGGAAGCCTGCTTCTCCCTCTCCCCCTCCCTCTGCTTGTGTTCCCTCTCTCGCTGTGTCTCTCTCTGTCAAATAAATAAATAAAAAATTAAAAAAAAAAGAAAAATGCAAAAAAGCCAGAAAAAAAAAATCACTGGCAACTTTATTAAACATTTTGCATCTCATTTAGATTTAGTCACATTTTACATCCGGGAACATGTGAAACCAGGAGCTGGTGAGGGCTAAGACTTACTTATTGATTCGACAACCATTTACTGAGGGGCCTTACATCCTTTCTGCAATAGATTAAGCTATGCAGGAACAGAAGAAATGTATGAATTAAAAACACAAGGGTGAACAAAAATGTCTTGAGTGCCTACTGTGTGCAGGAAGCTGTGCGGCGTCCGAGAAGCGGAGACTGCAGAGTGTGGGGGCGACCGCCCCTCTGCCCCTCTGTCGTCTGTTGTGCACACCTGCTCACCTGTCGGAGTGCTCTCGGGACTCCCGCTTCTTCTGTAATCCTTCAGAAATCTGCAGCACCCACCCCCACCCCCACCCCCAAGGGACACATACTCCTCTCCGGTCATGAGTTAGGCTAGCCAGAGGCTGGCCGCAGGGCTGTGCGTGCGTGCGTGCGTGCGTGCGTACGTGCGTACACGCGCGCTCCCCTTCACGCTCTCCGCTCCACTGAGACCCTTCTTGGTTTCCTCTAGGGCAGTTTCAACCTTCCCCACGTTGGCTAAAAGTATGTCTCCCATGTAAAGTTAAAGGACCTGCTTGCCTGCCTGATTATTCCTCAGTCGGCCGACTACAGGCTGCCCGGGTTCTGAGCGCCCGGCAGATGGGGAGCAAGATAAGGGCCCTTGACCTCTCAGAAGACCACCACCTCACGTAGCCTGGCCATCACAGTCGGGGTGCTGTTTGCTTGGGGATGGAGGAAGGTAGGGCAGAACTGAAAACAATTACGCCCGGCACAATGCTAGGTATTCTATTCATTAATTTCCGCTCTCTCTTTTTTTTTTTAATTTTTTTTTTTTTATTTATTTGCGAGAGAGAGAATGAGAGACAGAAAGCATGAGAGGGGAGTGGGTCAGAGGGAGAAGCAGACTCCCTGCCGAGCAGGGAGCCCGATGTGGGACTCGATCCCGGGACTCCAGGATCATGACCCGAGCCGAAGGCAGTCGCCCAACCAACTGAGCCACCCAGGCGCCCCGCTCTCTCTCAACTTACTGCCCAAACAACACATTCAGTGCACAGCTGAAGAGAGCAACAGTGGTGTGCTGAAGTGGGCTTGTCCCAGCACGTCTCTCCTCAGTTCATTCAGTGATTTCAAGGTGGTAGCTTGAAATCAGCCTTCGTGGGAGTATTTACACCATGGAAAGGGGCACAGAGTACAAATCAGGGCTGGTCTTTCGGAGAGCCGGTTTTCAAGCATTTACCAGAGCACCACTGAATAAAGATGAGAAAACAGGGAAAAAGTGAAACCACCTGCAAGGAGACCACCCCGGGGTAGCCACCATTGAGAGGTTAATATGGATCCTTCTCGACTTTGTGATGTGATAACATTATCTTGGTTAATCCTCATAATGAATCGAGAAAGTTGCCATCATCTTCGCTTTCCAGGGCAGGAAACAAAGGTAATTTGCTTGAGATCTCGGGGCGCTGATTTGTAAACTGGGCTGAGATGCCAGGACACAATGACTCTAAAGACAATGCTCCCTCCTCAGCAAAAGGCTGCTTCCTTCCTTGATAGAGCAAAAATCCCATTTCACAGATGAAAAAACCAGTTTGGAAGGGTCTCCTGGGCGACTAACAGGCTTTCCCAAGGCTCAGGGGGAGTCACTGGCATGAGCACAGGCCTGGAGTCAGAAGGAGGGATTTTTTTGTACAAGGCTCATGGTTGTGCAAGCTCAGGGAAGGTGCCCAACCTCTCTGACTGTCAGTTTCCTCATCTATGAAATGGGGCTCACAGTTCACGGGGTTGCTGTGATGGTTCGTGAAAGGTCATGTTTTCTTCCACCAGGGATCCAGGAGAGTGTGGAGAAAGCCTTAACCAAGCTCATCTCTCCTACCTTCCAGAACTAACCGACTCTTTCTCCATTGGGAGAGTCCTTGCTCCAGGCAACACATCCTTTGTGTCTCCCTCACGACCACTCACAGCAGACTTCCCGGGGAAGCCCGGGGGTCCCTCCCACCTACAGAATTTGCACACGTGCGTGGACTGATGAGGGCCTTTGGGAGGGCTCTCTCTGGCTGTGGCTGGGTTCTAAGAAAGCATGTGCACAAAAATGATGAGACTTTGCCCAGTTTCAAACAAAGTGTTCAACCATCTCCCAGAGAAAGCCAAATCTCTCCGTTTTGCCTCATTTTGCCCCTGCAAATAAAACAACTGTAGGTCAGATAGGGCACTATCGCAGAGGTGACCTTAGTCATGCACCTGGCCTGAGAGAGCAGGGAGGGAGCAAACTCCATCAGCTCCATTTTGCAGATAAGGGAAATAGGTACACTTGCTTCTAGGCCGGTATTTTTTGGTTTTTGACCCCAACCCACTATACACATATACATATCTCTCTATCCTCCCTCCCTCCCTCCCTTCCTTCCTTTCTTCCATCTATCCATCCATCCATCATCTCTCCTTGGAACATGTACATTACGCTCTGATATGTTCTGTTCTACTCATTTCTTTTTGTTTCATATTCTACTTCATTTAAAAAATGCTCATTGCTTTAAAAAAGTGCTCATTGAGATTTCAAAATTTCAGGACTCCTTAATAGGTCACAACTCAAAGTTTGAAAAACACTTCTCAAGGCAATCCAGCGAGTCAGGGCCTGAGCTCAGCCTGAGAGTTCACTGGGGATTTAGAGCAGTCTGAGCTGGTCCTCAGTGGTCACGTGGGAATTTGGAGCCCTGAACTGAATCATTAGTGCCAATCCTATGCTGGAGCCCGCTGTACAAGCTCACAAGAGTTGACTGTATCTTCCGATCTCAGCATTCAGGGAGGCATGTGGGTAGCTTAAATCAGCCAAGGTGGGAATATTTACACCACGTGAATCAGTGTCCACCATAAGCCAGAGAGAGCTGGGTTCTTCTCTTGGAGAGCTGGCTATTTAAACATTTAAACCACTGACGAACACCCATTCTGCCATCACTCTTCCCTGTGTTAACTTCCCTAATTACAAAAATGGAGAAAATTATATTCATCATCTACCACAGTGGGATGCAGAGAGTCTTCTGTGAACTTGGGAGGAAATCATTATATTAATATAAAGTTATGGTTGGGGTACTGATCATGAACCCAAGAACCCACACACAACGGAGCCAGGTATATGTGTGGATCACTTTCTGTATCCAATGAGCACATAGAGGCCACGGGTCCGTGGTCTGGTGGCTAGAAGGGGGTGGGGTTGGTGGAGTGGGAATAGCAGGGAGTCGAGAATTAAGTTACTGGAGTTCTTTCCAATGTCTGTCAACTTAATGCATACTTATTGAGGGTTATTTACAGAGGTTACTCACAGATTTGGCTCATGGTATTAACCTAATGCTGCTTATAAATTTATCGCAGGCTATTCTCAGTGCCTCGATTTAAAGCGGGCACTCCTTTACTTCTCTTACCTAACTACTGCTAAAATGCTCATTTGTGGCAGAGTCAACTGTCAATTGCATTCATGCTATCAGTGTAGGCTGGCAACCTCGGCCTGCTTACGGACGGCCTCACGCTCCCTAAATGCACCCCACCTCCAGACAGCCCAGGAGGGAGGGAGGGGACAGAGCTCAGCTGTGATGGCAGGAGAGAGACAGTTTAGGAAAACAGAATGATTTCTATGAAAGTAAAACAGTAACTCTGATGTCCTGGTGTAGCTGGTTGACTCTTTCTTAAGTCAATACCTAAAAGAAATTGGCCGGATAGGAGTAGCATTTTATTCCAGATACACAGCTTTTTGAGGGGAGCACTTTCGACACGCAAAGCCACGTGTGTGCATGAACTTCTGTTGCATCCAGTCCTCACGATCGGAAAATGGCTGTAGTTAAGGAAAAGGCAGTGTGACATCTCCAATCCGCTATTTGTACAGGATGTGTTGCTAAGAAGGGAAGACAGCTGTTTTTGTGGATTCGGGATCAAACTAGATGCTGTGTGCTTTTGAATTTGCCCCTGGACGCTTTCCAGAGCCCAACATTCCGACATTATGAAGCAACAACCGGTTGCAAGCCCAGAAGATGAAAAAGTTGAGAAGGCATGAGTCAGGATTGATGCCTTCCCTCTGCGAGTGGGAATGCCGAGCGGAGCGCAGGCTGTAACGGAGAAGCTGCAAGAAGCAGACTTGCTTTGAAGGCAGTGGGACAGCTTATCAGCCGTCGGTGATATCTATGCTCGCTAGAGAAAATCCCACAGGGCGGAAAGGAAGACAGCAAAACAGAACGCTGAATTTCAGTTTCCATTTAAAAAAAAAAAAAAAGCCCCAGAAAATGTCCTTCAGTTTCCCCCAGAAGTCCGGTCCAGGGTTGGGAAACCACCCTAGTTGCTATAGGAATTATAAAAACGTCAAGGTAGCCATTGCCATAATACTCTATTATAACAACAATTTCCTGTAATTTAAAAAGTGATGCTTCCCTTTTAACGGACTCCAAAAAACTACTGTAATGAACAAAAAATTGAGGTTGTATTATGTAATTGTGACCCACCACACCCTTTCCAGGAAGGTGAACGTGAGCCCTGAGATGCACGCCTCTGCCCATGGGAGACAGCTGGACACACAGGGCTCGGTAGGATCTCAGGGACAGCCGACCCTGTGACCGCCGCTGGGGAGCCGGGAGCCGCCGGACTTCCTTGGAAAACTACCAGAAAGATGAGCTGGTGGCTGGCAGAGGTGGCGATTTGTGGGCTTCCCCTTACGTAAACTCAAACAGGCGAAATTGTTGGGAAGAACAGTCACTGTGGTTCAAAGACACACATGACTGCCTCCAAGCGGATTCTGATCCGGACGCAGAAGGGCACCTACAGGAACGAAGCGTGCCACCTCGGGAGGGGTGCTCTTCATGCTGGGAGAGGCTGCTCCGGAGCGCGTTCCTGTCCCCCATTAATCTTAATACGCTCATTACACAGTTTTTATTAATTCGTCTTTTCTCTCTGCCGGTGGAGTTTTCGGCTGCATTTTAATCACTTGTGTCAAATGGAAAGCTTGAGGGGATATAAAAAATGTTTCTCCTTTGCTCTGACAGCGTGATTCTATGTGTTCCTGAACTCCAAAATCTCCTTAAATTCAGACATCAAAACAACGTGGGGTCTTCAAAGCAATGACCTCAGACCCAATACCTCCCACTTCCCCGGTAGAATGTTGAACTCCCCTCTAGGAAAATGAAAAAAAAAAAAATGCGGTCACTTTCCATCTTTCAGATCTCTGAAAACCCAGGGCCTGACTGTGAGGGCTTCAAAAACAATGAAATCTGGAAACGGAAACTTGACAGGAGGACTAGAAAGCAAGCAGCAGCAGTGAGCTCTTCAGCATCAATGAGGGCGGGCGGGCGAGCGTGCGCGGGCGGCGGGCACAGAGCCTTTCTTCTCTGACAGACCAGGACTAAAGGGGCCCCCAGCCTCCTCATGCTGTGGCTGGGCCGGAAGGCACCCCCCCTGCCCCCCCGCCCTGCAAGGCTGCAGCCGGGAGCGAGGCCTGGTAGCAGGTGGATGCTCCCCGTGATGCTGTGTGAACCATCCCCAACCCAACCAACCCACAAACCCCTGCCAACAGGGCCATGGCCTCGGCCACGTGAGACAGCTTAATCCCTCCCCGCTCAGAAGGGCCTTCAACACCCATGCAGTCACGCTGTGTGGGGTGAGGGGGGCTGCTCCCTGGGCCTCAGGCTTCCAGCTGGCCCCTCTCAGCAGACTCTCCTCTGGCTTCCCCTCAGATCCAGCAGAACTCCCATCCTGCTGCACAAGGAAGGGTGGTGGGATGCAGCTGGACCCAGGGGGAGACTATACTCCAGGGTTTAGAACAAAACCTGTGAGACATGGGCCTCGTACAATGCAGGGCCCCAGAGCTGGGCCCCGGAGTCAGGCCACCTTGAGTCCAAATCCTGACTCTGCATTTGGCATGACAATCCCCTCTAAACTGTTTTGCTCATCTGGAACTAAAGGACACACGTGTGAAGGGGCTGGCACACAGTAAGGATATAAGGAACAATATACTATTATCTCTGGCCTTCTTCCTGTCTCTCCGACTCACCCATGCCCTCCTCTGGGAAGCCTTCTCTGCCTCCCCCAGAGGAGAGGCAGAGTCAACCCCCCTCCCAGTGTGCCCTCCACATGTGCCCACAGCTCCCAGGCTATACCAGAGCACGTGGCTTACACCTCTCTCACCAGACTGGGATCTTCTCGAGGACAGAAACTGTGACTCAGTGCCCTTTCTATCTCTACAGCCAAACAGTCTGGCCCGTGGTAGCTGCTTAATAAATGTCAATTAGTTCATGAGGCGGAAGGTCCCAAGAAGTTGATTTACTTTCTCTTTTCTCTTCCTTCAAAGGGGGAAGTTGTAAATGATAATAAATTGCCCTAATATCCATGCTGCTATCTAAGATTATGGGGCTAATAACTATGTCTATTTGTTCGTTCATGAGCTCCTTGGAAGACAAGTGCTGCCCAAATTTAAGAAGAATTTAAGAAGTGCCAGGTGGGCCATCATAGTGAAGAAGTGGTTAATTCCTGTCCCTCACTGTGCCAGAGTCACGAAGGTTGCATCCTTCCCTGTCTGGCAAATACGGCTGCTCCCCATTCCACCTCCAGTGATGGCCCCCTCAGAGCCAGCATTTGGGGTGGGCTTAGGGGTGTTTACTGAGTGCTCCCCCGGTCTCATTTTCTATTTCCTCATCCTGGGGCTGTAAAGTGTCTTGTATATCAAGGCAGTGAGTGATCTAGGGCCTGGAAGATCGAGACTTCCCCCAGTCCTTCCTGCTTCAGCCCTTTCCCATCTGACACTGGACCAACACAGTAGCCAGGCTCAGCCCAGGGCCCACTGAGTGATCTGAGGCCAACCTGGCAGAGGATCTACCAGGTCAGCAATGACCCCGGTAGCTACGAAAGTCATTTTGCAAAGGGCTCCCCTTTGCCTCTACAGGGCTTAGGCAACAATGCCAACAATTTGTCCCTAAAAATGTTGCCCGGGATATAAACCCAGTCCTGACTCCCTTTCCAGCAGCCACAGGGACACCCAGGCTCCTCCCTGTCCAGTCACACACATCCTTCTCCGCCATTCCAGCCAGGTCGGCTGGTGGCTTCTGGCCTGACATCCCCACCTCTGGCCCTCAGGACAGATGAGGGACATGTAACCACTCTGGCAGGTTGCTGAGTCCTGATAAGGTGTCCTATGCTTAGAGCAAGGGCTGCTTGTGTTCAGAGATCAGCCAGAGGGGCAGGACAGCCTCCAACCCCCTTTGCCATGTCGGCCCCAGTGCCCTGGCCCAGTGAGAGAAATGTTCTGTGGAGAGGACAAGGGTGGATATAGCACATTCAGCCAAAGGCCTGCTATGTAAAAACTGTATAGTTCACTATGACTCAACTAGAGAGAGAAGCATCAACCTACTGGGGGAAATTCTAGTCCCTTCCTCCAGGGGACCAGGCCTCAGGTAAGTAGAAGGGCCTGTGAATGTTTTGGAGTGGCTGCAAGTCATCACCAGACTCCCTCCTTTCCTCTCAGGTTCTCCCACCTGGGTTGTTAGGTATGTATGTATGTATGTATTTGAGAGAGAGAGAGAGAGAGAACGTGTGAAAGTCGGGGGAGGAGCAGAGAGAGAGAGAATCTTCAAGGAGACTCCTCCCTGAGCCCAGAGCCCAACATGGGACTCGATGTCACGACCCTGAGATCATGACCTGAGCCAAAACCAAGAATCAAATGCTTAACTGACTGAACCACCCAGGTGCCCCTCCCACCTGGGTCATTTAAATGTTTAAATATTCACCTAAATCTTTATGCCCACATTACCTTCAACTTGAGGACTACAGTTGAGATAATAGTTGTTTTCACAAAATGAGTAGGCCTCCTTGGGTAATTTTCCTCAATTCTTCTTCAGTAGGCTTTGTTTGGAATAGGCTTTTCCTACCTTGAGCCTCATTCAGGATAGGAAATTTAAGAGCTGGTCTGAGTGAGGCCTGTTTCCAGTTCATTCTGGGGTCACTCCTTCCACCCCCATCCTGGGCATCTCTTGTGTCTAGGTTGGGTCTCCTGGTGCAGTCTGTGATGCCCTCCCTCCTTCTATCCCCCACCCAAGAGAGATCATGAGAGGTGGAGGTAGGTGCCATATTTCAAGGAAGAGGGCAGTGGATTGGGGATGAGGAGGTGATAATGGCTTTCCTTATAAGACAGGGATGGTAAAAAATAATTTCCAGACTGTACAGAGCACTGCTATGAAGAATTACTTAAAGGGTCAAGGGGATATCAATGGAAACATCTTCTTTGGTGCCTTTTCATATAGGACAGTCTACCTTCTTGTTGTGGCAATCTGACAGAGTCTGGAGGATGGACTAACCAGTCCCTTAATTCCTTTCTAGCTCTTCAGTTATGATGAAGGTCCAACAGGGAGTGTGTCAGGAGAAAGATGGCCAAGAAGGAGGGGAGGATGCCACATTTATGTTACAAAGGAAATCTCTAGAAAAGGTAAATCAAGCACGAAATCCTAGTGGCTTATTCTTAAGAGGAGTTAGTGAGGGCCATCTATTTGTTGGTCTATCTTTATCTCATCTCCCATATCTTTCACATCAATCATCCAATATTGATATATTGATCACATTTATCCTACCTACCTACTTACCTACCTCTCTTATCTATCTTCTATGTCTATCATTTCTTTCTTTCTTTCTTTCTTTCTTTCTTTCTTTCTTTCTTTCTTT
>NC_058414.1:18309858-18381007 GCF_002201575.2 Neomonachus schauinslandi | reverse complement strand
TTTCTTTCTTTCTTTCTTTCTTTCTTTCTTTCTTTCTTTCTTTCTTTCTTTCTTTCTTTCTTTCTTTCTTCTTTCCTCTTTCTTTCTTTCTTTCATCATCATCTCTCTATTAGGAAGCACTATATTATTTGAGCAATGTGCTTTTGAGGTGGACTTAACTCAGTTTCAGCCCATTTTATTGCTATACCAAATGCTACAGTTTGGGGTGACAAGGGTGAGATGGCTTTATAAAAATAAATAAAAATTTAGAAAAGAAGAAAACAAAAGATAATGAGAAACTGAGACAACACCAAAAGAGTATTAGTTGGTTTTCAAGGGCTGCATTATCAACTACATGAAAGCATGGACCAAGCCTCATGCACAGCGTCACCTTCCCCACCCCAGCACAGTTCTGTTCATACAGTAGGAGTGAAGCAGAAGTCTGAATCGAAGTTCTCCTTGTAGGCAATTGAATTCAGCCTTCTCACCAAAACCTGACTATACTTTAGACTTTAAAAAAGGCTGCTCTAAGGCATACTGAAGGACTTGATGTCTGCCATCTTGCTTCTTGAGATTCACGTGCCGAGAGGCTTTCCATCTCGATGAAAATAAGACCAAGAGCCCCAGGCAAAGGAATGGGATGGGGCTGGGGTACCCAGCCATATGTGGGAATCAAACCATGCCATCTTGAGGGCTTTCATAGCCCTGCTAAGATCAGGACAATTATGTAGGAAGAATGTCTCAACTGGCCTGCCATCACTGTGTAGAGATTTTAATTTAGAAATGGACCAGAGGGGCCAGGCAGCATCTACCACACAGGTGCTCTACTGTGCCAGCACGGCAGTTTCTGGGATGACATGTTGCTGGAACCTGCTGAAACCTGCACAGTCGATGAAGAAGCCCTCCAGCGGTGCCTCACGAATGCTGGAAATGCAACATTTTTAAAGACACAAAAAGATGCCTTCATGAGGCTGTAACATGGCAGGCTTCAGCTATCAAATGACCGTTCCTGATGCCATCCAGCACATGCAATGGAGACCACAGGGTCAAGAAAACACCCGCCCCAGAAAATGCCCCCATCATTTCAGACATGCTAACCCCTGCTTAGCTATGAGGGGTTATGTCAGTGTGATGCCTGCCTATTCGAGGATGAAGAAGAGCCGTATGCACAGAGGCCATGAGACAAGTGGACAGAATGACGGGTGGCCCCAGTGCCTGGTGGTCTTGATGAGTCCCCTGGCAGTGGTGAGCTCATTCCCATTCGGAAGGTCTAAGGATAAGAGACCCCTGGATCCTGTGGCACTTGTCAGTGGCTCTGAGTGCCATGCAGAGTTGGGTCTGGCTATAACTGGCAAAGAGAAGGCGGCATTTTTTTTTTCCAGAGGGTCATTTGTCAAGGCTATGGAGCCCTACATGCACCCTTCAAGACTACAGTGATCACTCAAATGATGCTGCCAAGCTGGGGGGAGGATGTGCCATTTGGCTCTGTCATGAGAAACGTCCACTTGGCATAGCCAGAGGGCCATGGCAAGAATTGTTTAATGTCCCTGGGAATCAGTGTCCAAAGCATTCAAGCCATTGGGAGAGCCAGACTGCAGGATGCTGCTGACAGATATCCAAGGCAGCCCCCCGGGACAGGGTGCTTACAAGGGGGGTTCAGGGCCACTCCCGCTGTGCCTGCTCATGAAGAACAGAAAGGGATGTCTGCTCTAAGAGAAAAGAAAGGAGCATCTCATCGCACGCAGGCTCCTCAAACCAGTCACACACACACCTGGCAGCCACTGTGCTGGGTCAGTGCTTCAAGCTGGCAGATTTCGGAGCAGAGACCAAGTAAGAAAAAATCCACCATAGAGAGGATTACAGAAGGCTGTTTGAAGGTACTAATGGAAAATAAGATCGATCAGCTGGAGGAGAAAAATCACAATGTCTTCCATCACAAATCAAGCATGAAGCTAGTTATGTGCCCGAGGGGAAAAGGGAGACTCTCGGCAGGGTCCGTGAGCCCCTGGGATCCAGCCCTGCCCCTGGGTCCCTCGGTCAGCTTTGACCACGTCCTCCTCCCCGGCAGCCCTTCCTTTACCCCTCCCTCCACACTTGTGGAGGTCCTTCCAGGCCAGCATTAGTGTGACCTCCTCCAGGGAGCCTGCCACAGACACAACTAACCCTTGCTCTGTGCTTACTGCATGCATGTATCGGCGCACTTGGCCTTCTGTACCTGGTGGATGCAGATAGTGGTGGATAGGCCTACCTTCCCCATTTGCACACTAATGTTTTACATACGGACTCAGACATTTAACAGT
Organism: Neomonachus schauinslandi; assembly: GCF_002201575.2. Classification (NCBI taxonomy): domain Eukaryota; kingdom Metazoa; phylum Chordata; class Mammalia; order Carnivora; family Phocidae; genus Neomonachus; species Neomonachus schauinslandi. The sequence goes on along the minus strand of NC_058414.1, from coordinate 18,378,728 downwards.
CAAAAATCAAGGCAGCCAGAAATATACTCAATGCTTCAAAGAGCACCAGTGCATCAGGCAGCGCCCCGGAGACAGCTGTGCGGGAGTGTGGGCTGAGTGAGCGACAAATTCCGGCTCGGCCTCTAGCTGGCTGCGTGACACCGGGCAAGCCACAGAACCTCTCTGGATTTACCTTTGCTCTTCTGGGAAATAGCAGTCATACCCTCCCCATCAGGTTGCTGGGCGGATTCAATGAGATAGCTCAACTGGCAGGCGCTCAACTGAATGCCCACGAAACCCGACAGAACTAGAGCCTGCGCTCGCTGAATCAAAAGCTACACGCCTTCCCAGGATCACTGCTTCGGGGTCACGTGGGTTCTGGAGTCAGACTGTCTGGATTTGAACCCTTGAGAAATTTCTCAGTTTCTTCATCCACAAAATGGGAAGGATAATGACAGGGTAGTTGTGAGGAGGAGACGGGGGTCACACACTTCGATGTCTGGTGCTTGCAAAGCTCTCAATAAATGTCCGCTAGTCTTAGGATTTGGAATCTGATTTTGCACGGTGGGACTTGAAGAAAACAATCCTGTTTCACTGTAGGGAAACAGGGAACGTGGAGAATGAAATCATGATGCTCAAAGCCTCCAGACCTTGAACTTCTAGTCATTAGAGCCACAGGGGGAGGAAACAGTAGATGAGGGTTTTTCAAGGTGTGAATCTTCCCTGCTAATTGGTGGCTAGATGTAGATGCCTGGACCCTATCCCAGATCTGTGGAAGGAGATTCTCTGGGGGTGGCGCCTAGAAGGATGGACTTCAAGCAAGTTCCTCAAGGGATGTGATCTCCCCTAAAGCTGTCCAAACGCTGTCGTTCTCATAGAAACTACTGATACGGAGACAGCTGGTGGTATGCACCAGCGTTAGTTCGGTGATATGGAGCCTCTCACTGGTTCAAAGACTGTTAGCCAAGGGAAGGTGTGTTCTGTACATGTGGGGGGGTGGTGCCACTGTGAGTCTCCGTGGCATGTGGATTCGTGGGCCCCTCCTGGGTATCTCTACCATGAGCGCTAGGGATCTATGTGTTAGAGACACCGGTGCGCTGGAGCTGCCCCGAACTGCTCGTGAGAGCTAAGTGTGTGCCTCTCTTTCCATTTCTCCACATTTAGCGGCTTCCCGTTGGCTCTCCGAAATTCACCACGGTGGGAGACCTCACACCTCAAAAATCAGCAAACGATACAATGAGGGCTCTTAAGTTTGTTCGGAGGGCCGGTATACTAGCATTCCCCTGGTTCTCATCCATAATAAATTCTCTGCTAGAACCCAAACTCTACGGAATGTGGTCCTGGGCACTGTATTTAGGTCCTTGGATGGTTTGGGACCATTTAGAGCCTGGCTTCTGAAAGCCTACCTGCTCGATGGTGCTCATGATGCTAACACTGTTCTGGTGTTCAAGTCTTCATGCTGGGGCTCAGGAGAAAACCTCCTTTGCGCTCTGTGGTCATACTCTACACTCCAGTCCTGGGCTGGCCATGAGGCAAACTGCAGTCTCGATACCCAAGTGGAAGAGAGTCGGACGTGGGTGCTTCGGAGCCAATCCCTCAGTGCCACTAGAAAAACAACTCTGTTCTCCTGAGGGCTGCCCCGCGGCCTTCATACCTGCAGGAAATCAATCTAGAATGCTCAGGCAGAGCAGAGGTTCTACAATAAATCTCCCTCTCATCCCAGGGAGTGGAGGTTCCGGTGGAGGGGTGGCCCAGCTAAGCTTTAGCCCCGGTCCCCAGCCTACTGTTGAGACACCCCCAGCTGCCTTTCGAAGGGTCACCCATTAAAGACACAAGCCCTGCTGTTGGCACTGTTTTGGCCAATCGGCCCGGGGGGAAACACACACACTTTTCCTTTGAATTCTTCCACTCAGCAGTCAGGTGAGTCCGGGGGAATTCAATCCAATTTCTCAGTAAATCCTCCTATGCTCTGGAAGGACACGGTTTGAAAAATCTATTTTTGTGCTTTTATTTACTTAAGGTCTGCATGCCCAGGGAAGCTTTGTCATAGCGCCATCAAACTGCCTCTCACTTACCAGGAAAAAAAAAAAAAAAAGAAAGAAAGAAAGAAAAGAAAGATCCCACCTTCCTGGAAGACTACCAGCAAGAGCCAGGCCACACAGCCTCTCTTCCCATCCCTGTAGGCCTACGGCAGGCCTCCTCAGCACCCATGCCATCTGAAGCCCTGGGGGGAGGGGCTTGAGGAAGACATCTTCCCAGTGGGACTGCAGCTCTGGGCCCTCAAGTCCCTGTGGCAGGAGGCCCCCTCGTGCACCCTGCACAGCGCTCCCCTTCCGGGGCTGTCCAGGGCACGTGGATTTCTGCTTTCCTGGTTTAAATGCTGCTTTCGGTCCAGATGCCTAGCCTATCTCTGTGGGGTCTGCACCTGCCATTCCAGAGGTTTCCCGGAGTGGAATGTGGGGAGCAGGGCTGGGTATCTTTGGACAGTCTTATCTTTCTAGAAGGGCCTAATGCTCAGATCAGAAGACAAATGTACTCAGTGTACTCGGGGGCTTGGGGTTGTCTGTATTGGTAAACTTCCACTTCTGCCTCTGTGTCAAATCGACGCAGCTGGGACACCGTCCAGCCAACTTCAGGGTGGACCCCTAACAGGACCCCGGCGCCAGCAATGGTGGGTTGTAAAGGTGCCGCCTACACGGTCACGGGTGGCTGTGGAGGGCGGAGAGTGGGAGTACAGGCCTCTATAAGGAATGGTCAAAGAGCTCCTCTTCTCTGCCCTGGCTCCTTCCTCCACTTCCCTGGAACTACGCACAACTGGGGGCCCCCGAGTCCGTGCCCCACTGCTGGCCCTCACCCCAGTGACCAGATCCCAGCCATCTGGCTGTGGCTGGCTGTTGGAAGAAGAGAGGGCTAGACCAGCATCTATGGTACTTTGGGCCTCTGTCACTAACCTGTCAACCCATGAGACCTCTCTGGGTCCCTAGAGCACCCCAGCCCCTGCTGGTGAAATGAGGCCATGGGCGCAGGCTCGTGGTTCCGTACCCAGCTGAGCAGCAAAATCTCTTAGGAGCTTTTAAGGTACAGATTCCTGGCTCCTAGCCAGACCAAGTGAATTAGAAATTCTGGGAGTGAGTCCCAGGAATCTGTATTTTGGAACAGTTTCTCAGGTGATTTTGCTGTAGCTGTTCAACTCAGCGCTGGGCTAGGCTCCCCCATAAAAACCTTCCCATAAAAACAGTCTATTATTTTGTGTCCTTTCACCCAGTTATGAGCCGGGATGGGGAAAGGAAAGCATGGGGGTAAGAATCATTTGCATGCTTTGCCTCGCTAGCAAACAGAGCTGGGGCTAGAATACCGTCCCCTCTCCGGCCTTGTTGAGTGGCCACCGGCCAGCCACGGAAGGCAGTAAGGGGCCACCACTGGTGAGGGGTGGGTGAAGCCCTTATTAAGGCTTCAGCCCCCCTCTCCCACCTCCCATGGACAGGACTCCATCATAAGAGGATGATGAAGAGCAAGAGGGCCGCCCTCAGCCTCAGCCTTGGCCTAGCCACGCCCGGTGCTAGACAGGTGTGGCCCGGGTCTCCCTTCCTCCCAGGATCCCGTCAGGTCCTGCAGGCTGCCTTCCCCTTGTTGATGTATCAGGAAAGCCCTTCAAGATAAGTGACAGCCATGCTGAGACCAACTTAGTCCAGGAAAAGCAAACCCTCACCTCCTGATATGAATGGATGGGAAGGGCCTGGCAGAGGACCTCTAAGAAAGCCTGATTAAAGAGGGACTCCTGGGTCTGGCTGTCCCAGTGTTTGCACGTGTGGGTAAGGAGCCAGCACAGCCCACCCTGTACCAAGATGAGATTCAGAACGGTTATGTTCACAGAGAAGACAGGAGGTCTCCCTGCCCCGACGTTCTCCTTCCATCCCAGAGGAAATCAGTCTCTCATTCCAACTAATGAGTAAGGGGTAGAGCTTCCGGGGCGGCCCTATGAAACCATTTGCATGCTAGTTTGACATTTCTACCAACACTCATTCCACATGTTAGCTGCTGGCCAGGGACTGGTCTATGCTAGATCCTTACAGGGAAGATTTATTGATAAAATAATATTGCAAACAACACCACTCACAGCAGCCAATACTGACTGACCATTTACTCCTTGCTGGGCACCGTGCTAAGTGCCTGACATCGACTGCTTCGTTTAATCCTTACAATAGCCCTGCAGGGGTGATCGTATCTCCATTTTACTGGTGAGGAAGTAGAAGCTCAAAGTGGGAAGCTACTGGCTCCCAGTCTCCCAGCTTGGGAATGGTAGAGGCAAAATGGGAACCCTGGTCTGCTGACGTTGAACTCCTAGGCCATTCTGCCTTTCCAAAGAGGACGGCAGTTCGGAGGAAAGGAAAGCAGTGGGGAATTGAAGCGAAGCCCGGTCAGTTATGAATAAAGAGTCGCATTTGCCAAATGTCCAAGGCCCGAGGAAGTACAGAAGCATGACCTGCAGCCCCTGCCCAGAGCGAGGGCGCAGCTAGGACAACATGCACGCTTCAAACAAGGGACAGACAGACAGCAGAAGGTCCTGACTAGGTAACAGGGTAACCAGTGCAGATAGACGATAGGACAACACACAGTGGTGTCAGAACTGAGCAGAACAGGCAGGCAGCCGATGGCACCTGTGCCAACGAGGCATTTGAGGTGATTCAGTGCGGGAAGGAGGAGGCTGCTGGGTTCACCCACTGCCCTCGTCCACAGACTTACCATATTCATTCATTCATTCATTCATTCAATACTTCTTCACTGTCCTGACTATATGCTAGGCACTGGGGTACAGAGAAACGAATGAGGTAATTCCTGCCCTCAAGGAATGCAGTGACCACGAGGGGAAACGGGCCCACAACACACTCTGGCGTGTGATAAATAGGGGGCGTACGGGGTACAAAGGAAGCAGAGGGCAGGGAAGGCTTGGCCACGATGAGCCCGGGCTTGGATCCTCGCAGATGAGCAGGAGTCTCCTTGCGGCTGAGGGTGGAGCGCCACCTCAGGTGCGGGAACAGCAGCCGACTGGGATGGCTTGGTCAGGGCGCTGCAGGAAGCCGAGGAGAGCAGAGAGCAAGGCCTGGGGTGCTGGGAAGAGAGGAAGGTGGATGGGAAGACAGCAGGAGCGCAGGAGGTGTCATGGGCTGAATTGTGTCCCCCCACAAAGTCATATGTTGAAGCCTTGACTCCCAGTGTGATGGAATTGGGAGACAGCCTCACCAGGAACCAACCACGCTGACCCTCTGACCTTGGACTTCCAGCCTCCAGAACAGAGAGGCACAGATTTCTGTGGTTTAAGCCCCCCAGCCCGTGGTACTTCGGATGGCAGCCCAAACGGACGAAGATGGATGGGGCAGGTATATTTGTTTGCAACCTACTGAATTTGAACAACTGATCTGCAGTTCAAGAGGCAAGTAGGGGGCGCCTGGGTGGCTCAGTTGGTTAAGCAACTGCCTTCGGCTCAGGTCATGATCCTGGAGTCCCTGGATCGAGTCCCGCATCCGGCTCCCTGCTCGGCAGGGAGCCTGCTTCTGCCTCTGACCCTCCCCCCTCTCATGTGCTCTCTCTCTCTCATTCTCTCTGTCTCAAATAAATAAATAAATAAAATCTTAAAAAAAAAAAAAAAGAGGCAAGTAGGGCCCGGGGAAAGATGAAGACAATCACGAGCGTGTAGATGGTCCCTGAGTTGGGAATATGGCGGGGTCAGCCTGTGAAATGGGGTTGGTAACAACACGGTAAAGGATGGAAGTTGGGGAACACCAACCAGGAAAGGACAAGAAGAGGAAGGGGACGGGTGCAGGAAGCTGAGAAGAAACATCCAGAAAGGGGGAGGGGAGTCATCGGTAGGTGCCGAGGACAACACAGGTCAGGAGGACCATGCACAGGACATCAGGAAGGAAAACGCTGCAGAGTGCCCAATGCCTCTGAAAACAAGGAGCAAATGCTATTTTGGGGACAAGGTGAGTTATGGAAGCCAAGTGGCCACTGCTAGGACATGAGCAACCAAGAAGGGGTGATTTATTTGTTTTGATTTAAACAACAAGTATCTGAACAAGGGTTTAGTCTCCAAGAAGCCAGGAGAGCCTTCTTTGCCCTTTTCCAGGGTCTTTCCCTGGCCTTGGGGCCTGGGAGCACTGCAGCCCAGGACTCAGGCAAGCCTTCTGGGCATGGGCGATCCCCTCTCACCCCCTCTGCCCAAGCTGCCCCCCAGTGAAAGCCAATGTCAGACGCTCATGGCTTCACAAACATCATACCGTCCAGTCCTTCTGAAGAACCTCATGAAGGTGGTATGCATAGTGCAGTCTACAGGTGAAGCAACTGGTGCCTGGACAAGTGAAGTTTACCTGCCTAGAGGCTCATGGATAGTAAATAGGATGTGTGGATTTGAATCCACATGGGTCAAACTCCATTGTACTCTCCCACTACAGAAGAACATCTCCCAGTCCTGTCTTCCTTAAAAGAGCCACCCGTACTGACCCCACACACTGCCCGACAGGGATAGAATAGGACACACCTATGACAAGCCACTGCTGGGCAGATGTTGTAGGAATGACCCGAATTTGTTTACTCTTCTGCATATCCATGCCCTTGAGCGTTCCCCTCCCATACCAATTCTATGCTTGGCCATGCAACTTGCTTTGGCCAACGGGACAACAGCAAATATGATACAAACAGAGATCCATCAAGTATTTGTGTATTGGGGTTTGTTTGCCCTCTCGTGTTGCTCTTTGGAATGCTGATGTCTCATGTGAAGAAGCCCAGGCTGACCTGCCACAGAATGGGATAAGCCATTCCTGAGAAGGCCGCTCCAGATCAACCAGCCTCCCAACTACCAGACATGAATGTCGACCATCCCACCCCAGCTGAGCTGTCCTCACCAGAAGAACCACCCTGAAGCCCCCCAGAATCATGATAAATGAAATTTATTGTCTTAAGAAGCTATCAAATTTTGGGGTGCTTCGTTTTGCAGCAAAGGCTGATTGATACAAGTCCTGAAAGAAAGCCCAAACCAGTTTCTCCTTCTAGCTCTGAAAAGTGGTGGGAAGTCTTGGGTCTCTGGTGTCCTCAGACTCCATCAGCAGTGGAAGAACCACCCTAAGAATACAACACCATCCTTGGCCTGGCGGGTCCCTGTGCTCCTAGAGGGAGCAGGAAAAGGGACAGTCTTCTGTGTACCTAGCCTCTGGAAAGCACAGCCAGCAGACAGCCCCTGGTGGGTGCCAGGTTATTTGGGGACAAGGTGACACGGAAGTCTGCTTCTGCCATACTGTCCCCAGCCTAGTGTTTTTCCATGGATGAGAAAGGAAGGAGATCATCTCTTTAGTGAGCACTACTGTAAAGGCTTCAAGGCAGCATTTCATCAAAGGGTGCTGGGGGAGCTCTTTTATGAGGCTCTGCAAAATCCAGCAATCTCCAGCTCCGCTTAGCAAGGAGCTTGCCGTTTCTGTTTCCAGACAGGCATAAAAATGAATGAGTACCCCAGAAAGCTAACCTGATCAGTGGCACTTTGATAAGGTGACAACATTGCTCCCTCCTCCAGTCCAAACCCACTCTCTGTGGTGAACTATCATGGAAAGGAAGCATCGACTAATTAGAAGCATCTCTAGGACATGAGAAAAATCAGCATCTAAAAATGCCTAAGCAAAGAGAATTCCTTGTTAGGAAGAGAGACAACAACAACAAAATGCTAGGATGTCACTTTCCCCGAGCATGTTTATAAAGGGAGGAGGAGATAAGAATTAATCAGGACAGGAGCTTCTACCCGAGTGACACAGAAGACACAATTATTTTTGCTGCTTTTATAGACCAAGTGCCCCTTACAGGTGGGGACAGATGCCTGACGCCACCCGCCATTTTGAAAAATGACTTTTAGTCTATGCTGGTTCTAATGAAGCTTGAAATGAAGACGTCCTTTTGTTTACTCCCCCTGTTTGCGAAGCCTTAGCCACCCATCAATAACACCAATGTCTGGATTATTTATTTCTCATTGCCCAACCTATGGGGCATTGAAGAATTTTACGGAGCCAAAACATGAGGCGTTCCTCCTGAGGGAGTGTGCATGTGCCCCTCCAGGATGGCAGAACATGGCCCTTCAACAGTCTGGACGCTGACAGACAGGACCGATGCCCCACCTGCGGCGGGGAAAAGAGCCCTGAGAGTCAGAGGCTCCATTCTTGCCGCCCTCTGCCATTTATTAGCTGGGAGCTTTGGACAAGTCCCTTAACCTTGAGAAAATTCAGTAAAATGGAGGGTTTAGGGACTAAAAAATATATATATATATATTTTTTTTAATTGTGGCAAAAACAAAAAAACCCCAGGAGATCTAGCTTAATACATTTTTAAGAATACAGTACAGGCTTGTTAACTATAAGCACAAGGCTGTACAGCAGATCTCTAGAACCTTCTTATTTTGCATAACTGAAACTCTACACCCTACGAACAACAACTCGAATTGCCCCCTCCCCCCAGCCCCTGGCAACCACCATGCTACTCTCTGTTTCTAGGAGCCTGACTACTTTACAGATACCTTATATAAGTGCATCATGTGGTATTTCTGTGATTTATTTCACTTAGCAGGATGCCCTCAGGGTTCAGACATCCTAGATTCTTATAGTAACACATGGTACTCACTGTTTGTATTGTATTTACATATATTAACTCATTTAATCCTCATGAACATCCTGTGAGGTGCAGTATCATTACTATCTCTCTTTGAGGCACAGGGAGGTGAAGTCATGTGCTCAGGCTCATCTGGTATGAACTTAAAAAACACAAAGTTGTTTCTGGACAGTTTATAATTTTTATTTTAGGCAATATGCTTAATAGAGATACTGAGGATGACAGCAAAAGATGGGGCAGGGAGAATAAGCAAGAGGTGGTGTCTGAAGGATTCACCTTTGCAGAGTTGGAAGCGGTCCTTCCCAATAGAAAGCTTGGAGCTGGGGAGGCCTAGGTCCGATTCTGGCTCTACCCCTGCTCCAGGCACTTGGGGAAAAAAATTAACAAAATCAACAAGATCCCTGCCTCATGGAGATTACATTCTAGCAAGGAAGACAAAGAATAAACAATAAATACTTCAAATAATATAGTATATAGAAAGGGAAAGTATTCTGGAAAATACACTTGAGCAAATAGGGGTTTGGGAACACTGCTGGGAAGGCTAGTTGGAATTTTAAGAAGGGTGTCACTGAGAAGATGATATCTGAGGAGAGACTGGAAGAAGGTGAGGGCATCAATCATGAGGTAGAAGGATATCTAGGAAATCTTGCTCCAGGCAGAGGGGAGAGCTAGTGCAAAGGTCCTGAGGTGCACAAGGTTAGGATGTATGAAAAGCAGGGCAACAAAAGTTGCTAAGAGAGCAGATCTTCTAAGTTCTCATCATAAGATAAAAGGTTTGTAACTATTGGGTCAATAGATGTTATTTAAACTTACTGTGGTAATTTTGCAACATACACATGTATTAAATCATCGAATTGTACATCTAAAACTAATACGAAGTTGTAAGTGAATTATATTTCAGTAAAACTGGAAAAAATACTAGTTTTCAAGCCTCATTTTCTCTTCTCTACAAACTTTAATGAGCAGATCATCAATGTCTTTACTCGAGTCAATAATATAACACTCGGCAAGACAACTTATAGTCAAATACAGGCTTTCAGTTGGCTACAAATCTACCAGAACCAGATTCTCCTCTTATCCACACACATTTCATGAGAGACCTTTGTCAAATGCCTTGTTAAAATCAGGGACACTGTGTCTAAATATTTCTTGACCTCTCAGTCCAGCAGCCTCTCAGAAGAGGAAATGGCATTTGTCTGGTGTTTGTAATTTCTAGTAAACCTGGGGTGGCTTCTGCAGTGATCACTGCCTTCCCCTTCCAGCCTTCACAATATATCATTTTATCATGCAGTTTAGACTCTCCTCTGTTCTGTAAATTCTCGAATTAGTTTCCTTTTCTTTTGGGGAAAGAAAAAAATCATTGACTACATTCAGTCTTCTGGGACTTCTCTTTTTCTCTGTGAATCTGCCAAGCTCACCAAAAGCAAGTCCATCTCCTTTTTTTCATTATCCTAGAATATCACAAACTGGTTCTGAAATCTGAACTTAAAATAGCTGGGTCTTCTCGGATGATTTCTCCATCTATCCTGAACTCCCATTTCCTCTTATGGGTACCACAGTTTGCAAATCTTTCTTCTTCTTTTCTTCTTCATTTTTTTGGAAAAATTGCAAATTAGTACATTAATGCAGCACATATTTACATAATAAAAGCATTTCTATGAGAATCTTGCCAAGTTCTTTAAAGTTAACATATCTTTACAAGCCATGGGCAAAATGCACTGCAGATGTCATACAAATACCGTAAGTCCAATTTAACTTGGTTGACATTAATTTTGATCCAATCACTGAGCTAATTTAAAGATGATGCAGATATTAGTAAATTATCCATTTAGAAAATCTTTCTTCTTCTTGTTTTTTAAATATCTTATTTTTAAGTAATCTCTACACCCAACGTGGGGTTTGAACTCACAACCCTGAGATCAAGAGTCACATGCTCTACCGACTGAGCCAGCCAGGATCCCCGAAAATCTTTCTTTCTTTTTTTTTTTTTTTAAAGATTTCACCCATTTATTTGACAGAGAGAGACACAGCGAGAGAGGGAACACAAGCAGGGGGAGTGGGAGAGGGAGAAGCAGGCTTCCCGCCGAGCAGGGAGCCCGATGCGGGGCTCGATCCCAGGACCCTGGGATCATGACCTGAGCTGAAGGCAGGCGCTTAACGACTGAGCCACCCAGGCGCCCCGAAAATCTTTCTTCTTTTTTTTTTTTTTTTTTTAAAGATTTTATTTATTTATTTGAGACAGAGAGAATGAGAGACAGAGAGCATGAGAGGGAGGAGGGTCAGAGGGAGAAGCAGACTCCCTGCCGAGCAGGGAGCCCGATGCGGGACTCGATCCCGGGACTCCAGGATCATGACCTGAGCCGAAGGCAGTCGCTTAACCAACTGAGCCACCCAGGCGCCCGAAAATCTTTCTTCTTAATAGGCTTCTGTAGCCTCAACCTTCTCTTCACCCATCTTCCCTTACGTGAAAGCCATCTTTCCCAGAGAACACAGCATCCTCTGGACACTTGATGATAAAGGCCAACTTTGCTGCTCTCCCCCAACTCTGCAGCCCCCCTCCCCCACCACTGGCTGTCGGATACGCTCTCTCTCCTAGGGGCCTTCCCTGTCTGTCCAGTGCTCATTCTCTCACCCAGCTTCCAACCATCGTCCACAGCAAGGCCAACAACCATGTGGTCCTGATACTCATCTGGCAGTTCTTTGCTCTTAGGCCAGAAAACTTTTAGAAAACTCTAATAAACTTATAACTGTCTCCTCCCTCCCCCAATACTTGAGATTTTGATGATGAGAATGTTGAAGAAGAAGGGGTGGGAGAAGAAGAAACTCTCAATTCAGGGTTTCCCACTAAGGTTTGTTCAGGGTCTCAGGTCTGAGGAATACAAAAGCTAGGAAAGGGCATCTGGGTGGCTCAGTGAGTTACGTGCCCCAACTCTTGGTTGGAGCTGAAAAGCTGAGGTCGTGATCTCAGGGTCATGAGACCGAGCCCCACGTCGGGCTCCATGCTCAGTGTGCAGTCTGCTTAAGACTCTCTCTCCCTCTGCCTCTCCCCCCTTCCCGACCCTGCTCTTTCTCTAAAATAAATAAATAAGTCTTAAAAAAAAAAAAAAGCTAGGATACCCATATACATCTGGCTACTAGATTATATTTACATATACTTATAGGATATTAATAGGTATTTCATTATTACTTGGACTTTAGGTGGTGTTTCTTCTCCCTCACTGCTTCTCAATTCCTCCCTCATTTCAGTGACTCAATGACTCCACTGCTCAAAAATTCTTTCTAGTACATGTAAGGACGGATAAAAAGGAAGGTAGAAGAAGAAAGGACCCGAAGGGGGACGGACAGAGTTGCAAAATACTTGCATAGTTTAAAAGATAACATTTTACTTTGTCTCTCACCTCCTCATGGCTAGACATTCAGAGAAGATACAGAAAGTTTGATGTAAAAATAAATTCTTCCTTAAATAAGAAGAGAATGTTCTGAACGGCTTCTTCCTGGGGCTTCGTATTTATTACTGTTTCACAGAAATTGCCAGTCTAGAACAATCAGTTCACAGGGCTGTTAGAAAAGAACATTTACTGGGAGCAGAGAAGGATCAGGATTGCTGCTGAGAGGGGGTGCGAGGGCTGTGGATGGGGCTGGTCTCCCATCCCTCAGCCCCAACCTCCCTTTTGTCTCTTTAGGGGAAAGAGGAGCAATTACTCTTGAACCTAAGTAGGGGTGCTCATTCTCTCTGTCTCAGACACTTGGAAGTCGCTCCCTTGTGTCTGGAGAGCCAGGTATTGTGGAGAGAAGGGGAAGGAGTGCCAGGTGCAAAACCATCTGAGAGTCCGAAACCATCAAGATCATTTGCACTTTGTAGGTGGCTCTAGGAAAAGGTACCCACACTGCAGACTGACTCTCTCCCTTATTAAGAGTGGTGCTATTTCCCTCTAAATGGTCTATGTTGGGATAGTTAAAAGAATAGTTTCCTTGAAACATGGCCGATTCAACCACATGTTATTATGTTTTATGTTTCCTTTCCCTCATAAATCCCTGAAAGAATATATTAAAGATATTAAAATTGTTGAATGCTGAGGACAGAGATGTGCAAGGAGGGCTACGGTCAAGGCTGACCCGAGACAGGCTGACCCCAGTCCCTCCCCCAGGGGTTCCCTCTAGCCTTCCCCCCATCCCTGCCCAGAGCCATCAAGGAAGTCAGAGCGGTATTCCAGGGGGAAACTGCTCCAGATAGGCTCCTGTTGGGGCAAAAGTGTGGTGCTAGATGAAAACAGGGAAGGAGGAGAAAGTCCACATCCTGAACAGCAAACCAAGCACGAGCCACTGCCCTCAATGGTTTAGGCCTCCCAGGCAGGAGAAAAGAATGGCTCCATGTCCTTCAGCGGGAGATGGACCCCCTGTTGATCAGAGACACCAGGCATTTGAGGAAAGCCTCCCAACATGAAAAGGTGAGCCCAAAATCATAAGGAAAGTGGAACTCAAAGGAAACCAGGCAATTCAGGAAGAATAAGAAAACCTAGAGAGAGAAAGAAAAAAACAACAACCCAAACCCCAGTAATTAATATCATCAGTGATATCAGACATCGCATGTCGGAAACAACGGTGCTCTGAAAAAGAATCAGAATAGAACGTACTCCTAGAAATTAAAAATATGTCAACTGAAATAAAAAATCCAATGGGAGATACTGGAGAATAAAGTCTAAGAAATAGCCCAGAAAGTAGAACAGACTCATAAAAGGATATGGGATAAGGAGAAAAGGGCAAAGGATTTAGAGGCCAGTCTAGGTTGGCCAACATCTAACTAACGGGGTCCAGAAAGGAAGAACAGGGGAAACAAAGGAACCAGTTGAAATACGAACACATTCTAGAATCAAAGAAAGGCATCTTCAGGTTGAAAATTCCCAGTGAATAACCAACTTAAGGAGCGGACCACAAAGAAAGGCAGGCATGGAGGGAGGGAAGAGGGGAAGGGGAAAAACATAACAATCCAAGGCATGTTATTCTGAACGATAAAGAGGAGATGTCATAAACTTCCGGAGAGAAAACTTGGGGAAACTTCTCAGTGGCCAAACCCCTCCCTGAGGGACACGGAATATCCCTGTGCTCCAGGTGTGGGGAGAAAGAGCATTAAAACTCAGAATGGGGAGGCGACTGGGTGGCTCAGTCGTTAAGCATCTGCCTTCGGCTCAGGTCAATGATCCCAGGGTCCTGGGATCGAGCCCCGCATCGGGCTCCCTGCTCCACGGGAAGCCTGCTTCTCTCTCCCACTCTCCCTGCTTGTGTTCCCTCTCTCTCTAATAAATAAATAAAATCCTTTAAAAAAATTTTTTTAAAAAACCTCAGAATGGCGTCAGACTTTTCCAGGAGCTTGGAAGGTAGCAGAATGTTACTTTCCAAATCTGGAGGGGTAATTATTTTCAGCCGAAAATTCCGTAAGCAATTAGCCATCATTCAGGCTGAGGGAGGACACAGGTGCTTTCAGACCTATGTGGCCTCAGAAACTTTGCTTCCCATGCACCCCTTCTCAGCTGCTGGAGGATGTGCTCCCCCCCAAATGAAGGACTAAAGTGAAAAAGAGAAAGCCATGGGGTCCAAGGAAAACAAGGACCTAAGACACAAAGGTGCAGTGAAGGGAAGTCCCCACATGATGCCTGGAGAGTGACGAGTCCAGACTGGAGCAGAAGGATGAAGGATCCAGGATGTGGAGGGCAGGGCTGAAGTGACAGATTATCTGAGGCTTGAGAGCATTTGGCAAATGGCACTGGTAGGCATTTGATAGGTCTACGGGGTGTTTGGGAAAACACGTGCAACAGGTATGTAGTCAACTAAGCAATCTTTTAGAGGTAAGGGTTAACTCTGAGAAAAACAAAAGGTTGTATGAGAAAGGATGTGTAATTCCAGCACAAGAGCTGGTTCTCTAGGGAATAATATTGAAATCATCACTGCACTGGATACACTGACCACAGATTATATCCCACTTTATATGTAATTCTACTGGGAAGAAGGGGAGGGGACGTAGGGTTGGGTGGTATGAGGGGATCAAACTTCCCCAATAGGAAGTCAGTAGGCGATGTTTAAAACCTGTCCATCAGGAAATGCAGGATAAGCATCTAATTTATGGAGATCGATACCAGAAGAAAGAGCTAAAGGATTTTAAAGAGGTTGCTCTGGGGAATGAGGCTGGGGGGCTGGAGAGGGGCTGAGAAGGGTACTACTGTTGGCTTTTAAACTCTCTTTTTGCAATACTTTGATAATATAAAACTTAATTTAAGAAAATAATGCATTCCCTTGACATTTATAGAAAAAAAGCTTTTATTTACTTATTTTTTAAAAAGATTTTATTTATTTATATGACACAGAGAGACACAGTGAGAGAGGGAACACAAGCAGGGGGAGTGGGAGAGGGAGAAGCAGGCTTCCCGCGGAGCAGGGAGCCCAATGCGGGGCTGGATCCCAGGACCCTGGGATCATGACCTGAGCCGAAGGCAGACGCTTAATGACTGAGCTACCCAGGCGCCCCAGAAAAAAGCTTTTAATAGGGTAAATGCAGTGACAAAGAAACTCAAAATGGGGGAGATTAAGGTGGAGGAGGACAAAGGGGAAATATGACAAAATTCTCAGTGTGAAATGGTTTGAATTCAGAAAGCATTAATGCTTTCTGAAATTAATTTTCCTGCTGCTGGAAGCTTCCAGCACAGCACTCCTGTGATGCCGTGCTCTTTCTCCCCACACCTGGAGCACAGGGATATTCCGTGTCCCTCAGGGAGGGGTTTGGCCACTGAGAAGTTTCCCCAAGTCGCTGTCACTCCCACCACATCTGTTCTCGGCTCAAGGGGAGGCCTCCAATTAGGAAATATGTCTGCTGAGACTTGCCTCCAGCTGTGAGCTGGAATGTTCAGGAATGTTCTGGAATGTTTGCTTTTGAGGCAGGAGAAGCCAAGAACTCTAGGAAACCCGCAGGGTGTGGGGAGCAGGGTGAGATGCAGCTGATGACAGGTGTCACCAACAGTGACCTCAGAGTTTAGAAGACAATCAAGGGAGAACAGGCATGGGTCACTTAGTAGTTTAGCCCAGCTGATGGATTTGATGGTGAAAGTCAGTCAGCAAGGGGAAGCTGGGCATAGAGGGTGCGAGGGATATTTGACTGAACTGAGAGCTCCCTCCTTAAGGGCTAGAGACATAAAAAGGGAACATGTTCCCACCGGACCAGGAAAGCGTTAAATTATACTAGTGTTTACTCTTTCATGTCCAAGGCCTGGGAGTGGGGTAGAGTGTTTACTTTTACTCTCTCTCTGATGTATTAAGAGACCCTAATGAGGGCAGAGAGTAAACAAACATTTGATTGAAAACAGAAATGTCAATATGCACCCTCTACCTATTGTGGATACAGGAGAAGGCAATTTTAATAAGATTAAAACAATTAGACTTGAAGACTGGTGCATGCAAACCACATGAAAATGGAACCCTACTGCTCTGTGTGCAGAAGAAAATAAACCACGGCTGGTTGGCGGTTTCTTCTGATTGCATTAAATGCTCGGCTGTTCCACGCACTGAAGTTGAGGACTGTACTGAGGTTATGTAAGAGACACACACTTTTCATTGGTAAGGTGCCAGGAAAAATGTAACTTGCCCTCAAATGGCTCAGAAAAATATTATGTGTGACTATTAAAAAGTATACATGGATATGTATCTATAGATCCCTATCCTCTATGTATGCATGTATTTATCTCTCCACCTAAAGAGATATTGATAAAGCAAATTGGGTGAAATGTTAACAAATTGGGTAAAACCTATAGGAGGCTACTATTCTTATTCTTGAAATGTCTCTGTAAATTTGAAGTTATTTCCAGATAACGAGTTTAAAATCATATAAAATAGGATGAATAGTATCCCAAGTGAAACTGTTAAGAAAATGACCGATGGCTTTGCAAATATTCCAAAAGCATCTTGGCTGAGTGCCAGATACCAGACGCTAACTCTAACAAGCTGCCTGAGCTAAAATCCTTGTCTTTTGGAATAGCTTTAGGATTCTTAGCAGCAAAAGCAGCAAGGCAGTCTTAGAATGCTTAAGGTGGAAGCAAACTAGTCTTTCTTTGTTTGACTCCGTAATGGCCCAAATTCAAGGCTGAAGGACCAGTTGCACAACACAGCTCTGGTTTTAAAACAAAGGGACCATCCACTGTCTGACTGATGTCAAGATAATTCCAGAATGGGGGGGGTCTCCAAAAGTTTGGACACCATTGGGTTAAGTCCGCAGCAGTCATTGAGGCCAGCATGCATTAGGATAATTCATAATTGCACCCCACCGGAAATGCTTTACCAAAAAACCAGGTTACTAGAGGCAAGTAGGACCCCAAAACATTGCAGCTAGAAAAGACGATGCCTATATTTGTCCCTTATTGCTGAACACATGGGTGGCAAATTTTCACACTGAATTTAACTTTTTTTTTTTTTAAAGATTTTATTTATTTATTTGACAGAGAGAGACACAGCGAGAGAGGGAACATAAGCAGGGGGAGTGGGAGAGGGAGAGGGAGAAGCAGGCTTCCCGCCGAGCAGGGAGCCCGATGTGGGACTCGATCCCAGGGTCCTGGTATGGAGTCCTGCATCGGGCTCCTTGCTCAGTGGGGAGCCTGCTTCTCCCTCTCCCACTCCCCCTGCTTGTGCTCACTCTCTTGAGCGCTCTCTCTCTCTCTCAAATAAATAAATACACAAACAAATAAATAAAATCTTAAAAAAAATTTAAGGATGGAGGTTGCTCTGGGGGTGGAAGGGGAATGAAAAATGAAACAGGACACATGGATGTGTCTAAATGACTACAAAGGTCCTTTCTCAACATGGGAGGTGGTTACAACAGTGTGGGCCTCATATGAATTTGTGCATTTGTTTTATGAAGTTTTCTGCATTTGTGTTGGATATTTAACAATAAAAAATGTTTAAAATTAGAGAAAAGTAGAAAGCATTAACTTGTTTTGGGATTTTTTTTTTTTAAATAGTTGGGTCCCATTCAAATGTCCTCTCTCCCATCTAACATTGATGTCTGTAGGTCACAGAAATAGAAGCAAAGCCTTGCAAACTGATATTCAAGAAAAACAGTTAAAATGTACATATTACCAGGAAGTAGTGTATTGGCCTAAAATTCATATTGGGGTATGGATGACTGGTAGTTGAGTGTTTTTCCAGAGGGCAAGGTTTTTTGGGGAGAATGAAGAAAGGATGTGTATGGGGGGGGGGAGGTGCTGGCACTGAAGTGGACCTGCAAGGCTCACCTGGCCCCTGGGTGAAGCTGGAGCCCCCGCATGACTGGACAGACAGACAGCTGTGGTTCTCATCACTATAAAGCCTCGCACACGCAGCTGCCTTCTCCTGGGCTGCAAGGTGAGAGACTATCACTTTCCCACTTGCACTCCAGTTTTGGGTAAAAGGGGAGCATTGCTTTTTCAATTGCAAACTTTCCTCAATGTCCTTGGAAGACTTGGCTGTAACAAGCCAACAGATCACCTGCAGCTGTTTTAAGATCCCATGGCAGGCAGTGGGGGCCTGGGGTTCTATCCCAGCTTGGCCTCAGGGAAGTGGCTGGACTGGGAGAGCTCCAGGCTTTTTCCAGTTTGGGGTCCTCTCATAACTCCATAAACGACCAGTTATTGGATATCCAAGAGCGGTAAGTTGTCATCAAAGGTGAAAATAGCTCATTTTATAGGCAGAAGGGTAGCGTAGGTAGGCACGTGGGTTCTGGAGACAGAGGGACCTGGATTGGAATTGTGGCTCCACCATGACCTTGAGCAAGCCATCCCGCCTCTCTTACCTTCACTTTGCCCCTCTGCAAAATGGAAAGGAAAGCGACCAGGATTACATGAGATCACTCACGCACAGGTGGCAAGAACGAAGTCAGTGCACAGTACGGTAAACTGGGATTGTTGCTATAGCTCTCACGGTACTTACATTAACTGGTTGGTACTTGGAGCATTTTTTTCCTCCTTGCATAATCAATCCTCTATTTTGCTTGACGCCAGAGATGCAGTTTTGCTACACTGTAGCACGGCATAGGCTGAAAATGTGTCTGCCCCAGACATCTTCCAGGGACCAGCCGCTGGGCGCAGAGACTTGCCATCAGGCAGCTCATTAATTGTCTTGCCGAGGCCACGGAGCCCTTCTCTTTTTTTTTTTTTTTTAAGATTTTATTTATTTATTTGAGAGAGAATGAGATAGAGAGAGAGAGCATGAGAGGGGGGAGGGTCAGAGGGAGAAGCAGACTCCCTGCTGAGCAGGGAAACTGATGCGGGACTCGATCCCCGGGCTCCAGGATCACGACCCGGGCCGAAGGCAGTCGCCTAACCGACTGAGCCACCCAGGTGCCCCACGGAGCCCTTCTCTTACACTTCAGCTGGACATACCGAATTTCTCCCAGTCCCCTGGACACTGCTTCTCAACAACAGACTTTCTTTTCAATATTTATAGTGTCTATGTGAACAGAGCATAAGACCCTTGGAGCTGCAGGGAGAAATAGGCTCCTCGGACTCATTAGCTGCAGGATTTGGCCTTGGTGTTGCTTTTGGTGTTTGTCTCTTTAAGTAAGGGTGGGAGCCCTCCGCGACTTCGCTTGCCCACTTCCACCCCGTGACCTCTTATGACCAGCCGGCCAGATTTCTGGATGGTGAGAAAGTACAGCTGGCTGGGGACATGAGGGGGCTGGCTGGTCGCCTGACAGGGTCTGTGTAATGAGTGCTCTACAGTCTAGAAAATACCCTCAGAAATGTCAGCCCAGTCGCTGTCACAGCCACCCTATGCGGAAGGCAGGGAAACTGCAGTATTTCTATTATGACTCCACAGATGGGGAAACTGAGGCCCAGAATCCAGTGGCTTGCCTGATATCCATCCCACGCTAGGTTACGGTGCGATCTATGACCAAGTCCTCACTTCTCTTCTCCCAGCAGCTGGTTCTAAGTGAGGGTCACATGGCCAACATGATCCATTAGGGAGGCACAACATATTAACACTTCGAATTCTAGTTATTTCTTCTTCTTCTTCGTTAATTAATACTTTATTTCTTTGGTGCAGTTTTAGTTATTCTGGTTATTTTTAGCCCACCCTTTTAACATTTTAAATCTTGTATCTGTTTCATAATACTCTGAATATATTACAAATTATAATTGCAATTATAGAACAGTGTATTAAATACACATATGTTGGGGTACCAGCTCCAAATATTTTAACCAGTACGGGTGCGTGATGGAAACAGCTTGGAGATCTCTTCTTCTCTAAGGAGGAGTCTTACTACTACTGAAAATTAACAGATTTTTCTGCTCCTTTCTCTTCCTTATACTGTTATTAGTGACTTTTGGTCAGGAAATCTTAACGATGTGTAGTTTTCAGATTGCACCCCACCCTGGTGAAGCCATCCGCTTGGTTTCATAAAGACTCATAGAAGGTGTTTTCTCCTATGCAGTCTAGGGCTGATACGAATCATCTTCCTTTGTAAAAGGATTCCAGTGACACACAAACACGGTGGTTTCTGGCTCATCACTTGTGACCAGTTAGAAGCAGCGAAGGTTCAAGCAAGTATACGGGTACCCAGGTGGCTGCACATTGGCTCTTTTTTTTTTTTTTTAAAGATTTTATTTATTTATTTGAGACAGAGAGAATGAGAGACAGAGAGCATGAGAGGGAGGAGGGTCAGAGGGAGAAGCAGACTCCCTGCCAAGCAGGGAGCCCGATGCGGGACTCGATCCTGGGACTCCGGGATCATGACCTGAGCCGAAGGCAGTCGCTTAACCAACTGAGCCACCCAGGCGCCCTGCACATTGGCTCTTGAACCATAACAAGCCCAAGCTTCTTCTAATAGTTTGTCATACGATTGCCATTTTGTGGCACTGAAGAGCATGGAGTGTCCAGTGCACATGATTTGGGGAGTTTTAAGAAGGATTTGTTCACTGTTCTACCCCCAGCAGTGCCTAGAATCCAGTGGGAACACGATCGCAGTCTGCTGACCGACCGAATGAATGGTGGGTAGACTACCCCTCACTCTCTTTTCCTAGTTCAATAAAGATACCCCCAACATGACAGTAAAGAAAATGGGGTGAAACGCAAAAAGAATGGAAATGGGAGAGATCAATAAACAAATGATATTTTTGGAAGGCAGAAGAGGGGTGATCACGGAATGGATGGGCAGATGGGAGAAAACAGTGACCGATATGTCTACAGAAAGGGATATGGATGCAAAGTGAGCGTATGTGTCTGGGATATAACCTGGGTGGGCTTGGGAGTTGGAGACACTGCAGATGACAAGGGCAATCTGATGGGGGGGCTATTTGAAAGTCTGATGGCTTATTTTCTAGGGAAATGAATTGGAAGAGTCCTCAGACTAGGGGACAGGAGGCCTGGTGGAGGGACAGGGTGACAGGCATTGCTGAAAATCGTGGGATGGAGTGAAGATGGCCACACTAAAAGACATGATGCTCTAGGTCCCCATCCTCCATCTGCAATTAGAGCACCCTCCTGGCAGGAAAGGGGAGGATTAGTCTCCTAAACAAAACAAAACAAAACAAAACAAAACAAAAAACGGACAGCCTCAGGAAAAGGCCTCCACATGCTGATAACTGAAAATTCTCCAGAACCTTCAAGCCACTTGTGCTTCTTAAGAATTTTTTAATATGCTTTTTTTTCAAAGTAATATATACACAGTTGAAGCCCCAAATAACAGCGCTTTGCCCTGTCTCGACCCACTCCCGGGCCTTGTCCCCCCGGGAAGCAACCACTCCACTCTTTTAGTGGTTTCTTCTTGTCTTACTCTGCATCTGTAGGAAATGTGCTCATGTGACTATTTCTTCATTTATCGATTCCAGAGATTATCTGTATCTTCAATTCTAGGAAATGAGGGCTTGGTCCTCGTACCCCCCGCCCCACTCTACAGGGCTGTGTCCCGGCTCCCAGGGAGGGGTCTGTGATGACATGAGGCTGATGTCAGTGTCCAGTATCTAAATCTATTGAGTTCCTGAGTCAGATACCAAGTTCAGAAACTGAGGGGCACCCCGTGATCCACATTTATGTGGTTTCTGGGTTCCGGATGTAAGCAGCGGGAGTTCAGATAGTGAGGAACAGATCTCCCAATCCAAATATATTGCCTTCCAGTGGATGGAGTGTGAGGGTTTGGAGTGTGAGGACCACCTGTAATGTTTACAGCAGAGCCAAGGAATATGTACCTCTACTTTTTTCCAAAAAATATGTGTATTGACGACATCTTCATTTATCAATTTTAGATACTGGCGTTTACATTTCCTCTCATGTGTAAGTTTTTGCTTGTCCTAAAATAAATGATTGCCTCGTGGCTTGTATTTGCTGCATCCTATAATCAAAAACATTAATATTTCTGCAGTGAAACACAGGACTAATCATACTAATCTGGATAAACAAAGAGTACAATAAATAGCCACATGTCAGTTCTGGTCAGATTTTGATGCCATACGAGTATACCTCAAACTCTGGGAAAAAAAAAAACCTTTCCAATTTCAGAGTATTTGGGTCTCAGAGATGCAGACCCTAATACTAAAGCAGTACTCTTATCCCTATTTGACAGATGGGGAAACCGAGGCACAAAATTTATGGAACTTGTCCAAAATCACACAGCTAGTCAGTGGTGAGGTCAGGAGGTGACCCCAGGCAGTCTGGCCTCACCCCTAGGCTCTTATCTCCACTGCCCCATTGCTTCCTTGGGCATGGCTTACAGTTTGGGACCGGGCTTGAGAGAGGCACAAATTGCATTTTCACCATCTGAGCAGGCGAGGAACCCGGCATTCACACCCCAGCAGAACCCTGCTGACAGGTAAGACAGCCAGGTGACATCTGTGCTTCCTGTCCCTGGAGAGCAAGGGGGGGCTGGCTTGTTAGAAGACCAAGGCTTGCAGTGACATACAGCTGACCATGAACCAGAAAGACCAGGGCACACAGCACCTTGGAGAGGGCTGTGCCTGTTCTGAATTCCACGGGAAGGTTGGGATGATGGGGATACAGAAAAGTCCCAGGGCTAGCCAGGTAAACCAGTCTCAGTCACAAGTGAGACCGATGACTAGGAACGTAAGAAGCGAGAAGCAATGAAGAGAAAGATCAATAAGAGCTGTTTATCAAGCACATGCTCTATGCCAAATACCATGCTAGGCACTTTATATGCACTATCGCCGTTTATCCATTCAGTAGCCTTTTGAGGGAGGGACCATTATTATTCCCATTTCACAGAGGACACTGAGGCCCAGCTCACACAGTTCACAGTTTATGAGAAGCAGAGCCCAAATGGAAGAAGGACTTGATAAGAGGGAAAACACAGGGGCGCCTGGGTGGTGCAGTTGGTTCAACGTCCGGCTCTTGATTTCAGCTCAGGTCATGATCTCAGGGTCGTGAGATTGAGCCCTGCATCGGGCTCCACATTTAGCGCAGAGTCTGCTTAAGACTCTCTCTCCCTCTGCCCTTCCCCCACGCCCCAATAAATAAATCTTAAAAAAAAAAAAAAAGGAGGGAAAACACCAGGTTTCGAAGCCATAACCCTCACAAGGAACACGAGAGGTTGTGAACAGCACTGATCTCTACGGGAGAAACACATGAGCTCTGCTGGCGAAGATATTCACTGCTTATACAACGAGAGCTATTTTCTATGAAGATACTTTTCAAATTATGTCTTCATGGGATAAGGCCTTTGACAGAGTAAATGAAAAGAGAATTTAAATACTAGATAAGAAGCCTTATTTGCTTTTTCACAAGGGAAGATGAGCAAATAAATATGTAGCTTCTGATCTCCAACTTGGAGAAGGCAATCAGTACCTTTGACAGGCTCAGCCCTCAAATGGCAGAGTGAAAACAACCATTGCCCACCCAGAGACGAGGCTCATGGAGGCCAAGGCGCAGGAGACACGATGGTGCGATTTTATGATAATGTCATGCATTTACTGAACAGCGACAAAACCCCCACAAACACACGCTCACTGAGAAGGTCCACACACCACTGCCGGCTTCCCCATCTTCTGGGCTGACCAAAATTGCAGACGTCAGTGCAAATGATCAAAATGCACTTCCCCAAGTAAAGCTATTTCCGCCAGAGGGGAAAACATGAAAACTTCCTTTCAGAATGGGCCAAAGACAGAATGCTGTTTACATTCCAAGCAAAATCACAAGCACTTAACAACTGATGTTACAAGGCCCTTACAAGGACCTTCTCTGGAAAGAAGGGATTAAAAAGAAAATCCGAGTTATTACAGGCTGCCGAGGTTGGGTACAGTGAGGCTTTCGAAAACATTCGCACACGAAGCTCCCCCAAAAGGAGCTTAGGTGTCTAAGGAGGAGGTCATGGGAAGGGTCTGTGTCGCCGAAGCCACTCCAAGTGGCTCACTCAAGGCTAGCAGCTGCAACCCCCCTTTACAGATGAGAAAAAGGAGGCTCTGCGAGGTTACGTCACTTGGTTCTAGGTCATACCAAGGACAGGAAGTGGGAGCAGAAATGACACCAGGTCTGTCCCCACAACCACGGACGCTCAGGCAGAGCCGGACAAGGGGCTGGTGGGATTGACGGGGGGCTTCAGCCCTGCCCACCCCACCCCTCAACCTGAGCTGGGGTTCTGTTTTATCTGTCTTGTTGACCAGACTTCTGCTTGAGATTCTTTTGGGGAAAAGGGTCCTATTCTGCAAACATCAGCATCAACAACAAAGACAATGACTTTGCAAACCACGGCCGCATGCCCACGGCATGTCTTGATTTGTGACTAGAAGAGTTTTTTTTACCTTCTTTCCCTCTCCCTGGCGCCCGTGGGGGCTGTGGAAGAGGATAAGATGTCGCTGTGTGGGAAATGTTATACATACCTAACACGTGATTTGGCAGCGGAAGATAACATCTGAGTCATAAAGCAGCCCTACATCAAAACAGTAAATCAAAAGCAAACAATGTGGGAAAACAAATTCCTGTATTCTTACAGAGCCCGTGTTGGGAGGATTCCCATCCCAGGGCTCTTAACCCATAAATCAACAAATCCACCCCTTCTAGAAGAAGCAAGAACCAACATTCTCGCCCCCACATGGGGCAAGGGAGATGAGGATAGCACGTGCTATGCCCGACAAGTCCAGGGGCCCTGGAGACAGGGGGTGGGGGGGTGGGGGGGTGCTGCATGTCCTGGGACCCTGCTTGCAAAAAGCATTTTATCACAGACTAATTGCAGGGCAGTGAACACTGTGAAGATTCACAGGGCTGTCCTACTGAGACTTCAGAGACATCTTTGAGTCCAGTGCTTTTCAATCCATGTTCCTGGGAGCCCTGGGGTGCCACAGAAGTATCTCAAGGTTCACCCCAGGGCCATCTGTCCCTCCTCCTTCCACCAGAACAGTTCTTCTTCCTCTTTTTTTTTTTAACAGAGGGCTCTGAGCAAGGTTTGGGTAAGAAATGAGGTGCTCTAGTCCACCTTTGTCATGTCATAGATGAAGCGACTGAGGCCCAGAGAGGGAGAGTAGGTTGTGCACTGTCACACAGTTGGTTAGGGGCCAAGCTCCAGCCTGCCTGCTCATCACTCTGCCCCTTTCACCACCCCGGTTGCAGGAAGGGTTCTGCTTCAAAATCGCCAAAAAAATGCGAACGCCCTGTAGTCTCATCATTATAGTATGAAGGCACATCAGGCCCACTCAGGAGGTCTCCCAGACTGCTCTGGAAAAATCGGGAGGGATTTAAAAATGCCTAGAAAGCAACTGGCTGCAGTAACTTTAACAGGCACTTCTAAACTCCTGAGTTCCAACTCCGTGGGCTGAGGTGGGCAACAGGTGGTGAAAATCATTAGGTACGGAACATCTGCCGACATCCATTAGGAAAAGGTTGTGGGCCAGAAAGCATGAAAAAATGCTCTGGGAGACCTGTGGCTAAATGCGGCAGATGGATCACCACGTTTATCTCGACTGTCTCCTGAAGCCCCATTACAAGGACAGCAATCCACGTTTGAAAAACATACACTATAAGAACAACATGAATAAGAGAGGAGATGAGAGTAGATCCCAGATGTCAACAAAATTTTGGACGCTCCTGGGCAGCAGTTGGACAAATAGTAAAGGACTTTGTAAACCCCAGCTGGGGGGTGGGCTCAGGTTGATCTGAGCCCCAAGGACGCAGGGAGGCTGAGGATGGGAGGCCTAGGAGTTGGGGAGGGGAAGCTAACCACAGGGAGCTCACTGGAAAGTTCCATAACCTCATACCCTGACACCCTCTGCCTCACCGGGGCAAAAGGTGGCGGAAATCAGTGTTGTGTACGAACGGACGTGTAATCATAGTATACTAGAAGCCTCAGCTGTAATACTTACATGGCCATAAGGATTACGAGCCCCTAATACCTATTTAGTGAAAAACTGCCATGCAACTATCTTGGACGGATGGATGGAAGAGAAGTGTGCGTGGAGGAACCATCAAGGAAATGAACTTTCATCTCTCATGGTAGGATGTTACTAGATAATTTAAAACTTCCTTTTTTTTAAAAATTTTTTAATTTTATTCATTCATTTGACAGAGAGAGAGAGAGACAGAGCACAGGCAGGGGGAGTGGCCGGCAGAGGGAAAGGGAGAAGCAGGCTTCCCACTGAGCAGGGAGCCCGACGTGGGAATCAGTCCCAGGACCCTGGGATCATAACATGAGCTGAAGGCAGCCGCTTAACCAACTGAGCCACCCAGGCACCCCTTATTTATTTATTTATTTATTTATTTAAAGATTTTTATTTATTTATCTGACAGAGAGAGAGAGAGAGACAGGAGAGAGGGAACACAAGTAGGGGGAGTGGGAGAGGGAGAAGCAGGCTCCCCGCCAAGCAGGGAGCCCGATGCGGGGCTCGATCCCAGGACCCTGGGATCATGACCTGAGCCGAAGGCAGACGCTTAACGACTGAGCCACCCAGGCGCCCTGAGGTGCCCCTAATTTAAAACGTCTAAAAAACCGAGAAATGGCCGAAAAAGCCAGTTATTTTCTTTATTTTTTAATTTGTTTCTTCAAAGATTTTTTAATTAATTAATTATTTTTAAAGATTTTATTTGTCAGAGAGAGAGAGCAAGACAGAGAGAGAGAGAGAACACAAGCAGGGGGGAGCGGCAGGCAGAGGGAGAAGCAGGCTCCCCGCTGAGCAAGGAGCCTGACTCCGGCTCAATCACAGGAACCCTGGGATCATGACCTGAGTTGAAGGCAGACACTTAATCAACTGAGCCACTCAGGCGCCCCTGAAGATTTTATTTATTTGAGAAAGAGAGAGAAGGAGAGTGAGTGCGCACACACAAGAGTGGGGGTGGGGGGGTGGAGGGCAAAGGGAGAGAATCTCACTCCAGCAGACTCCCTGCTGAGCTTGGAGCCCAGTGCAGGGGTGGGGGCCCTTGAGCTCAGGACCTTGAGATCATGACCTGAGCCAAAACCAAGAGTCAGATGCTCAACTGACTGAGCCACCCAGGTGTCCCAAAGCCAGTTGTTTTAAATTACAGAAGTAAACATCAGAAAACAATAGTGAAAAGTGTTTTGAAGTATTTGCATCTGGGAGTAGAAATCGAGAAAAAGGAGGGGACTGATAATTTTTCTTACAAGACTTACAGTACGGTTTGATTTTTAAAAACGTGTACATGTACGATTTTGATAAAAATATAAGTTTGCAATGCTGGGGCACAGACTCGTTAACCAAAGAAAGAATTTTTACTGACAACACAAATTGGGTATCCCCACCTCCCCCCCAGGAATCATCTCTGAACTGGCTCCCCTGCCTCCAGGGCCAACTTCCTAGCATTTTCGGCACATGCTTTGCCAGAGTCATCTTCCAGCAGATCTCTGATCACACCACCCTCTGCTCCAGGCCCATGTGCTAGAAGATGAAACCCACGGCCTGGGCCTACCAGCCCATCCAGCCGTCCCAGGCCGCTGTTCTCTGCCCAGGCCCAGCCTGCTCCTGCCCTCTGCTCCTACAGAGGGAGGCCTGCACATCCCCCCTCCTCCTCCAGGGCCTCCCGAGCCCCTCCACCTGGCCCTGGGCAGCCCCCACCAGGGTCCTGGACAAAGTCCGTCCGAATGGGGAGCACACTCCACTCAGCACACTGCTCTGCGTTTCACTTTCCTCTTCTTGTCACTTGGTCTTAGCTCCAAGGTGAGCTCTAGTCCTCCCTAGCGGTCCCCCTAGAGGAGCGGTCTGTGCCACATTGGCCTGTCTGGTTCTTTCAGAGTACACCTGACTCTCAAGCCGTGCAGGGGTGAGGGGGGACCTGTGCAGTAGAAAACCCACATATAACTTGCCTCCCCAAAACATAACTACGAATAGCCTACTGTTGACCGACCGGAAGCCTTACCGGTAAAGTAAACAGTTGATCGACACATATTTTGTAGGTTGCATGAATTAGACACTGCATTCTTACAATCATGTGAGTTAGAGAAAAGAAAATATTATTAAGAAAATCATAAGGAGGAGAAAGTATATTTACAGGACTGTACTGTACTTATTGAAGAAAACAATCGTATAAGTGTACCCATACAGTTTAAACCTGTGTTATTCTACGTCTCACTACCTAGATTGTCTTATTTATTTACTTACTGTCTTCTCCCTTCTCCATGGGGCAAGGGCCTGTCATGTTCACTGTATCTTTGAGCTGTGCCCGGGACGTAGTAGATACTCCATAAATATCTGCTGATGAGTGAATGAGCGAGTGAATGAAGGACTTTCGAAGATGCACCCTCTGGCCCTCCTCGGACATCGCAGCCCACCCCACAGAGAAACTTGCTCCCGCTGCTTCTCTCTCCTGTCAAAGTCGCTCATGACCTAGGATGTATCATATGCCCCACCCCCCACTCACTCACGTTCCCCCACTCCACAGCAGGGTTTGACAGGGGCTTTCGCTTCTTCTGGAAACGCCATGAGGCCCCACCCTCTGGCTTCTTCTCTCTCCTCACTGCCCCACGTCCAACCTAACCTCTCTCTTCTCTATTCACCCTGCCCCTGGGTTGTCTTGTCCAAACTCACAACTTTAAATACTGGCTCACTATACCTTTTCTGCAGTTCTGAAATCCAAAAGCTCTAAAATCAAGTTTTTATATAACTTCGGTGCCAAAACTTATTTCATGACAACACCGGATCCTATGTGATGTGAGGCTATATCTAGTCTTTATTTATCTACTGAAGTGTGAAGTGTTACAATTTGCTGAAGAAATACCTGTGTGCTTTATTACAGGGTGATGCCCAGACCTCACTGGGAATGTTAATTGATTATCTTTCTAAAATCTGAATAATGCTGAATTCCGGAAACCCATCTGTCCCCAAGGGTGTCACACATGGACTTGCACCATCTGTATGCCGATGCCTCACACTGAGGTAGCTCCACCTCACACTGAGGTAGCGCATGCTCGGCCAGCCCCTGCCTGCTTGACTTCTCCACCGAAGGATCTGCAAGGCGAAGCTTGCCATTTGTGCTCAACATGTCCAAGACAGAACTCCCGACTTCTCTACAGGTTCGCCTGCGTCAGTTATACCACCATTATTCACCCCAGCTGCTTGGACCTAGAAATTAAGAATCTTTCTCGACAGCTCCCCCACTGCCCTGTGACATCCCACCTTAATCCCTCATGAAGTAGGGTCAGCTCTATCTTCACCAGCTGTCATAGATGCACCCACTGCCCACACTCACCGCCACCCCCACTGCAAATCTCGCTTCCTGGCTTCCCTCCTTCTAGCTTTACTCCACTAGAGCCAGTTCTCCACAGAACAGACAGGGCTTTTAGAAACAAAAATCAGATCAAGTCACTCCCCTGATTAAAACACATTTCTAATGGCTTCTCTCAACACCAGAATGAAATCCTAACTATGTAACCTACAAAGCCCCATGTGGCCTGCTCCTGCCTCCCACTCTAACCTCCCCTCCTATCATACTCAGCCTTACTCAGTTTCCTCCAGCCATGGCAGCTGCCCTTCCCCATTCCCGCCCCAGGACCTTTGCACCTGCCAATCCCCCCCCCCCCCCCCCCCCGGACTCTCTGACTCTCCCTTGGTTCTCTCCTCGCATCATTCAGTTCTCTGGTCAAATACCATTTCTTCAGAGAGGCCTCCTGTGCCACTAACAGTCCATTGCTTACTCCTTATTTCCTTGCTGCATTCTCTTTGGTTTACTGACTCTTTCACCTAGTAGACTGTAAGTTCCAAAAAGATAGGGAGTTTTGTAGTTTTGTTAACTGCTGAATCCTCCAGGGCACCTGGCTGGCTCAGTCAGTAGAGCATGCGACTCTTGATCTTGGGGTTATGAGTTCAAGCCCCATGTTGGGTGCAGAGATTATTTAAAAATAAAATCTTAAAAAAAAAAAAACAACCAAAACCCCTGAGTCCCCTGTATTTAGGGTACAGCCTGACACATACCACATGATCAATGAATCCCTGTTGAATAAAAGAATGAATCGATGTACTCATTGTATACCACTGGAAAATATACGATAGTGAAGAAAATCATATATATATATAGAGAGAGATATATACCCTAGATATAAACATATATACAAATAAGTATGTGCGCTTAATAAGAAATAATAAACATAATCTGTAACAATCTCCCTCTACATATCTTAAATTTGAGTATAGTTTACACACAATGAAACATTTGTTGCAGGTGGCAAAGCTCCACATCTTGATACGGATTAGAATTTTATAAGAGAATGCATTTGTTAAAACTGAGAGATTGTATAAGGTTTGTATATTTCACTGTACATAAATTTTTCTTCAAAAAAAAGTACAAACAAATATTCAGTACTAGTTAATGTTACACACGCCGAAGTATTTATGGGATCGTATTCAGTATTTACTGATGTCTGCAGCTTGAAATGCATCAAAAAAGCCAAGATGGCTTATTGGAGGAATAAAAGAAAGACAGAGGGATGGATACATATCACATATACATATGATAAAGTAAATACAGCAAAATGTCAATGGTGGATCTAGTGGTAGTTAGAGAGTTCACTGCAAAATTCTTTCAATTACACTGTATGTTTGAGAATTTTTATAATAACATTTTTGAAAAAATAATTTTCGGATGTATTGACTATAATTTTGTATTCCACATGGTTCGCTGAATATTCTATTATATTTTTGCATGTCATGACTATCTTTGAAAACATGGCTTCAAATGGCGGCATGTTTTGCCACTGGATGGATGCAGCACAACTTACTTAACTGGTTTCCTCTCTTTGGACACATAGGCCATCTTCAATTTTTCACTTTTATCAACAATAGAGTAATGAAACTCCTGTGTATAAATCTGGGTGCACAAGTATGTTTATTTACTCAGTTTACACTCCCAGAAGTCCAATCACTGGGGTCAAATGTCATCACATTTGGGAATCCAGTTACATACACACTGCTGACTTCCTTCCTGAAAGGTAGCACTGCATGGGAATATGCTCATTATCTGGTGAGTCGGCAGATTTCTTAAAGGAGAGCAACTGTTTTCCTCTGCCTCCGGCCATGCACGGTGCAGGGGCTCAGAAAAGTATCTTGTATTATATGCAAAGACCATACAACCAGAACCAATCCTGCCATATCTTGGAGGAAAAAAGGGAGCAGCACTCTTCTTTATGGGAAATCTGAGGTTGCCCCTTCATGACCTGTGGCAAGGAGAGGCCTGCTGAAGGGAGGCAAGGGCCCAGGTCTCCCCGAGACCCCCTGGGCCACTGGGAACCAGCTCTTGAGGGCTAAAGGTGGTCTCTGGGACTCACTAAAGAAATTATGGTTTGCCCAAACAATGAACACTCTTGGGGCCTTTAAACAGAATGAGATCAGGCCATATGAATTCCGGTGTGAAGATGATTAGGATGGATGCCAAGGGAAGCAGAAAGCAAGAGGCAGAATAGAGGCAGGGTGGCATCCTCAGGACTGTGCAGGTGGAGGGGGTTTGCCTCCTTTACTCCATGCCTCTCTGAACTGTGGGTGGTTATTTTTAAAACAATTTTATAATTTAATTTTATAATTAAAAAAAAAAGGTAGCTCCCGGGCGCCTGGGTGGCTCAGTTGGTTAAGTGACTGCCTTCGGCTCAGGTCATGATCCTGGAGTCCCAGGATCGAGTCCCACATCGGGCTCCCTGCTCGGCGGGGAGCCTGCTTCTCCCTCTGACCCTCCCCCCTCTCATGTGCTCTCTGTCTCTCTCATTCTCTCTCTCAAATAAATAAATAAAATCTTAAAAAAAAAAAAAAAAAAAAAAAGGTAGCTCCCAGAGGAAAAGGGGACAGGGTTGGTGGGAATGACTCTTTGAGATTACTATTTGGATTTGGCATCTCAGTATTTCAGTTTAGGCTCTAGTATACTAGGATTTCAGCTTTAAAAGTTGCTGGAGAAGTAGTCTTCATCTTACAAACTGGTTTTGCTCCCAAAGTTCATTTGTAAGTTCTTGTTTGGGACTGAATACATTTCCCTATAAAATGGAGGCAATTTCTCTTCTGGCGGGAAAGAGCTTTTCTGACCTTTCATGAAACCAAAATAGATCTGATTGTCATAGAGCACAGTAAAACCCGGACGATGGAGATCCTGAAGGGAGGGACTTCTACAGGACTGGTGACAGAGGCTGTCATTTTTCTTAAAAAAAAAAACAACAAAAAAACTTTCTAGGGAAGTCTGGCTAGTGGCACCCTTATTTCTCATCAGTTTTTTTTTTTTTTTTAAAGAGGAAAGAATAGCCGAGAAAGAAACCGTCAGAACTTTGCTGAGGTAACGGGTGGAGGGATGAAAGTGAGGGGTAAAGGGTCTTCAGTAAATGTGTGAGAACAAGCTCCTTCTGGGGTGAAATGATCTGACTTATCCCTGGTGAGAGGGGGTGAAGGAAGAAGGAGCAGGCACTCCTGCATCCCCAGAATAAATTCAAAGGAGGGCAGTGCCCCAGACCTGGGGGCTCAAGGAGGAGAAGAGTGGGATGCAGGATCAGAAATGAAACTACTGGAAACCTGAACTCTCCTACCAAAGGGAGTGCCTTAATTGCGCAGACCTTGGAGGCAGCAGACAGATATCCATTCTTGAGCCTCAGGAACAGTCACAGAAATGAGGAGCTTCCGATGGTTCAGGATTTTAGCAGGCCCCATCACTCCAGCACAGCCCTCGGATCATTAATTAGTTTGCAGACGACAGTGACAACAGGGGCAAGTGACTGCCAGTAAATAACGTATGTTTCTGTCATGAGGAAGAGGTCATATCTATTTCACTGAACGTCTTATTGCAGCTTGAGAATATAAGTCCCCAAGTCACACAAGAGCTGCAGGGTCATCCTAACAACCAAAATGATCCAAGGACCAAAAACAATCTAAGAAATGAGATGATCAAACTGTATCACAAAGCTATAGTCATCAAAACAGTATGGTACTGGCATAAAAACAGACACAGAGATCAAGGGAACAAAACAGAGAACCCAGAGATAAACCCATGCATACACGGTCAATTAATTCACGGCAAAGAAGCCAAAAATATACAATGGGGAAAGGACAGTCTCTTCAATAAATGGTGCTGGGAAAACTGGACAGCCACATGCAAAAGAATGAAACTGGACCACGATCTCACACCATACACAAAAATTAATTCAAAATAGATTAAAGGCTTGACTATAAGACTTGAAACCATAAAACTTTTAGAAGAAAACATAGGTAGTAAGCTCCTTGACATTGGTCTTGGTGATGACTTTTTGGATTTAACACCAAAAGCAAAGGCGACAAAAGGAAAAATAAACAAGTGGGACTACATCAAACTAACAAGCTTCTGCAGAGCAAAGGAAACCATTAACAAAACAAAAAGGCAACCTACTGAATGGCAGAAAATATTTATGAATCATATTTCTGATATGGGGTTAATATCCAAAATATATAAAGAATTCTACAACTCAACAGCAAAACTCTCCAAATAATCCAATTAAAAAATGGGCAGAGGATCTGAATTTATCCAAAGAAGACATACTGATAGCCAACAGACTCATGAAAAGATGCTCAACATCACTCACCATCAGGGAAATGCAAATCAAAACCACCGTGAGATATCACCTCACTCTTGTCAGAATAGCTAAAATCAAAAAGACAGGCAATAAGTGTTGGTGAGGATGTGGAGAAAAGAGAACCCTTGTGCACCGCTGGTGGGAATGCAAACTGGTGTAGCCACTGTGGAAAACAGTATGGAGGTTCCTCAAAAAATTCAAAACAGAATGACCATATGATTCAGGAATTCCACTTCTGGATATTATCTGAAGAAAACAAAAATACTAATTCAAAAAGATGTCTGCTGCCCATGTTCACTACATCATTATTTACAGTAGCCAAGATATGGAAACAAAAGAAGTGTCCATCGATGGATGAACGGATGAAGAAAATGTGGTGTACACACACACACACACACACACACATACACACACACACAGGAATATTACTCAGCCATAAACAAGAATGAAATCTTGTCAATTACAATAACATGGATGGATCTTGAGGGCACTATGCTAAGTGAAATAAGTCAGACAGAGAAAGACAAATACTGTGTGATCTCACTTACACGTGGAATCTAAAAACAAAACAAGGAAATGAGCCAAAAACCCGAAGCTCATAGACACAGAGAACAAATTGGTGGTTGTTGGGGAGTGGGGGTGGGGCAAAATGGGGGAAGGGAGTCAAAGGTATATACTTCCAGTTATCACATAAATAAATCATAAGGATATAATGTACAGCATTGGTGACTAAAGTTAATAATACTGTACTGCATATTTGAAAGTTGCTAAGAAAATTCAGTTAAGTATGTGTGGTGATGGATGTTAACTAGACTTCTTGTGGTGATCATTTCACAATATAGACAAATACTGAATAATTATGTTTACACCTGAAACTAATATAATGTATGTCAATGTACCTCAATAAAAAATTAAAGAAAAAAAACACACCAAAAGAAATGAGATGAACATGTTAAAAGCCCAGGAGAGAGCAATGAGGGAGAAAACAGGATGCCAGTATTTAAAGGGTAGGACAATGAGGTGCCCTGTGCACGGACAGCATGAGGCTTCCAGAGATGAGGTGAAGGAAAAGTGAATTATAAGGGACAGATGGCAAACATGATCGGGGGGCATATGGGCCCCCAAAATGCTGGGACTGGGAGACAGTGAGGGCAGGGGGTGCCCTCCACAGCACTTGGCTCTGAGCAGATACTCGAAGAATATCTCTGATTTGAGGTTCTCTTGAAGCAGCGGTCATACCAACTGACTGGTCTTCTGATTCTCCCTATTTCTTCAGATCTAAGAAGAATCTACTGTTATCTTATGCACTGCTAAGCAAGAAAAAAACCGACAGACCAGTTAAACCATGATAACAGCATCGATTTTAAAGATGCATTTCAATGCTGGAGAAGTCAACATCTGGCATCTTAGAAGCAATGAAATACAGTAGGTTCTTCGGATGCTACCTGGCTGCTTTAGGAGGGGTGTGTGGAACCATGATAGTGCCTCACCCCTCCTCCCCAGCACCAACCAAAGAGGGGGTGCAGAATCTACACATAAGGGAAAAGCTGAACATGGGTGAACGGCTGACAAAGGATCCACGGAAGGAAGCAGGCCCAGGACTGCAGGACTCCCCGTGGATCCGCTGTACGATCCCTGTGGAAGGTGGGGCGCAGGTCTCTGGCCACCCTTCTCCGCTCACATGGTAAAGCCTGATGCCAAGCTCACAGCCTCCGCAGGTGCGCCGGGCCTTGGGGGCCGTCTGCCAAGTGCTCGCCTCCCTAATGAATGAACACTGTACCCGTGCATTCTCTCTCTATGGCGCAGGTCCTGAAAGCAGGAGTCGGGCGGCACAGGAAATGTTCTTGCAAAGAATGAACCAAGTCTTCTCCCTCGGAAAACAGCTTCCCTCCAACCTCCTTCACGGGAGTTGGAAAGGAATGCTGTCCATTTGCAAATCAATAACTTGCATTGGCTGTGTAGACAATAACGCGTGATATGTGATCCTAGAGACCCATAATGGCTCAGTGTTCTAACATAATCCTGCCCTCCAAGCAGCGGACAAGAAAACGACACAGGCCTCCAGGCTGTGTCTGCCCAGTGCCACACCGAGGGCTGGTGGTCTGTCGGCTTTTCTTTCCTTCTTTTTTTTTTTTTCCTTTTTGTGGTGGTGGAAAATCAGAAGGCTCCGGCTGAGAACACTGCTAGGAGCTGAGGACACTCGACATTTTACCACTTCCTACTTTTCACAGCTATTTGCATAAGGGTTGTTAGGAAAACACCTAGAGCAGAAGGGAGCCGGCTTAATGGAAAAAGCATTTCAATCATTCACTTTCAGCCAGAATTTCACACACTCGGAGGCACTTGACATTAGCCACGGAAATCAGGAGAGAAACAGCTGCGGCGCAGGCCACACCCCCAGGGATTTCAGCCTTTGGCTACAAGGGGCATCTCACCCTGTGCAGAGACTTGTTGGATTCTGTGACATCCCCGCCAGGAGCAGGAGCTAGGAGGCCAGGTAAGAAAAGTGATCTCCGTCCCCTGCGCAACCCGCAGAGACTATGAAAGGGGCTCTGACTGGCAACCTTCATTTTCCCCTGAATGGCTCTCTCCCTTTTCCTACTGTCCGAGTCCAGCACCAGGGCGAGAGCCCCAGGCAATGTAGAAATGACCCCAAGTCTTGGGTC
The DNA here is from genome assembly GCF_002201575.2 of Neomonachus schauinslandi. Lineage (NCBI taxonomy): Eukaryota > Metazoa > Chordata > Mammalia > Carnivora > Phocidae > Neomonachus > Neomonachus schauinslandi. Next base: position 18,342,473 of record NC_058414.1, on the reverse strand, counting down.
CCTGGGAATCTAGGAGTGAGGCCTTATCCACCCACCTGCCTCATCTGAAGGGTTGGCAGCAGCTCACCTCCGCTTCCTGTCCACTCGAGACTCTCTTAGGAACGTCCCTCGCTCCAGCAGAAAAGCAAAGGAATCCATTTGCCCATGAAGGGTGAGTCCTGCTCAGACATGCATTCTTCGGTGCAGACTGCATTGCTGAAGAACTCTTTGAATTGCCCACTCAACTTTGGGGAAGCCAGCCCTAGCGGGAGGCACCCATGCCCAGCCACCAACCAAATGAGCCAACAACATCTGACACACTTGGCTGTGGGTGTTCTAGATACAAGTGCAGAGGTGTTGCCTTTTACAAAGGCCAAATGGCGCGCAGTTATGCGCAGTGGCGCAGCTGAGAGATGTCTTAGGAAGCTGTTGCTGCCGCATGCAGGAGGGGAAGAAAAGCTTGTGGATTTTGTGCACTTACAATGAATATCAAAACTTGAACCTGGAAGATGGTTGCCTGAGGGTTTGGCATCTCTTCCTGACCTAAGCGCTCCAAACCCAACATGGGGATTTCCACGCCTCAGCCCAGCACTACTTTACTGGACCTCACTCTCGATTTGTTGGCCACATGGGTGTAACTTCTGGCAGCTTCCCCATTTGGACGGGGTTCCAGATGGTACCTGATTAGCACGTATGAGTCTGTTTTGGCCACTTGGCCTATATTGGACAGTCCATCTGGGCCGTCTGAACAGCAGCTGTTCGTCAGTTTGTGCACAGGGCAGAGCGAGAGGGGTCTTCTTTCCCTTCTCCTGCATGTCGGTACCCAGAAGACAGGGAAGAGCTTCAATAGCCCATGAGGACTGGTAGCCTAGGTCCAGCCCTGCATGCAGGACAGAGGATGCTGGTGAGTCTGCCTGTCCTCCTCAAACTCAGATAGGCCATGAACACTGATAAGAAAAATACACCTATAAAGCACCTACTATGTGCCAGGCATGGGAAAAAAGGGATATGTACAAGACATGGGTCCTGCCTAAAAGGAACCCAGAGCCCACCAGGGAAAAAAGAAGTGACGTAAGAATAATAAGATATGATAGATGCTATAACAGAGCCATCTGAGATATGCCAGGAACCAGGTGAGGACTCGGTTAACTGTGCATGGGGCCGAGGGTGGGATGGGGTCAGGGAAACTTCATTTGAACTGGGTCTTCATGGATGCATAAGAAGTCACCAGGTGGGCTGAGTCAGAAGTGAGAAACAGAGGAATAAGAGGGGAAGGTGAGTGGGAGCTGGGGCTGGGGATGTGTGACGGGCCATATGCCCAATGCCACTCACTAGACCCCAGGGGGCCACTAACGTGATTCAAGAAGCAGAGTAACAATCAGATGTGAGTTTTGGAAAAATCCCTCTGGAGATGGTAAGACCGGATTAGAGAGGCAATAACTAGCAGAGAGGTCAGTTGGCAGGCTGCTCTGAAGGTCTGCAGAATGAGGCCATGTACAGAGTCCGCCTCTGCCGGAGACGAGGAGGAGTCGGAGCAGACATGCTTTGGGACTGCAGGCAGGAGGGGACAGAGGCCTGCCTGGGACCAGCCTGTGCACTGCTAGGTTAAAAAGCCTGGTGCATTTCATGTCTCTATCCAGCCTGCCAACACACCAGCTCTCTGGGCCATGTTTTCTGAAATTTCCCGCTCCCCAGATTCACCCCTGCCAGAATCGGAGCAACATTCCAGCTTCTACTGCTACCTTTTATATCTTCTCCAGATCATGCATCCCACCCCCCACAGCTTCCAAAGCTCTCGCCCAAGTAACTGTCAAATGCTGGGCCATGGAGCCTTCGCATCCTCCCCTGCATCTCCGTGGGCTCCCAGACCAGAAGCCCCAAGAAGAAATGGAGGCATTCACCCTGCTTGATACTATGTCCGGGCCCCTTTCCAAATACAAACCACAAATAACTTACTGGAGGTGAGGTCACCCTTCTAGGTTTACTTGCCCCAGCCGGTATGAGGAATTCCAGGATCTTTCTGGTCTGCCTATACCCCCAAGTCCTGGCCCCAGAGAGTAAGGCAATCTTGGAGTCTTCCCAGAAACCTTTCTGGGACATTTTTCTGTGACCAAAAGAAATACGGACTTAAGATGACAATCCTAATTTCTTTGGTGAAGTCCACAAGGAATGCATTCAGGGTGGGACCAGGATGGATCACTAGGGCACATGGGCCCCAGGTGTTTCTCCTGTAAATCTAATTGCTAATATCGAAGGCAGGAGTAACACCGGACCTTGTGTGTGTGGCATAGCGTTTATGTTTATACACTGCTCTTGCGGTGTATAATTGCATTGGATCCCAGGAGGTAAGAAAGTTACAAACTTCTATGAGTACAACTTGGGAGCACAAATTCTACAGCCAGAGGGCCCAGGTTAGAACCCTGCTCTGCTATTCCCTGGCTGGCTGACCTTAGACAAGTACTCTACTTCCTTATGCCTCAGTCTCTCCAGATGGAACCTGGGACTAATACTAACACCTAGCACACAGTTAGCACTTTATAAGTGTTTATTAAAGGAAGATCTCCAATTCGGTGATGACTTAAACACTGTGCTGATGGGCTGAGGAACTTGCCTGGGGTTGTCTGGCTGGCATGTGAGACAGAGAACTAGAATTCCTTGCTCCTAGGCTCTTCATGCTGTGTCAAGCTCCTCTGGGAAGCAGCTATTCTCTGGCAAGTTCCTCATCCTTCCTGGGAAAGGGCCTTTGCAGGGAAAACAAGGTACATCATCATCCCACAGCAATAACCATTAAAACTAGAACACATCTTTTTCTGAAAAATTTTGTTAAGATAAAATTTATATAACATCAAATTTATATTTAGCCACTTTAAAGTGTACAGTTCAGTGGTTTTGAGTATATTCACAATATTATGCAACCATTACCATTATCTAATTCCAGAATATTTACCACCCCCAAAGGAAAACCATCTACTTCCCAATTCCCCTCCTTCCTTAGTCCAGGGCAACCGCTATTTACTTTCTTTACGGCTATTCTGGACATTTCATATAAATGGAGCCATAAATAGGGGATCCTTTGTGTCTGGCTTCTTACTCTGAGCATAATGTTTTCAAGGCTTGTCCATGTTATAACATGTATCAGTACTTCATTCCTTTTTATGGTTGAATAGTATTCTATTGTAGGGATATACTGCATTCTATTTCTCCATTCATCAGTTGATGGACATTTGTGTTACTTCCACCTTTTGCCTGTTAAGAGCAGTGCTTCTACGAATACTGGTGTACAGGTTTTTGTGAGAACTTGGGTATATACCTAGGGGTAGAATAGCTGGATCATACAGTAACTTTATATCTAACCATTGAGGAACTGTCAAACCGCTCTCCACAGTGGCTATATGCCATTGTGCATTCCTACCAACAACATGTAAGTGTTTCAGTTTCTCCATATCCTCACCAACACTGGTGATTTCCCCCTTTCCCCATATATATATATATATATATATATATATATATATATACATGTATATATATATAAAATAGCCATCTTAGTAGATGTGAAGCAATCTCTCATTGCAGTTTTGATTTGCATTTCCTTAGTGATTAATGATATTGAACATTTTTTCACGTGTAGTACATCTTTATGTTCTCGATATTACGGAAGTTGAGCTAAAAGAGGTCTTGGGCCCCTTTTCTGAGATGAAGAAGTGTTGCTTGGTATATGTGCACAAAACTGACCCACTTACCGATGGCAGCGGCAAACATAACCCCCAACAGACAGTTAGTTCCTATGTGTAGAAAGCAAATGGTGGCCTTTAGCGGTAGGCTGGGATTTGGGAAGGCTGCACAGGCCCACAAAAGCTTTCACATCCACCTGGGGCCCATCCTGCCCTGTTCTTGCTGGTTATTAGGGCACATCTGTTTTTGTGGGCCTTCTTGGCTGCCTCCGCCTTTAGGATGGTAGCCCCACTTTGTCCAAGGTTTTGAAGGTGGCATTAGCAAGAGGCTCTGAGATGCTCAGCTGGTAAACCAGTGCAGACCTGAGAAGAAAGGTGGGAGCTAAGGATCAACACCACATGACTGATCCATCTTGTGAGCAAAGGGAGTGGATGGCCTGAAACGCCAGCCGATGCCAGGGCTGGGCACTCACGGAAGCAAAACCCTCCTGTAGCAGAGGGGTAGCAAAATGGCCCCGGGCTCACTGGTGTGTGAGCACTGTGAATTTTGAGCCACTCTGCCAAAAGCAAAGGCTGAGTAAGACTGGGCAAGTGCCTTTCTCAAAACAGGCCCCTGGCTACCATGGTGAAGAATGATTACCCCAAGTATGGGTGTCCAGGGCCCCATGCTGCCTCGTCTTTTCATTGCTGCCTTTTGGCTATTTTGTCACTTTTCAGAGCCTTCTCAGGAACAGGGGAGAGGAAAAACACCACTGTGTGCCCCCATAACTCTTACAGAAAGGTACTGCTGAGAGAGGCAGGCTGAGGCAATGGATTCCTGATCTATTATTGTGCCATAAACTAACCCCCAAATCTGTGGCTTAAAAAGCACAATTTGTTACTACCTCTCATGGTTCTGTGGATTGAGTAGACTCAGCCAGGCAGTTTTCTCTTCGGATTAGATGTCAACTGAAGCTATAGTCACATGAAGATCTACTGGGCTGTGTGTCCGAGGTGGCTCTTTCCCATAGTTGGTGTTTAGTGCTGCTGGAGCTGGAAGTTCAGCTAGGGACGTCCAGTGGGGTACCCACAACCCCCTGGGGCTTGGGCTTCTTACAGCATGGCAGCTGGGTTCCAAAAGGGAGTATTCCAACAGTGAATGTTCCCCCAAAATGCAGGCAAAAGTCGCAAGGCTCCTATGACCTAGCCTCAGATGTCACACAGTGACATCTGTCATATTCCATTGGCTAAAAGCGAGTCAAAGGGAACCCTTCCCGACTCTAGGAGGTCTTTATTACCCAATCAGACAGAGATATCATAAGAAAAGAAAATTACTGATCAAATCCCTAATGAATTACATGTAAAAATCCTCCACAAAATACCTGCAACCTAAATTCAGCAACATATAAAAAGGATTATATATCTTAAACAAGTGGAATTTATCCCAGGAATACAAGGGTGGTTCAACATATGAAAATTAATCCATGTAATACACCATATTTATAGAATAAAGGATAAAACCACACAATCACCTCAATGGATGCAAAAAAGCACCTGGCAAAATCCAACACCCTTTCATGACAAAACTCTCAACAAACTAGGAATAAAAGGGAACTTCCTCAACTTGGTAAGGGGTATTTATGAAAAGCCCACAACCTAACATCACACTTAATGGTATGCCTTCTTCTGAAGATGAGGAACAAGACATGACGTCTTGCCATGTCCCTTCTATCCAATATTGTACTAGAGGTTCTGGCCAGGACAATTAGGAGGAAAGGAAAAGGGAAAGGGAATGGGAAAGGGAAAGGGAAAGGAAAAGGAAAGGAAAGGAAAAGGAAAAGGAAAAGGAAAGGAAAGGACTAAAAGGTATTCAGATTAGAAAGGAAAAAGTAAAACGATCTCCATTTGCAGATGACATGGTCTTACATATAGAAAATCCTAAATACACACACACACACACACACACAAACACACACACACAAAACTATTAGATGTAACAAACAAGTTTAGCAAGTTGCAGGATAATAGGCCTGTATACAAGAATCAGTAGCAATGAACAATCTGAAAATGAATTAAGAAAATAATTACATTTGTAATAGCACTGAAAAAATAAAATATGAATAAATTTAGCCAAAGAGGGACAAAACTTGGACACTGAAAACTGCAAACAACACAGTTAACAGAAATTAAGAAATTATTTAGATAAATGGAAAGACATCTCATGTTCATGTACTGGACTACTTAACATTGTAAAGATAGCTATCCTCCTTAAGCTGACTTACAGATTCAACACAATCTCTATAATAATTCTAGCTTTTTTTTTTCTTTTTCTGCAGAAATTGACAAGCTGATCCTAAAGTTCATATGGAAATTCAAGGGGCCCATATTGTTTCAAGCAGAAACATTAAAAAAGAGAATAGTTGGAGGAGTCCTATTTCCTGGTTTCAAAACATACTATGAAGCTACAGGGGCACCTGGGTGGCTCAGTTGGTTAAGCATCTGCCACTTTTGGCTCAGGTCATGATCCCGGGGTCCTGGGATCGAGCCCTGAGTCAGGCTCCCTGCTCAGTAGGGAGTCTGCTTCTCCCTCTCTCCCCTGCTTGTGCTCTATCTCTTGCTCTCTCTCTCAAATACATAAATAAAACCTTTAGGAAAAAAATACTATGAAGCTACAATAATTAAGACAGTGTGGTAGTGGCATAAAGATAGACATACATATCAATGAAATAGAATTGACAGCCCAGAAATAAGCCCTTACATTTATGGTCCATTGATTTTCTTTTTCTTTCTTTCTTTCTTTCTCTTTCTTTCTTTCTTTCTTTCTTTCTTTCTTTCTTTCTTTCTCTTCCTTCCTTTTCTTCCTTTCTTTCTTTCTCTCTTTCTTTCTTCTTTTTTAAGATTTTTATTTATTTAATTGAGAGAGAGAGAGAGCATGAGTGGGGGGCAGGGAGGGGCAGAGGGAGAGGGAGAAGCAGGCTTCCCGCGGAGCAGGGAGCCCGATGTGGGACTCGATCCCAGAACCCTGGGATCATGACCTGAGCTGAAGGCAGATGCTTAACCATCTGAGCCACCCAGGTACCCCTAGTCCATTGATTTTCAACAGAAGTTCCAAGACAATTCAAAGGGACAAAGAACAGTCTTTTCAACAAATTGTGCTGGGACAACTGGATAACCACATAAAAAAAAGAATGAATTTGGGCCCCTACTTCACACCATATACAAAAAATACCTCAGAATAGACCAGGGATCACAATGTAGGAGCTAAAACTATAAAACTCTTAGAAGAAAACATAGAAGTAAATCTTTGTGACCTGAGATTAGACAATGGTTTCTAGATGTGACACCAAAAGCACAAGCAACAAAGGAAATAATTGATAAACAGGACATGATAAAAATTAAAAGCTATTGTGCTTCAAAGGACACCATTAAGAAAGCAAAAAGACAACTCATGGAATGGGAAAAAATTATTTGCAAATCATACATCTGATAAGGGACTTATATCCAGAATATATAAAGAACTCTCACAGCTTAATAAAAAAAAGCTAATTAAAAACTGGGCAAAGAATTTTCAAAACATTTCTCCAAAAAAAAGATAGTCATATGTGCCAATAAGCACATGTGCCATATTAAAAGATGCTCAAAATTACTAGTCATCAGGGAAATGCAAATCAAAACCACAATGCGATATCGCTTCACACCCACTAGCGTGGCTATAATCGAAAAGATGGACACTAACAAGTGTTGGCAACGATGTGGAGAAATTGGAAGCCTCAGACACTGCTGGGGGGAAGACACAATGATGCAGCTGCTTTGGAAAATAGTTTGGCAGTTCCTCAAAAAACTAAGCATGGAGATACCATTATAATCCAGCAATTCCACTCCTAGATATATACCCAAGAGAGCTGAAAAAAAATCCAACCACACAAAAACTTGTACACAAATATTCCTAACAGTGCAATTCACAACAGCCAAAAGGTGGAAACAACCCAAATGTCAACTGATAAACAGAATGTGGTATATTCATACAATGGAATACTATTCAGCCATAAAAGGAATGAAGTACTGATTCATGCTACATTAATGAACCTTGAAAACATTATGCTAGTTGAAGGAAGCCAGACACAAAAGGCCACATATTGTATGATTTCATTTATATGTAATGTCTAGAATAAGCAAATCCATAGAGACAGAAAGCAGATTAGTGGTTGCCAAGGACTGGGGAGGAGGGAATGGTGAGTGACTGCTAATGGACATGACGTTTCTTTTGGGGTTTATTAAAACGTTCTGGAATTAGATAGCTGTGTTGTGTGCACAATTTTGTGAATATGCCAAGAACACAGAATGATATACTTTAAAGGAGTGAATTTTATGGCATATGAATTAAATTTCCATCAAACTATTATAAAACATGCACATACACACACATGAATCATGGGGTCAGCCAAGGGTCACAGAGAGGGGATTATATTGGGAGGCGTGTGCAAGGGCATCTTTGGAGACCAGGTATCACGTGCTTTCCAACTCTCTCTGTGGAAGTCGCTGAGGAAACCTTGACTTGTAAGACTATGATTCACCCTGAGAATGAGAGCCAGCTGGATAGAGTAGAAAGTAGGTGGACAGTAGAGATGGGCAGATCCAAGTTCAAATCCTGACTCTACCACTTACTAGCTGTGTGAGCTCAGGTGAGATGCTTCATTTTTCTCTGCCCCAGTTTGCTCAGCTCTTTACAGGGTCATAAGATTAAAAGGCTAATATACGTAAAGTGCCTGGTAAATAACAATTGCTCAGTAAATGGCAGGTCTTACTCTTAGTTCTGTCTTGTCAGCATAATTAATATGATGTGGCCCTTGCCAGCATTCAGTAACACCTGCCACATGGCTTAGGAATTACCTGGGAATTTCTGTTTTCCTAGCTATTTTCGTCCTTCAGGCTAGATCAAAGAGTCACTGTTTTTGAACTACAAGATTTCCTAAAAATCACGTGATCCACATAGAAATACAGACATGGTAAATTAGCTTGAATATATAGAGAGCTTTTGCAAATCAGGGAGAAAAAGATTTAAGAGACCAACAGAAAACTAAGCAAAAACCATGAAAAAAGGAACTCATACAAAACACACACAACTGGGGACTAAATACATACAAAATGGTCACCCTCGATCAGTAATCAGGAGAGTGCTAATTAAAGGAAGGAAACATTTAAAGTTATTAAATCATCAAATATCTGAAAATCTTTAGTGAGGTACTGGCCAAAGTTCAGGAGACAGTCATTCTTATATACTCCTAACAGGAGTATTACTTGGTATGATATTTCTAGAGGACAATTTAGCAATGATATCAAAAGCCTCAAAAATATTGTACTCCTGGGCTCAGCATTTCTCTTCAAAAAATATACCTATGGAAATAATCATGAACGTGCACAGAAATTTAGCTACAAGGATATTCATTCATTCATTCACTTATTTGTTTATTTAGAAAGAGAGAGAGAGAGAGATCAAGTGTGCTCGTGCAGGGGTGGGGTGGGATAGGGTGGGGTGGAGGGGCAGAGGGAGAGGGAGAGAGAGAAGCTCAAGCAGAGTCCCTGCTGAGCTTGGAGCCCAATCTCATCACCCTGAGATCATGACCTGAGCCGAAATCAAGAGTCGGATGCTTAACCGACTGAGCCATCCAGGTGCCCCTAGGATATTCATTTATTAATTGAAATATTTTTAGTAATGAAAAACTGAAAACAACCAATATATCCAGTGACAGGGAATTGGTTAACTAAATTATGGAACACAGATGCAATGGACTATCTCATTACTTGAAAAGATGCTCACCATAACCCAAACAATACACGGTAATCTCATTTTTGTAAATTATTACCTAGAAATAACCAAAGCCAGCATTGGTTAATTCTAGGTGACAGGACGAGGCTCATTTTTCTTTTCTTCTTTTGTGGATATGTATTTTCCACAGTGATCATGTATCACCTTTGTATTAAGGAAAAAATATTTTTTAAAAGTAAACTTACTCCTGGAGGCCCAAACCCTCTAGGAAGGCCCACTCAGCGTGCTGAATATCCACTCTCCCATCTCCAAGTCCTTTCTTTCTCTAGCCGAGTGCGATCTCTCAAGGCCAGGACACTGCTCTCTGCTCCTCTCTGGATCCTTCCCCTGCACTATCACCCCAGAGGATTACAGAGTCTCTCAGCACCTCCACTCCACCGTCTGCAAACCCTTCAAGATAACTCCTGCCTCCTCCACTGCCCCTAGAATCCAGCACTCCAACAAATAGGAACACATTCCACAGAAGTTGGTTGACACCATCATTATGAGTCAACTGTTAGTCTCGACAGGCCTGGGAGGAGCCCTTCTACTTTCCTGCCGAAAAGGTGGCAGAAGCTCCCTGGCCACACCGAGACTCCCCAGACACCTGTCCCCACATGGCCATATGCAGGTGGGAGCAGAAGGGCCCGGCAGGGAGAAGGAAGCTTAATCAGACCCCTTCTGACCCGCCTGCGACTTGCCGCATGTTTTTTAGGGCAAGAGGGCAAAGTTGGTTGTCTCCCCAAATCTCCACCGAGATATCAAAACAGCGGTGCTAGGAGCCCCCGGGGAGGTGTGCTGGTCTGTGGCTCCCAGCAAGCAGCTTCTCTCACTGCGGAGTAGTGATCTATGGTTTCGAGCCCTTTCCCAGCTGTGGGGTTGTTTGCTTGGTTTTATGACACCTCCCTCCTGAAAGTGCCATGTGTGGATTTTCCTCCTAAGCGAAGTTAACACAAGGGATGGCTGCCTGAGGATGTTCAGGCCCCGAGATGACTTTGAGTGTTCCAGAGTCTGGGGTCACTTCCCTGACCTCCCCGCTCTCCGTGTCCCACCGAAACCTACAGGGAGATCCAACCCAGGTGCTCCTCCTCCCCATTCAACCCTTAAAACAGAGTCACCCTGAGGGTGGAGACAAATTCACACACAGTGTGGGGCTCTATCCACAGCTTTCAGTGTTTCTTAAACTTTCATGCTTTATCTTAAAAATTAATGTAAATTTTGCTTTAGACTCTATTTTTGCCTACTGTATTTCCTTAAATCTAAGCTGTATTCCGCCCCCCCCCCCCACTGTACCCTCTTTAAAATCCGAATGGATTCTTAGAATCCATACAGGCTGTAGTTTAATTGGCTGTGGTTTTTTTTTTTTCCCTATGAAATACAAAGATAAAAAAATAACCGTTTCCCCTAGAAATGCTGGCATAGAACCGAAAGATGCGCCGGGTTTGCAGGCTGCCGGCTCCCTGCTTAGGGGCTGGTTTATGGGCCATTTCTGGATGATGTTTCCTTATGAGCTGTTAAGTCCAGCGGCATCCAGAACACAGCCCTTGCCAAGGCACCGTGTCTCGTCGTGAACAACACTCCCCGGGCTCCCCTTCCGGGGTTACTCAGCGGCATTGAAAGGAAAGAACTAGTGAGCCTTTATGATGGGCTGGGCCTTGTGCTAAGTGCTGTGTGTCCCCTTCATGTCATCTTCCCAACAACCCGATGAGGTACCTGTGATCATCCCATTGTACAGACGGGAAAAAGGAAGCTGGGTGGGGTGATGTGACTCCTAGGACCGCAAGAGGCCGAGCCCTGACCCTGATGAGCAGGCACAGAACCAGCATGGGACGTCTGCTCTCAAACATCTCAGTCCCCTCTCTGTTCACAGAACAGGGGTCCACAACCCCTGGGGCTTGTTTGTTTCTCTCACTGCGGAGTAGTGATCTATGGTTTCCGCAGGCCCTGGGCATGCCCTCCCTGGGAGCCCGGGGTGCAGGGGGAGCGGCGGGCCCAGATCAAGTGGGAGCTCCGAGAATGACAGTCGATGCCAAAGGAGGCAGAAGGCCAGTCTCTGCCCCCAAAACACCTCCCGTCAGATCTTACTCCTTCCTGTAGCCCCCTTCCCTCTAAACTTCACCTGGAACTTCCAAACTCACCTTCCCATAACACTCCTCGCCCTTTGCTCTCAAATTCTGGCCCATTTTTTGCTCCTCCTATAATTTATGCACACACCGCAGCTAACCTGCAGGAGCCCCTGGACTTTACAGACCCGTCCCCTCTGCCAGGCAGTAACAGCTACCATCTCCTCCCTGTCTACAGCATACCAGCTCATGAGTTCACCCTCCTTGTGGTCGGCACTGTTTTCGGAATGAGCAAGCGGAGGCCCAGAGAAGTGAGGTCACTTGCCCGGAGTCACACAGCCTTCAGGCGGCATGGCCAAGATGTCAGTTAAGATCTGCCTGCCAAAGCCCGCGTTCTTCCTTCGCCACCAACAAGCTACTCTACAGGCACCTAGACACAGAGACGAGATTCAAAGGTGGCTTCCTCATCTAGCATACCGTGTTACCTGTCTCTGTAGCTCTGTGTGTCTTCAGGTAAAAAGCTTGAATACAATCATGTCAGCAGAGCTAGATTTTTAAAGTGGTTCCACGACCAAGGCTCCTCCCCAGTCTCTACCCCAATCCAGGGAAGACTGTTCCTCAAAGGAGATTTGAAAGTGTCATGAAACCCTAACCCTAACTCCAAAATCAACCCTTAAGGCAAGGCCCACATTCCCTGCTTGCTTGGATCCCCATTCTGTGTAGCTCGCACCGTGGTTCTAGCTGGGCACATGTGTGTCTCCTACAGGAGCTGTAAATTTCCTTTAGCACCACTTTTTTTGAAAGGGGGAGGGAGGGCCATACCATTGAGGATCTCAGGAAAGCCATAAAACCGCTCCCCAGAAAAAGCGTGTGCACACAAAACATGCCCTCCAGGAGTCTTCATGCAAATGGAGGGCTTTACACATCACAAGCCAAGCGTCACTACTCTGTGTCCCCCATCCCCAGAGGCCTGCCTGCGCTGGTCTGAACGTCTGCATCCTCCTAAAATGCACATGTTGAATCCTAATGCCTGATGGGATGGTGTTAGGAGGTGGGGCCTAGGAGAGCTGATCTGGTCATGAGCGACAAGCCCTCAGGAACAGATGAGATTAGGGCTCTTATAAAAAAGAGAACCTCCCCAAAGCTCCCTTACCCCTTCTGCCATATGGGGATGCAATGAGAAGTCTGTGACCCAGAAAGGATTCTCACCAGAATCCAACCATGCTGGTGCCCTGATCTTGGACTTCTGGCCTCCGGAACTGTGGGAAACGAATGTTTGTTGTTTCCAAGCCGACAAGTCTGGAGTATTTCATGACAGAACCCAACTGCACTCAGACACTGCCCTGTACCTCTCCTCTCCCTGATGGATTTTGCTGGCTCTGTGCACTGGGAGCTTACGGCCCTACTCTCTCTCACAGATGAAGCGCAGCAGACCTTGCCCCTGTAACTGTCCAAGGTGGCCTTGATTTCTGGCAGAGGGAGACCCAGTCACAGGAATCCTGGCGCAGTTAGTCCAACCCTCTGCACCAGCCTCAGCCCAGCAAGGCCTCCCCTTGCCCAGGAAGCAAAAGCACCACATGCACTCCGGCCTTTCAGAATTTCAGTCGCAGGGGCTCCTCTAGGTAGTAAAGCATCCTTGTGCAAACTAGGAAAAGGGCAGATACAGCCAGGAGTATGCACAATTCCTCTGACCCCTTGGCTGGCGTGCCTGAACGGGGCCTTCTTGCACACATATTCCTGGCAGCTTTGACAAAGAGATGCCCCTGAACTGAGTTACCTTGGAAGGGCTGAGGAATCATCCCGGACCTAAACTGATTCCCCCATCCGACTGCATCTAATACCCGGGTCCACAGCAGCACGATTCACGATGGCTAAAAGGGGCAAACAGCCCAAGGGTCCATCAGTGGGAAAACGCATAAACCAAACGTAGTGGAGACACACAACGGAATATTATCCATTCATGAAAAGGAAAGAAATTCTGATATATGCCACAATATGGATGAACTTTGAGGACATTATGCTACATGAAATAAGCCAGTCACAAAGGGACAAATGCTGTATGATTCCATTTCTCTGAGGCACCTAGGTTAGGTAGATTCATGGAAACAGAGTAGAGGTTACCAGGGCTGAGGGGAGGGAGGAATGGGGAGTTTTGTTTAATGGGTGCAGAGTTTCTGTTTGGGATGATGGAAAACTTCTGGAGATGGCGTGTGGTGATGGTTGCACAACACTGGGCATGTGCTCAGTGCCACTGAATTGAACACCTTCAAATGGTTAAAATAGTAAATATTATGTATATTTTTTAAATAGAACAATTAAATCTGCTTTTATTGTGGCTTAAAAAAAAAAAAAAGGAAACAGCACACCTGCCTTTACCTCACTTTGAAAAGATAGGAGGACTTATTCTACTTCCCCAAAGAGCTTGCCACAACCAGAACATGCCCTCAGTACCTACTTACCAGGCGCTCCTGGCTCCACAGGAGCCTAAGAGCCTGGGACACACGGCAGCTTGAGACCCCACTGGACGAATGGTGCCACATAAATGGAAACACGCTGGCCCTCCCGTCTGTCCCCTCCACCCACAGACCCCATCCCCACAGGCAGCTGGTTTTTTCAGTAAGGCCTCAGCCGCCAGGCCCATTCTGGGTAGGCATAAACTGCCATCCTGTTATAAATCCTTCCCCACAAAGCACTGGAGACTGGTCCTCTCACTGTGCCAAGAAGTCTTCCTCTGACCATCTGTAATCCATTCAGAGGCAACTGGCAGGAAATGGCAGCAAGGAAAACCCCAGCACCACGCAACTGGTGGGACCACCTCTCCTCGCGCTCATGGCCGGCAACAGGAAGTTGGCCCTTCTCAGGACACAGAACATCTGTGGGAGTTCTGGAAGCTGCTGGGCGGCTGGCTGTCAGGGGCTAAATGGGCTCGAGACAGATGCTCACAAAATTTGGTAAGGAATGCATGCTACATTGAGTTTTTAAATCAGCTCTGAAAAAAACTCATTTGAAAAACCAAAACAAACCCAGACCCTAAGAGGGAAAAAAAAATTATATGAAAACTAACCTCAAATATGCTTTCTTCTGATTTCTATGGACAATTAGACCACAATTTCAAGTAGTTCCAATCCTCTTGCTGTGGCTCCCCCTCCAATCTGGTATTGTCAGCTGCTTCTTCCTATTAGTGACAGTCTCATTTTTGGCACTAAAAACAGAGGCCCTCAAAGCTTTGCAGTGGTGAGCTGGATCCAGCCTGGACGCGTGCAAGAGCTCATTGTTAAATTTTCAGGACTATGGTGAGCCAATTATTAAATTATTAAAAATTATGTGAGCTTACAGTTAAATGTGTTATATATCTTAAAAAGAATACTCAAAATTTATCAGTTCCTATTTATCTTGCTGCCTTTTACTATTATCTACGCTTTTCAGCATGGGTTGACTGTTTTTTCTAGAAGGGGCCAGGCACTAAATACTTTAGGTTTTCAGTGTCTTGTCTCAGTCACTCCACTCTGCCATTAAAGGGCAAAAGGGACCAGGACAATATGTGAATGAACGAGTGTGGCTGCATTCCAGTAAAACTTTATTTACAAAAACAGGTGGCAGGCTAGATTTCAGTGATGGGCCATAGGTTGCGAACTGCTGCTCTTAAAGTCTTTTACACCTGTTGTATCTATGTGGTGGAAATCCCGTATCACAGCATCCAGATGCATATCTCTTCCCAACTCTGAGTTCGGTGATAGCATGATAGCTTATGATATGGTAGTGGGAATTTATACCATGGAAGTTACCAAATGCTACAAATCAGGGCTTGATTCACTATTTTTTTTTTTTGGTTATTAATTTGAGAAAGTGATGGAGAAAATTACCCAGAAGTATACCATGTCTATAGCTGTACTGTGAATAGCACCAAAAAATGAGGACATGTTCTCTCAGTACTTGAAAACTATTATCCAATTCAGCAAGGAAGTCACTCTTGTCACCAACAATCGAGTGAAGTTCCAAAGCATGTCTTTGTTCTTTCACTTTCATCTTACCCCGCTGACTTACATGAAAATATCAACCAACACTTACGTCGGAGCTATACTTGTTTGTCAAGTTCGAGCTCAGGTTAGCTGGGGATCCAAGAGTTTGGCAAAAATTAATGAAAGCATTCTGTGAGAATCAACTGACTATATGAAATTTACAACAGAGTCTCAAATATTTTATTATTTGTAAATCGTATGCGAAATAGCCCCTCATAGGTAAAATGTATCATACACATCTGTATCCATGCACATTTATTCAGAGAGCAAGTTGTAAAACATTTAATAGCAGGGATTGTGATGGGAAAGAACTGACAAATGAACCAGGCAGCAAGAACTAACGGTGTGTGTGTGTGTGTGCGTGCGTGTGTGCGTGTGTGTGTATGAAAGAGAGAGAGAACAACCCTCTCCCAGCACACTGAACGGAAAAAGCAAAACACATAGACCTGACCAAACCAAAAAGGAACGTGTTTCCTGAAAATTCTACATCATAAGAAACTGAACTGTGTTGGGTATGGAGGAAGTAGACAACTGGAATAGATGATGAGCTGTTTCTCCTTAGTACTGATGGCAGGCCCAGGGCTCTCCATAAGTCCTTTTCCTAGAAGTGACTTTCTGGGGGAACTCACAGCCCTCACGAGGGCTCTCCTTGTGCTGTTCTCTCTCCTAGAGTGCCCCACTGTCCAAATCCTATCCCTGATGAAGCATTCATTCATTCATTCATACTTCAAACATTAACTTGGCTCCTATTACACACCTTCACCGGGCTCCGGATAGAACCACAACCCAAACAGCCCCTGCAGGTCAAAGGCTGTGCAGATGGCAGACTGGAATTTTCCTTCCCGGAGTCCCTGGGCACTCAGGCCACTTTTCACCCTCTAGGTGGCCAGTGTTTCCAGCCCGCTGCATGGCAAGTTCCTGAGTTCCTGGGAGGCAGGGACCAGGGCTTTTCCACCATTGTATCCCACGCAGAGCCCAACCCAGTGCCTGGGCATTTGGTTACTCTCTAGTGAATTCAGTGGTCCATGATGCACTGCTCTAGCTTCATAACCTCATCCCTCATCCTGGTTTACAATTTAACTTTAGCAGGTTACCAGACCCAGGTTAAATGCTGGGCTCCAGCTAAAAGGTGGGAGAATGATTATTTTAGGTGTAATTATCTCCTTCCTTCTCCAAATTAAAGAAGAGAAGGTCCATATTAAAGGAGAAGAGGGTCGCTTGAGCGACCCTGTGGGATAATTTTTACTCAACGTTTGCAAACTCATGCTCTACCAACCAAGATGTGGTCACACTTGACTTCTGAGGTTTGCATTACAAAGCTCACTCTATCTAGAATTTCCTATTGATTATGGGTTTTCTCACTACATGTGCATCCTATTGAAATGCTGGTGTGCCCAGTCCTTGGCCTTGTTCCTCCTAACCTTAAATCATGGGTGTTCAACTCCTTACTCTGAAAACTGGTAATTAGAGGGAAAGACTTTACTTTGCCTTTTTAGGAGGAATTTAAAATTTCACCCCTGCTGATGAGATACAGGTCTTCTTTATAGAAGAATGTCAGCCAATGAATGTCAGCAAATAAACAGATAAAATGACAGAATTTGAAAATGACCATTGTACAACCCCCCAAAGAAGTAAGTGATCCAAGCAAGGATTATCGATGGATGCCAAGCTGATTCCGTGAAGTTTCTTATCTGGGAACTGGGCATTCACTTGGTGCCAAAGCACCGCCCACAGAATGACATGCCGATCGCAGAAGGAAAACAGCTTTGCCATGGAGAGAGGTGGGCACCCCCTTACCAAGTGACCAACACCTAATAAGGGGGTGCCCTGACATGGGAAGATGCTTAATGAAGTGCTCAGAATTACCTGGGATATATTCTTGCCAAAATGTAGAGCCTAAATTGGAGACTTTAGCTCTAACTTCAACTATGAGGGAAAAAACAAGGCATAGAAAAACAAGGTACATGACACCATGAGCAGAATGTGAAGCATTTTAAATGGTAATGTTTTATAGATGTATACACAAAAATACATACATAAACATATATACAGATATACACACACATATGGGGGCACTATTCTAGATTAAAACTGATGAAAGAGACATAACAACCGAATGTAATGCATGAACCTTGACAGAATCTGGCTATGTACATTAAAAAAAAAAAAGTAGCTGAGAAAAAAGTAGCTATGAAGGTTTTTGGGAGGGTAACAGGGGAAGTATGAATATGAACTGGATATTAGATGTTACTGGGGATTACCATTAGTTTTCTAAATGTGACACTGGTATTACAATTATGTAGGAGAATGCCTTTATTTTTAGGGGATGCATGCTGCAGTATTTACAGGTGAAGTGTCATGCTGTCTGTGACATACTTCCAAATGGTTCAACAAAAGCACACATACGTATTTATAATAAGAGGAGGCTCTGAGAACGTAAATGAGTAGTGGCCCAAGGTTACACGACCAAGATGTGTCAAGATGATAAATATTTCGAGGTGAAGTGTCATGCTGTCTACAACTTATTTCCAAATGGCATAGAAATATCTATCTTTATAAGAAAGCACGATAAAATGTGCACTGATTTTTCACTCTAAGTGATGCTTAGATGAAGGACCATAGTACTATATTGGCTTTTTTTGTGTGTGAAAATTTCAATATTAATATAAGATGGAGGGGCAAAGAAAGAAGGCTGCAGGGTGGGGGTTACATCATACCTGAATTGAGAAACTTTAGGCTGCGCAGGGGTATCTGTGACTTGGGGCCCAAATTATAGAACTTTTCCACTGAATTTTCACTGTTGGCAGAGGGACCCACGGGGGATCCCTAAGCTGAGCTGGGCCTTTTTGCATTCTTGCTCCAAATATCCACCTGAACAGAAACTTCAGGAGTCCTGCCAATGCTTAGAATCTCAACAACTTTAAAATATCAGGTGATAAATCAGAAACTCATAAGTCATCTCCAGACCGTGTTTAAAAATGAAAACATAAATGTGGAATTGTTTAAAGGACACAGAGTTTCAGTTTTCTAAGATGATAAGAGTTCTGGAGATTGACTGCACAACGTGAATGTACTTAACACTACTGAACTGGGATCCTTAAAAATTAAGATGGTTAAATTCTTTGTTATTTGTATGTAACTGCAGTTTAAAGAAAAAGAAAGGAAGAAAAGAAATTAAAATACAGGTACATGAAGACACGTACCTGAAAAACAAATTGGATGCGAAGCCGAAATGTAGCACTCTGTTGACTGAAAATATTTGAGGAAGGAAAAAGGGAAGGTATGGTCCCTCCTCCCTCATCAGGTCAACAATGGAATGGTCTGGTAGACAATGGAATGGCCATGAAGCCTAAGACTTTAAGGCCAAAGTACGTGGTGGGTACAGCCAGCGGAGGTCTGGGCTGTGCAGCCTGAGAGGCTGGGGGAGCCTTCCTCAGAGAGAGAATGTGGCCCGGGACCTGCAGAATGAGAAGCATTCGCTTAAGGGTAAGGCTCTAGAAGCAGAGGACCCCACCGAGGCAGAGAATGGGACTAGGAAGGCGATGGCTCGTCTAACGCTGTGAGGGGCAAACCACCTGTGGCATTTGGAGGGGTGAGGGAGGCAGGACCCGGAATACTACATTAGCTGTGGCGGCTGGGGAAGTGATGAAAGGTTTTCACTTGAGGAACAACCTGATAAAATGCGACTTCGTAGGAGATTAATTTTGAAGTGGTATGCAGGAAGATGGAGTCAGGGAGACCAATTAAGCAGCTATTATAAAAAATCTAGGTAGGCTATGAGGCAGACTAGCCTGGGGGTGGGGGTAGGGAGAGCGGAAAGAAACGGAGAGGCGCAGAGAATCACTCTGACGACAAGAGAGGGAGGGCAGGAAGAATGGGGGGGGGCTTTCTAAAGACAGTAGAGAGGAGGAGATACAGAGAAGGCTCTGCGCCTGCCTAGGGGAATCTCGGGGTGCGGTAAGGACCCCCGTGGGGGGCTGTCCAATGCAGCCCACCAGAGGTGTGAGCTGAGCCCTCTGTGGGGAAGAGGCCAGACCCACCAGAGTCACCACACAGAGGGAACGTCTGCGGCGTGAGCTGGGAGCCGGGTTCGCCGACGCAGAACAGACTCTGGAGGGAGCAGACAGGACACGAGGAGCTGGCAGAAGAGGCATAACAGTGGGTGTCACCAAAACTTTGGTAAAGAAAGTGTAATTTCCAAAATGCTCTAGGACGGTCTACTATTTAATGAAATCTCTAAGAATTCCATTTGGAAAACAAATAGCTCCCTAATCTGTTTAAGGCTGGATTACTATTTATTGGGTTTGCATAAAACTGAACATATCTCTATTTTCAATTGTCTTCTGCGTTCAGCTTTTGGCCTGAGCCTCTGAAGGTGGCAGGACTCATGTGAATTCCGTGTTCTCTTTCAGCCTTGCCCTGACTCTTAAAGGATGGTGAGGAAGGCCACAATGGTCAAGGTCAAGGATGCAAGGGAACAGAAGAAGCCTGGAGTTTGGGGACAGGGCTCACAGGCCTGTCATTGGTGGGTGGGCCAAATGCAGTCAACCTCACCCAGATGTGACCAGTTTCGCTTCCCCATGTTTCTCTTTCTTCCAGCCAGTCTGGGGCAGATTCTCTCACGTGTGGAAGGTGCTCCAATCCACATGCACTCAGCCCCTGCCGGAAGGATCTAATCACCTGCTGGCAGACCAAGGGGTCTGGGGCCTGTCAAAGGTCACCTGAAACCCCACACTGATGAGGTGACTGAGCAGGAAAGGGGACAGCACTGAAGAGGTGCTGGCTGCTTTTCAGGTTCAAGAGCTCTTCTGATCTGTGAAACCACTGAGAGTCAGACTGAGAGCGAGCGAGTGAGTGAGCGAGAGAGAGACAGAGAGAGGCAGAGAGAAGCACCAGCTCCTTCGGGACCAGCCAGGTCATCACACACAAAAGGCTAAGTGTCCGGGTTAACGAAGAGTAGGTGAACTCCAAAGTCACAGAACCAAAAGTTACCACATCGCCCTGGCCTCTTGTGGCAGACGCCCTCTATGCCTTTCGCACCTGCTCCAGTCCCCTCGGAGCCAGTGACAAGGAGGGTGTCAGCGTGGCTGAGGAAGCAAAGGTCTTTCACACCCACTTAGCGGGCACATCACCCATCAAAAGGACACCTCCAAGGCGGCGGATATTGAAGAGCTATCTTCCTTCCATCATCCAAAGGAGTGCACCCTTCATGAAAACACTAACAACAGAGAACCTGAAAAGCAGCCTAGAAGATGTTCAAAGGGGGGGGGAAAGAAAAGAGAGAAATCATCACTGTAGATAGATGCCCCTGGAGTTGCTTGGCAACCATCTTTGCTAACACCTTCTCCCAAAAAGGAACAGTTTGAGTCAGCTCCTGAGATCTCCCTGAGGCCAGGACTCCGACCACAGAGGCCCCAGAGCTGGGGCTTTGGGACGGGAAAGCGGTTTGCTGGGGGCGGGGGGACGGGGGGAGCCATGGGGCCCTCTCTGCAGGCTTACCCACACGAGGGGGGGGAGGAAACTGGAGCCATTTTGCTTAAAGGACATGCTCTCCGTCACACGGCTGGTCCTGGGGTGAGGCTAGGGAGGTGCCCAGGGTGTGACAGTTAAGGAGGTGCCTCAAATGTGTGTCCTGGGGGTCCTGCCTGCCTCACCTTAGTCCTAACCCTGCTCCTGGGACAATACTGGGACCCAATAAGAATACGGCCTCTGGAATCAGCCCACCTCTGGGTTCAAATCCCAGCTCTACTACTTCCCAGCTATAATCACCTTGGGTAAATCACTTAACCTCTCTGAGCCTCAGTTTCCAATCTTTAAAATGGGCTCGATAATAGGAATTGCCTCATAGGGTGGTCATAAGGATTAAATGAAAAAATGCACACTTAGCACTGTGCCTGGCACCTGGTCAATGCCCAATAAATGGCAGCTAGGATTGTTATTTTTAAAGACACATAAGCAGCGACCTAGAACCCCTTTAGCCAGACCTAGGGAGTCAGAATCTCTGGGAGTGGTCCTGGTGTTTTTGTTTTTAAAGAGCTTCGCAACGGATTCTCAAGGTGGGCAGAGTCGAGAGCCATTTCTCAGAGCCAATAAATAGTGGTTCAGAAAGTTTGGTGAACAGCAAAGCCACGTGGAGAGCCTGTTTAAAATACACATTCCTGTGCTCCACTCCCGGTCCTCCTGATTCAGTACGACCACAGCCTGGGATGCTCAGGACCTAGAGATTGGATTGCAGCGTCCCCAGAATGACCACACTTTGAAAAACCGAAACTGATACTCACTCTTGAAAACTAATAGCACAGGGACATTGGTCCAACTCCTTGTGATTTTATTCCTGGCATCCTCAAAGAACTGGGGACAAAGTGTTGACCCAAAGATGCCTAGTAAACCCCAGGCACACTCCTGGAGGAGTAAGGACGCCACGTGGCCCCTGGAAGTGGCAGCCCCATCAAGGCAAAGAAGAGCACCCACATGCCTGGTAAAAGCAACAATCATCGTAACGAGAGCTTACGTTATTGAGTACCTGCTGTATGCCAGACAGCATCTCATCTATTTTCTTTTTTTTTTTTTTAAAGATTTTATTTATTTATTTGAGAGAGAGAATGAGAGACAGAGAGCACGAGAGGGAAGAGGGTCAGAGGGAGAAGCAGACCCCCCGCTGAGCAGGGAGCCCGATGCGGGACTTGATCCAGGGACTCCAGGATCATGACCTGAGCCAAAGGCAGTCGCTCAACCAACTGAGCCACCCAGGCGCCCAGCATCTCATCTATTTTCACAACAACCCTGAGAGCTTATCCCTATTCTGAAAATGAGAAAATTGAGGCTCAGAGAAGTATCGTACTCCACAGCCAGTAAGGAGCACAGGTAAGATTTAAATAACCCTCCACGAAACTTCCCAGGCTGCAACACCAGTGCACTCCTGTGCTAAAATACACAGGACATAAAATCTGCCACTTTATCCATTTTTAAGTGTACAGCTCAGTGGCATCGAGTATATTCACATGGTCTTGTAGCTGTCACCACCATGCATCTCCAGAACTTAGTCATCCCTCCCAACCGGAACTCTGTGCCCATTAAACAGTAACTCTCCCTTTCCCCGCCCTCCCCCTGCCCCTGGCAACCAGCACTCTACTGTGATGTCTCTATGAATTTAACTACTCTAGGCACCTCTGTAAGTGGAATATACAGTATCGGCCCCTCTGTGCCCAATATACTCTTTTTTAAAAAGATTTTATTTATTTGAGAGACAGAGAGAGAGAGCATAAGCAGGGGGGAGGGGCAGAGGGAGAGAGAGAGAGGAGCAGACTCCCCGCTGAGCAGGGAGCCCGATGCGGGGCTCGATCCCAGGACCCCGGGATCATGATCTGAGTCGAAGGCAGATGCTTAACGACTGAGCCACCCAGGCGCCCCATGCCCAATATACTCTTAAAAAGAGCCAGATTCCACTATGGTCTGATAAGACCAAGCCAGGAATGTGTATCAATCATGTTGAGACCCTGGTCGATGGCATCAGTTTGGGTGCGCAGTGTCCCCACGTCCACTCCAGGTAGCCATGACCTACTGGTGCACTGGGGCAGGCAGCTTCCCCACTCCAGCCAGAGAATCACATCTAGCTCCATAGAGTAGATACAGTGACAACTCCTTCCATCATGGAGTCACTTTCATCTTCCCCACTCTGGTGACCTGCTACCACTTTGTCCTGCTCTAGTGAGTACTTAACTTGGCTTCCTTTTTTCTTTAAGCACCTGGTCCTTTAAACTTGGCAAGTGGAATTGTGCTATGAAACCACAGGTACAAGGATAAAGCGTCTACATAAAAACAAAAGCGTTCCTCACCGAGGGACTCCAGCTTTACCTAGAGCCAACTGGGCGAGCCAAGTCTAGCCCCTGAATGCTAAGGATCCTCCACCTCAGCCCACTTGCAGGAAGGGATTTCCAGCCTCTCCGCATTAGTTCAAGTGCCTCAGGGTCCCAAGCCAGGTCCATTTGGCTGAAGTGGCCAATCTGAGTTCTGCCACGGGAGGGAATCAGAGAGAGCCAGCCAAACAGCATTAGCGGGAGCACATCATCAACACAACATTGCACCAAGAGTTTTAGGAGAGAGAGATGTGGAAGTCAGTCTTTGACACTCGGCTGCCACAATCTGGAAAAAGGCCAACCCACTGGCTAACCGTCTTCCTCTCCATTACGGCTACATTGGGTTATTACAGTCACAATTGGACTCCCAGTGGTCAAGCCCCACGGATCCTCCCAGTGAGGTGAGACCAGACAGGGCACTCCCAAGAGCTGGACGTCTCCCCCACCCAGGGCTCTCTTCTCCCCGGAGGAGCCCTAGCTCAAGGCTCCCTCTCCGTGTGGTGTTGTGCTGGCCTGGGGGGGGGGGCCAGTGCGGGTGCCGAGCAGTACTCCTCCTACCTTCCAGTGCTGCCTGTCTTGCTCTCTGTGGCGCAGCGGGCGCTCCAGGCTCGCCCCCCCGTTCTGGGATTCTCCCAGTGGTGTCTTGTCCACAAGTAGTTGTTAGCTGTTCTTGTGAGGAGGAGTGAGGTCAGGAACGAGCTAAGTCGCCATCTTGGTGACATCACTCCTAACTGCGGGCACTAAATGATCCTAGTTTGCAGATGTAAGCACTGGGCTACCTCAGCCTATGGGGTCCGTGGGTAAAAGGAATTTGACTAGGACAGGGTCTCACTGTGTCTGCGACTACTTTAGGTCTACTTCTGAAGGAGGTCATGAATGAAATGAAGTGTCACAAAGGACAGGTTAGCCCAAAGGATAGAAACACAATGTACATAGAAAAGCACGCAGAAATAGAATCTGCCTCTCCCTCCTAAATCACTTCGGAAGCCGAGACAGCCAGCCCCTGAGACCCACGAGCTGCAGTTAACACGGCCTTACAGTCCTAAATAATGCCACAGACCGCTTGGCACACAGGTCAGAAGCCCTCAGGAATGAGACTTCCTCTGCCCATCCTATCATCTAATCTTGAACATGGAAATCCTGAAACCAGCTGCTTTGCTCTCTGTCATGTGCATCCCCATTTCAGACAAATCCCATGGGTAATCAAACTGCACAGAAAGCCAGTTGTATTTCCAGCCTGACTTTTAAATATACACTGAAATCTTTAATGCTTCACCATGGCGCTTTTGACTTTGGGGGCCACCATATAATAACTGCCATCATTATCGGAATCGGTGCCTTGGGGTCTCCTCTACCCACAGTGAGGGAGGGCTGGGCCACCCAGAATTAGAACCCGAATCTCACCGCTGTCACCATTTATGACAGAATGGAACTGAAGGTTTGGAGCAGTCATCTTGGAAACCTTTGGAAGAGAGCTCCTGGAGGGAGGGAGTCCGCTCTCTTTAGAGAGACACAGCCCAGAGCCAGGGGATGGTCACAGCTCCACGTACACCTGCCGAGTATGCACCGTGGTTGACCCCCCCTGGAATGTAGGCCTAAGACACAGACGGGTCGTAGCAGAATACTTCTGTGACTAACTTAGTCTACTTTTCTTGTCTTCTTTTCCAGCTTCGCCCTACACCAGTGATTCTCTATAGGGGTGATTTTGCCCCACCCCAGTGGAACTTTGGCAATGTCTGGAGATGTTTCTGGGAGAGGAGCCACTGGATTCTACTGGTAGAGGCCAGAGACATTGCTAAACAGCCTGCAATGCCCAGGACGGCCCCCACCACAAAGAAGGAGTGCCACTGGTGGGAAACTTTGTTATTACTCTCTGCTCTGTGATCTGCACTCCAGTGACAGACTTCGTTGTTTCTAGGACCTCTATATTCTCTCACACTTTGGGCCTTCGCACATGTTGTTTCCTTTAACTCTGTCCTGGCCAGCCCGGCACATGAAACTTCCATTTGTCCTCTAGGTCTTGGCATAGATAAAATGTCCTCAGAGGGAGGCCTTTGCTGAGCCCCCTAATGTAAGTGAAGTCCCTCCAAAATGCCCCACAATGGCACCCCAACTTTTCCTTCCAGAGCGCTCACCGCAGTCGCCACGACTTCTGGAACGTCTGCCTCCGCTGCCAGGATGGAAGCGCCATGAGGCAGGCTGTGCTTTTTCACTGCTGTCCCCCAGGCCTAGCCCAGGGCTGGCACGCTGTGAGAGCTCATTCAGCCTCCAGGGCTCCGGGAGGCCAACAAAGCAGGAGCGGGTATTCACAACTACGCAAGACACTCAGAGGCTTAAATGATCATCCCACTAGGCAGGCACCAAAAAGCAAATGGGGTAGCTCCTTACGAACGGACACGGACCACTCTGTAAGATGAGCGGTCATGGCGAGACACCAGGCTGCACTCCAGGATGCTATCACCCACACGGGGGAAGCGGGAAGAAAAAACCGTGTATGAAGCTACTGGAAGCAGCCGGGGGCGGGGGGCGGAGGGAGACTTCCTTTTCACGGCATACCCTTTTGGATTTTGCAACCTGTGAACGTTATTAAAGAAAATACGAAGCATTCGAATGGCTGTATGTGTATGAAAGTCGACATCTAGAGATTAAAAAAAAAAAAAAAAGGATTCGTGTAGAATGACATATGATGAGAATCCAGCACAGCAAACTGTGCTTCGAAGCCAAATTCACATACAGCGTTTCAAAGTGTGCCCACCCTCACTTCCTGTTTTGGAAGCAGCCAGAACCACATTTTCTCCACATGAAGACCCGGGCACATGGAAATGCTTGTATGTATAAAGAGACACTCATTTTAGAAGCTTTATGTTTTCCAAACTAGATGGCTTTGAAAACGCTCTCACTCTCTCTCTCTCTTTCTCTCCCTCCCTCCCTCTCTCTCTCTCTCTCTCTCTCTCTCTCTCTCTCTCTCTCTCTCCCGGCTTTGCTCTTTTCCTCCCCCCCCCCCCCCCCCCCCCCCCCCCGGCCCCATCAGTTGGAGGCAACTACAAAGCTTATTCATTCTCCAAGCCTTTCTCCTCCTTTCCAGCCTGCCTCCCTACCACCTGGAGGCCACTCCGTCTCTCCTGTCCTTTCATCCCAAAGGCTGGGTGAGACGAGAGAGACGATAATGAAACGCCAAAGCGAACAAATGTTGCTGCTTGTTAGCCAAAGGGGAGGCAGGTAGGCTTAATGGACAAGGAAGTTGAAATTAATGGCAAAAATGAGGTTTATCTGTGTAATCTGTGGACTTGGTGTCTTCCCATCTCCTATTAGCATAGATACGGAGTTGTCTGTATAATGACAAAGGGAAGCCGCCCGCAGATTCCCATAAATCTCCACCACTTGTCGCTGGCTTCCCTGGCTTGGCTTTTAAGAACACTTCACTCTTCCCAGGTCAGTGGCCATCTTTGCCTCCAGTTTGCTCCCAACCAGCCACAACTGCAAGACTCCTAAACCTGAGCTGGACACGTTCCCACGTTCCCGGCTTCCTCCGGCGTTCCAGCCCCATTCTACCAGCATCTCAGGGGACAGCAGCAACCTCTTACCATCGTGGCAAGATCTTAACTGGCCCCAGAACAGTTTCCAAACTGGAAGCATTCCGCAGGTTTACCTCCATCAAATCAAAACATCTGGGAACATTAAAACACAGACAAATGTCCAGAGAAACCAGCGTAGGCTTCCAAAAGACCCAAACAAGGA
The DNA here is from genome assembly GCF_002201575.2 of Neomonachus schauinslandi. Taxonomy (NCBI): domain Eukaryota; kingdom Metazoa; phylum Chordata; class Mammalia; order Carnivora; family Phocidae; genus Neomonachus; species Neomonachus schauinslandi. The sequence goes on along the minus strand of NC_058414.1, from coordinate 18,315,362 downwards.
TCTTCGGAGGTCTTTCTTGTCTCAGTGACCAGATAAAACAACTTATCGATCATTTTTTAAATTATTCTCTACATCTCAGCAGTCCCCCGAGAGAGCGCTGTAAACCCTCCTTAGCCATAGGCCCGAAACTGCCTAAGTATATTTTCTAACTTCCGATAAAAGTTATCAATGACTACATATTAACTGCGCCCCATGAAACACACAGATGTCATAGTAATCGGTTTTTTAAAAATCACTAGCTTTATAAAATCATGATAACATGGTTTACTTTAAAAATGAAATTTCTGATACAGGATCTCTCTTCCATTCGTCACTGGGTAGTTGAAAGTCCTAGTTAATTATAATAATAAAGTGTTCTAGAACTGGCTTCATTAAAAAGTGATAATGATATAATAACAGTTAAAAAAAGAATAAAGGCAAACATTATGTGCTTACTGTGTGCTGGGTCCTTTTGTATTACCTCAGTCAATCCTCACAACCCTGTTAGCATCTCCATTTTGAGCCATATGCACCCTGTTCCCAATTTATGAACTGACATCCTTAAAAAAAGTTCAGGTGAGGCAATGAGAAAAGAAGACCATCCTTCTAAATCACAGAGCTTTTTCCCAATTAGCTGGAAAAAAGTCTTCAGATAAATCTATGAAACTAGAGAGAGAAAATTATTTTAAAAGGTTAGCTAGATGAATGGGCTTCCTTGGAATTTTCTCTCACAGATGAATTTCACATCTTAGACTAATAAGGTTTCTGGGACCCCCCCCCACGCCTTAAGGAATCTCAGTGCCGCACTGGTCCAGGCTGACTGAGGTCCACTTATTCTCCACTTCGGGGGAACGCATGCGCCTGGGTTTTGAACTCAGACCCTCAGTATTCTTAGACTCCTAAAGGCCACATACTCTTCACAAACTATTTGCTTGTGTAGGAGATGTGGTGATGTTTGCCACCAAGAGATTATAAAATGAGAAAACAGACCCAATGTGTAGTAGTTAGTTAAGATATTTTTAATGTGAGGGCTTGATTTTGTTGCTGTTGTTTCTTTAAAAACAGCCTGGGTGGTATGACTGGATCTCAAATAGAGGTACATTCAGTAGAGAGAGTCAGGGTCAGCCATCTCAAAGGGACCCTGGGGGACGTGTCATCCCACTCCCTACTTTACAAGTGAGAGGAGAGGCCCGGAGAAGGGAGCCGATGTTCCCAAGGTCATACAGGGGGACTTCAGGAAGCTGCCCCAGAGCCCTCTCTCCTGCTCCATTGGCACTCCAGGCAGCCCTCGGCATAACCCCATGTCACCACCTCCAAGCATGGAGTTCACGGCACCTTCTGAACCCAGGTGACCATCTGGCAAGGCTCAAGGGTATTTGCCAAATTCCTCTTGCCTGTGATTTTCACTAACTTTGGATGAAATAATAACATGAATGCGAAGAATTCACTACAGAAATTCTGAAGCATTCGGTTAACATTTCATCCAGGTGGAGAACTGAAGCCACAAAAGGTGAAAGGAATGAGGAATGAAGAAGGAAGCACATTCTAATAATCAGGCTATTCCAAACGCCGGCAAGTCCTTCCTGTGTCTTCTGAGGCTGTGGCCAGATAGAGGCAGAAGGCAAAATGTTTCTTCTTTCGCATTTCCAGCCTAACTTTCCTCCCTTATAGCTTCATCTATAAAACATATCATATCACAACAATGGTCACAGCAGCATTATTCACTGCAGCCAAAAGGCGGAAACAAGCCAAATGCCCATCAACAGATGGCTGGATAAATAAAACACGGTCTATACCCACCATGGAATATAATTTAGCCGTAAAAAGGAAAAAATTGTGACACCTGCTACAGCATGGATAAATGATGAAAATGTTATACTAAGTGAAATAAGCCAGACACAAAGGGACAAATATTGCATTTCAGAGAGAGAGGGAGAAAGGGGGCAGGGAGAGAAAGAGGAGTGGGGGAGGGAGAGAGAGAGAGAATTTAAAATAGGCATCTTCATAGAGACAGCAGATGGAACAGAGGTTTCCAGGGCTGAGAGGAAAGGCAATGGGGAGTTATCATGTAATGGCTACAGGGCTCCTGGTTGGGATGATGAAAAAGTTCAGGAAATGTATAGGGATGATGATGGTTGTACAACACTGTAAATGTACCTAGCACCACTGAATTATACTCTTTAAAATGGTTAAAATGGCAAATTTTACATTATATTTCTTTTACAACAATTTAAAATATTTAAAATGTGGATCACATCCCTTGATTTCTCAGTTGGAATTCCTAACTCATTCACTGCCATTAAAGCCCAAACTTCTTTTCAAGACCTGCTTCCTCTCAACTGCATCATGGCCAATCAATGCATTTCAGACCTGTGGATAAACACGATCGCACCTAGGTCACTTTGTGTCATGGAGACCCATCCACAAACACATATCCATCTGGAGGCCACCCACGTGGTGACTCCGACAAGAAGGCCCATGGCGAGACTAATGCAACCAGTGTTTCTGGAGATTCCAGCAACCAAACATACCAACATAGAATCCCAGTTCAACCCTTCAATTCCTCACCATGGTGGTGGTGGGGGATAGATAGATATTTACTACTATATCCTCTCCCTCTAAAGAAAACTGTATGCACATACCAGGAAGACCTTCAGGGATTGCTAACCCAAGCTTGCTCCACCAGGCCCACGAACAAAGAGATTTCACCCCATACATGGCTATTTGGTGAACTCAGCAATTGCATGTTACACTGAACAGTAGGTGTCCTTAATGCAAACGCATATAATTAGGAGCTAAATCTTTGTACCTTTACAGGACAAAGACTATAATAAGCAGGATGTACCACTTGTGACTTCTGAGGAAAGGCGAGCTTTTCATTTTTCCTTAAAAGAATCTATTTCCCAAGAGGCAAAGAGAATCTGAGAACAAGAGTCTTTTGAGATGGACGCAGGGAGGAGGGTGCAGAATATGAGTTTTGTGCGGTATGGTCAGAATCTGTCACCCAGGCCTGAGAGGTACCAATCGGTGGCACACCATGACCTTTACTCAACTTATTTAAAGGTTTTCACAACCTCATCTTTTTTTGTGGAAACCTTTTCATGGCCAGTGGTCTGACAATGGAGTCCCATGAGCTCTTAAAGATCTCAAGAGTTTATAAAGAAAAACAATTTCTAGTGATACTTTCCATTGCCAACACGCATGGACATTTAGCGCCAATAAGCTGCCACTTGTAAGAAGTCCACTTGATATTGTTCCCTTGTGCATCCTGGAGACACATGGCAGGACCACACTACGATATTTAGAGGCAAACATCTTTAGAATAAGGTTTCGTTCCTGAAGTGATTAATTAGCAGGAACACTATGCTAGAGAACTGTCCTTGAATATTTTAACCTCCATGCTATTTTTTCTAAAGCACAAATTCTCCTCTCACTGGATGGTCAGGAAATCCCTGGGCACAGAAAACCGACTGTCTTAGGTGGTGATCCACAAAACGCTTCCAAGTAGGTTTTAACTGCCTTACAGGGTGCTATCCTGGTTTATGAGGGAGACCATTCTTTGGAGTCTAACTGGCCTTTTTTCCATTCATTTTGGATGAGCAATGCTCCCACGGCCTAGTGATGGCTGAACTCCTTCAACGCTTCCCACCAACCTCTTCTGCCCCCTCATGCCTTCCTCCCACTCCAATTTCAGCCAGCCATGTTTACAAGACACCAGTTAGTAAATCACAATTCAAATGAACCCATCCATTTGTTCAGCAGAAAGTGGCCTCTGGAGTTGCTCCATGTGAAGCCCATAGGCCAGAGTTACATATGGCAGGCCTGCAAACGTGAACAGGATATGATTTATTTATGACGACCATGTGTGTTTGATGCCCAGTTCCAGCAGGCCGTGGCTTCCCATCCCTGCCTCAGTCTGGGATGTCCTATCTACTCACTGTGTCCCATTTCAGGTACTATATTTCCAGGCTGGGGAAACAGAGATGTGTGACCGGTGGGGGTGGGGGGGTGCTGCACACACAGCCGCCCCTAGCCCTGCCCGCCACACAACAATCTGTGACCAAACACAAAGTGGGCCGAATGTAACCTGCTGCAAAGGTCTGCCATGTACAGTGGTTTTCAGTGGAGAGTGGAGAAGTAGCTGCTGGAATGACTGACCATGTGGGGCTCATTAAACTGTTGTGTATGTACCCACAAGGAAGGCTGGGATGCTGGTAAAGGGAGCCCCGCTCCTCATTTCAGAGATTTCAAGACACCCCCCACCCCCCACCACCATTTGGCAATGATGCTCCAAAGGTGAATGGCAGATATGCATCAGAAGGTCCAAATGTGGACTCCGGCTTAAGTGCTGTAAACTTCTGCCTTCCACAGTCTCCCCCCTCCCCCCCCAGTTGTATTTATACTTTGAAAGAAGTTAACATGAAGCAGTAGTCACCTGGGCGTGCTCGATTTTTGACAAGCCTTAGTCACTCTGTACCCAGCAGAACAATTCACATTATAGTCGAAATCCGGTGAAGATTCTGCCACATGCTAACACTAAAATGCCAGTAGCTCACTTACCTTCTTTATTAAGCCTCATAACCTCCCTGCTTTTTCCACCCTCTTTTCCAGCCTCTTCTAAATCTACATCTGCAGATGAAAAAGAAAAGGAGAAAAGAAAATGAGGAAAAAAAGATCAAAAAGGGGGGGAAAGCCAAAGTCAAGGGGGGGAGAGTGTTTATTTGCAAACAGATCAATATAAATACTGTACATGAAAAATCTTTCAAAAACTGACAATGCAACATTTTCTCCCAAGTCCAGATTGCCATCTACCTGGCCCAGATAGGTACCAAAAAAACTATGCAAGCAGCAACAGAGTAGCCTTTTAAACAGATACACCGTGGGGCTGTGAAAGCCCACCCCGCGGGCTGCCACGGGGAGCCGGGCACAGACAGACAGCCAGCCAGCCCTGGCAGCAGGGCCTCTCTCTGTGCATTGATGATCTGTCTCTGTGTGTATTTATTTAGAGAGAGAGGGAGAAGCATGGAGGACACCGGGGGCCACTCTCTCTCTCACACACACACTTTTTCCCAGTGGCTCTAGGTGAATGGAAAGGTTACAGGATAATAAAAGGAAGAGGAGGCGGTGGGGTTCTTACTGTCGGAGCAGTGTAATTTGGCGGCGTCGATCCAGGAGGACCAGGGTTTGCCCAGAAACGCCTCCGGACTGGGCACTTTGCGATCCAGTGTCGCCATTGCTCTTCCTTCTTGTTGCTTTTTCCCTGTTCCTTCGGCAGCAGCAGCCGAGAGACACGGGATTCGAGAACGCTCCGACGTCATCTTCGGAACGTTCCGACATTGAGTGCTCTGAAAGGGGGAGGGAGGAAGGGACGGGAGGAGGGAGCGGGGAGGCGGCGGAGGAGGGGAGGGAGAGAGAGAGGAGGAGGAGCCGGCGCTCGGCGCCCGGGGCCCGCTGGTCTCGGCCGGTGGCGCGCGGCCGCCAGAGGCAGCAGAGAGGCGCCCGCAGCTCGCCGCGCGCCCGCGCGC